>NW_027518683.1:47065000-47307500 GCF_043159265.1 Tasmannia lanceolata | reverse complement strand
GGTACACCACATCTTATTCCCATTTATAACGTAACCACCATCGACACGGTCCGCTTTGCATTTCATGCTAACAACATCAGAACCGGCTGGAAAAATAACCAAAAATGAAATAAAAATGGTAAATAAGAATATGGAGGAAATATCCTTCAAAGTAAATATGGATGAAATATAAATTGAACTTCTGACACATTCAGAATAAAAAAGCAAAACCTGAAGTTACCATTAGGTTCACTCATTGCCAATGCCCCTACATGCTCCCCACTTATTAGCTTCGAAATGAAGTACAATAAACCGTTAGTATGTTTGAGATGTGGAAAAGTACTCAAAGTAAAGATTAACAAAGAGCCGTTTCTTTTGCAGAAATTCAGTGTCATAAATGTTCACATAAATGAAAAAACGTACAGATAAGATTACCTTTTCCTTAAACTGAGCAAAAGCTAATTGTAAGAGATGTTGGTAGAAGGTAACAGCCTACAAATACTACAGTTATGATAATACCTAAAGATAAGAATGTGGCAGATATATATATATATATATATATATATATATATATATATATATATAGAGGTATATGATTGTACGCTCGACCGTACCTAAAGTTAGGTACGGTAGAGTGCCAAATCACATGGGTCCCACATTTTTGGTGGGCATCTAAACCATTCATTTGCAAGGCCCCATCATAGATAGGGTGCATACCAAAAATCAGCTCCATAGGATCATCCTAACCCATCCATTTGTGGAGGCCAAAATGGACAGACAGTGTTTGTCCACAAATCTGCCCATTTTGGCCTCTAGTTTTGGAGGGGTTAGGATGATTCAATGGTGCTGATTTTTGGTATGCACCCTATCTATGATGGGGCCTTGCAAATGAATGGTTTAGATGCCCACCAAAAATGGGGGACCCATGTGATTTGGCACTCTACCGTACCTAACTTTAGGTACGGTCGAGCGTACAATCCTTTTCCTCATATATATATATATATATATATATAGAGAGAGAGAGAGAGAAACCTGATTCAAAAATATTAGGCAAATTGGAATCCTGCCTTCTATAACTTTAAGAAGATTATGATAGTTTACAAGTTGGGAAAGATTTACTTCTAGTATCAGAAATGGTGTAGTACACTGCAGAAGTGCTTCTTTACTATCCTCAAACGAAATGTGGACCCTTAAGCTAGGATTCTTAATTCTTTACATCTCACTAAACATGGCTCTTTCAGAAGTCCATTTTTTAGTGCTTGGAGACCAATGGGAAGTTCTTGGTAAGTCCTATACTTAAATTACATTAGATATAAACCCAATGCTTTTTCCTAGAGATCACACACGTAGCCTAGAGCTGTCACCTTTATGTGATTGCCTAATTGGCACTAATTGCAAATTTCTCCGTGACAAGCTAGTCAATCCCGAAAACCCTCCTAAGATTCATACTATACAGCTTATGTAGTAATATAGAAGAAACATCAACCCATACCAAATATGGCCTGGTGATTGTTGACTTATGCGATTGAGCATCAATGCAGATGGAGTTGTCCAGCTAGAAATAAGGAAAAATATAGTCTGAAAAATTATATTCCAATCGATCTTATGGGGCATTTGGTACCGGCACAACAACTAGATGGGACGAGGTCATCTGCGGCATCATAATCGACATCTCTGAGAGGCTCACATTCAGCAGGTTTGTTTTAAAGGAACTTTACTAGGATAGTTATCTTATGATTGACCTCATCCCATTCCAAAAATAAAAAAGTAATCTTAAGACTGAATTGGTTTAGATAGAGTCGTATTCATGCGAGACCTCGCAATACATTTGTTAGAATATGTTATATTTTTATTTTGGTCATATCCCTTATACATTGTAAAGACAATATATACAGTTTCCATGATAGAGAGAAACTTCATTCTCTCCTCACCACTCTTCTTTGCTCAAACGCTAGACTCAAACATGGTATCAGAGCTTTTAGAACCGTCATAGTCTTGAGGTTACTCTTTCAAATGAAAGTTCCCAAAGTTTATTCGGGTCGTGCTTTTTTAACTGCCTGTCTTTTAATCAACTGAATGGCATCATCTGTTCCTAATGGTCACTATCCTCACCTTATTTTATTTCTTGGCATTTCTTCGTTCCCTCTTATTCATATTTTTGGGTATTTTTGCCTTGATCATCAGTTGGATTCTGGCTATGACAAGGTAGATCTCAAGCTGTCAAATATGTATTCTTGGGTTATTCTTAAAATAAGAAAGTTTATAAGTGTTTCAGTCGGAAATTGTGTTAAGTTAGATCTCAAGCTGTCCAATGTGTTTTCTTGGGTTACTCTTATAATCGAAAAGTTTATAAGTGTTCATTCCAACATTGTGTCATTGTTTTGTTTGTATTGAAGTTATCTTTTTTTTTTTAATTAGTTTCCTTCTTTTAGGATGAAAGTCATTTTTTTGATATGGACATTCCTCTATTCCTCTTCCTCTTCCCCTTCTAGTTGTTGACTCTTCTGTAATGTCAAAATTTTCAAGTCCTTCCATCGTGTAAGCTTCAAAGTCTGCTATCACACAGATTTATTTACTTTTGTCGTCCTCGCCACTCCTCTAGTTAACTGCCACACCGCCATCCACTTCAACGATTGCAGATTGAGTTTCAATAAATTTGTTACCATCTGCAACCCATGGTCCTATTGTTTCCAATGATCTTGATGCTCCAATTGCTATCTGAAAAGCCAAGTGTATCTCAAGAAAAATCCCAAGTTTCTTTCATCTAATTACTCTACTGCTCATCCCTTGCGTAAGTCCATATCCAATGCACGTATATCTTCTCCTCTTCGTTATTTTACTTCCACTCTTTATTCGTTGTCTACTCAGACAGTGTAGGAGGCCATTTCTGAAGTTGGGTGGAGGAAAGCAATGGAAGATGAGATGGATGCTCTTTATAGTAATTGGTAATTGGGAACTAGTTCCTCTTCTGCCTGGGAAATCAGTTGTTTTGCCATTGGGTTTAATACTATTACGCTCAACTTGGATGGTTCTATAGAAAGGTTGGAGGCACGCTTGTTTGCAAAGGGGTACACACAGACCTACATTATTGAGTATGTTGAAACCTTTTCTCTTGTGGCTAAGATTGCATTTGTGCATATTATTAAATCTCTTGTTGCTGATCTTTACTACCGTCTAAAACAATTAGATGTGAAGAATGCCCTCTTGCATGGTGATCTACAAGAGGAAGTGTATATGGAGCAACTTCCTGGTTTGTTGCCCAGAGGGGGTCAGGGAGTGTGTGTACACTGAAGATGGAAATAGATAGCCTTAAGTGGTCTCCCAGTGCCTGGTTTGGAAAATTTGGCGATGTTGTGCTAGAACTTGGAATGAAGAGGTACCAGTTTGGTTACTCTGCCTTTTTCGTGATTCAGAATTTGGAAGGATTATTCTAGTGGTATTGTAGATGACATAGTCGTTACGGGCTTACGGCCATTGATGTTATGTATTGGAGAGTTGAAGACACTCTTTCAGCTCAGATTTCACAACAAAGATATGAGAAAGCTTCGATATTTTCTTGGTATTGAGGTTGCCCGATCTAACAATGGGAGAAACTCTACGATTTGTGAACACGGACACGAGTGTCGCATGTCGACACGGACACGGAGTGTCGGACACGGCAAACCCCCAAACTTTAGAAACGGGGACACGGCTAAAATAGAAAGTGCATGTAATAACGATTTGTGGATATGGATTCATGTGTCCAATTTCGACATGGAAACGAGTAGTCTCAATGAGGTAAACACAATATTCAATAAAAAAACCGAATGTCACACTTGACACGGTACAAAAATATGCCCACACACCCACATTAAGTCTAACACTTCTAGCAATACAAGTAAAAGTGTCCAAAGGAATGTCGACACATGTCGACACGCGTGTCGTGTCCGACACGGCAGGACACGTGAGTCGGCAATAAATTCGGAGTGTCAGCCAAATCATAGGAGAAACTTATCTCAACGAAAGTATGTTTTAGACTTGACAAAGGAATCAGGTCTATTGGTGGCAAGGCCTATTGAAACTCCAATGGATCCAAATACTAAGCTTACTATCGAGCAAGGAGAGTTGGTTGAGGAAATGAGTAGATACTACTGTTTACGGTATCTCAAGGGAACCAGCGTGATCTAATGAATAAACCTAATGGGCACTTACAAATTACAGGGCTTACAGATGCTAATTGGATTGGATCCCCCTCTGGACGAAGATCCACTTCAATACGTTGGTATGTTCATGAAACACCGGATTGGAGGCAATCGCTTGATTTTGATAAACAACTGCAAATGTAGCTTCACTGAGATGTGGACCATGCCCAAGGGGGAATTTCCATCCCTGCCTAGTTTCCACTGATCATCAACAACACCTATCCCAATTCCTAACCTCATAATAGTACCGTATTAATTATCCCTATCCCTATATCATAATACTACCAAAATATACAATAAATATAACACTCTTAACCTCATAAAAAATGTAACTAACAGGAATTAGTGTTTCACAACCAAATACAACTCATTCAAAGTCTTACTATCTGATTACACTGTCAAGGTTCAATGCTGCCCAAAGCCACTACCCCTAAGAAGCACGGGTACTCTCCGGAGGCCCACGTACCCGTGTCGGGTGCGTATCGGGTGCGGGTGCTCTTGGGTACTCTTTGGGTGTGTACCGGGTACGCACCCGGATTTGTGTACGTATCGGGTGCGCACCCGGTTCAAATTAAATTGAAAATTACAGATTTACAATAGAGGGGCTATCCCAATTAACAAAAAGGGGGGTTGAATATATCAAAATATCTATAATATATCTATATCCTGTAATTAAAAACCTAACAACTTAGAAGTAATATTAGATTTTGGTGAAATAATATTAGATTTTGGTGATGTTATTGTTATTTGATTGTTCTCCAATTAAATTATTTGAATTCTTTAACAAAATATTTAATTTTTAATTTTTATAAATTTACAATAAAATATAAAAATATATTATATTCAGAGTACCCCCAACGTACCCGTATCCTTTTTTTTTTTAAATCACATGTCCACGTACCCATATCGTGTCGTACCCGCACCCCGTACCCGTATCCGTGCTTCATTGCACTACCCCAATCTTCAGCGGCAATCATATCTATCTACATGATATGATTGCTTGGGCTAATAATTACTCGTTAATGATAACACTTTGAGTAATATCAACAACAGACTGCCCATGGGCCTACCTAGAATGAAGAAGCTTCAGAAAAAATTGTAGCTCTATATCATATAAGCAAGCAAGCTTTGAAGGAATTTTAAAAAATTTCATTTGATTAAAAAGCAAGGTTAAATCCCTCAATAAAAGCAAAATATAAAGGCACTCAAAAGGCAAATGACCAGACTACAGTTTACATACATGAGAATAAAAATGAACAATAAATTGATATCTGACACCTAATGATACAATTAAGACGATACATGATCAATTGAAGAATATTAGTATTCTTCGGACATTGATATATAGTACCATCAGCCAACAATACAACCATATATTATGCTGAAGGTGATAAACCAGAAACATGAGGAAAGAAACCTTAGGTAAGTAGCCATTCAAAAAAAAAAGAAACAAGAAGAAGAAAAGAAACCTTAGGTAAGTACTTCTGCTTTTGATCAGGATTCCCATGCCGCACCTACAAGACCAATAATAATGCAAGTTATCAAAATCAAATATTAAATGGTTATGCAAATGAATATATGGTTTGAGATTAGCCCTTTCAATTACCAATTGATTAATGCAAAGGTTTGAATGGGCACCATAAGAAAGGCCAACAGATCCAGAAGCACGACTAATTTCTTCCATGGCAATGCAGTGGTACAAATAACCAAGACCAAGTCCTCCATACTCCTCTACATGAGCAGCATAAGTTAAATTTAGAAGAAAAGTAGAGTGACTCATTGTCACTACACACAATGAACTTTAAAGGGTATTTACAAGGTCAAGAATATCACATAAGAATTAGGAGCAAAAGAGATCTGCCAAAAGTTGTTTATGGCTGAAACAAGCTCAGCTCAAAATTGCATAAACATGCAAGAGAGAAACATGAAACCAATTAACATCATTTGTGAATTTATATCCAACCATTGGTACAAACTTTTACGATATCAGAACCATGGTTTTAAATTTCGACTGAAATCCGAAATTTCGGGTTGCGGTCGAGACCGAAACCAAATCGGCAATACCCGAAACAGTAGTTTATTTCGGCCGAAATTTCATTTATCCTGAAATTTCGTCCTAAATTTAAGGGATTTCACCCAAAAAATAGAGTTTTTTTATAATTCTTTATTATTATCCTGAAATTTCAGCTGAAATTACTGAAATTTTGGTAATTTCGGTCGAAATTCTGTACGAGTTAAAATACCCGTTAATTTGATTTCGTCGGATTTGGACCGAAATTTCAGCATCGGTTTCAGTGAGGACCGAAATGCATTCCAAAACTGAAATTTGAAACCATGATCAGTACTAGAGTTCCTAAAGAAACACCCATAATGGGCAATACCGGATGGAAAATCATGCAACAACGACAACAAGACCATAAGAGTTAAGACAAATGAGAACTCAAAACCTCAGTTTAAAAACAATATAATACCTCCATTTCTTGAAAACCAAGAGTTCCACGTATACTTCTAACTAAAGATCAACATGAAAATAGGCATTTTTAATATCCAATTAATGAGACGCCATCGCTTATTTATTCAATCAATCTAACAACACTAATGGAATTCATTTTGCCTGCTAGGGCACAGGTGTGCAAGTAGGCATATGTCTGAGAATACCCCCTTGGTACAAGATTATTTTAACCTTTCAATACTACCATCTGACTTGAACTTCAAGGTAATAGTCCATGTACAACAAATTGTTCGTTTTCCTTTTGGAAGGAGAACCTAATCCAATAAATCATTCTTGAGAAGTGAGTTATTCTTTCTCAATTGCTTTCTTAGCTTGAAATACTTAAAGAATTAATCACGTTTTTACGAATCCAATGAGAAACATTGAAAATATACAATTTGCATGACAGAAATAGAATTGGGAGTAATGGGATGTTTGGTATGTACCCGTCCCTTTCCTTTAGGAGCATCATGATTTGTACACCATCATAATTCGTAAGTAATAGATAAGGTACATCAATAGATATTAGTGGAGTGGCATACGCCTTTGGGACATAAAAAACTTAACCTCTCAATCCTACCAATCTGACTTGAACTTCAAGGTAAAAAACCCGCTACAACACATTGTTCTTTTCTCTTCTGAAAGGTGAACCAGAACTAATAATTCAATTTTAAATGCACTTATTTTTCCATTGTTGCTTTCTCCGACATGCGATACTCTTTAAGGATTTAATCACATTTAGGGAGTCGTATGAGGTGAAACATTGAAAAGATACAATCTACATGACAGAGAAATAGAACTGTGAGTAAAGGGATGTTCGTTACTTATTTAATACACTAACATAAGCAATGAAATAAGGGACAGTGATACAGAATGGCGGAGCAACATACCCCTTCAGTGCAAGATAGTCTTGAACTTCAGGGCAAAAATCCATCTACAACAAATTGTTCTTTTTCCTTATGAAAGTTGAACCAGATTATCCATCTACAACAAATTGTTCTTTTCTCTTGTGAAAGTTGAACCAGATCCAATTAGTCATTCTTGAGAAGCACAATTATTTTTCATCCGTTGCTTTCTTCCACTCGAGATGCTCTTAAGTATTTAATCACGTTTTTGGGAATTATGAGAGGAGAAACATTGAAAAGATACAATTTACATGACAGAGAAATAAAACTGTGAGTAAAGGGATGATGTTTGGTAGGTGTCATTGTCCCTTTCCTTAAAGTAACAGGAACATCAAGATTACTATACCATCATAGGTAATAGAGTAAGGTACATCGATGAAGATTAGTAGAGCAGCAGACAAAGGGAAAGAAGAACACAGATCATAAATTGTAATGTGCCAAAAGAATCATGATTAATAGATGTTAAGAGTAGAAAGTTGTATTTCTGATTGAATGACTTTATTCCTTTTTTCCTTCTCGTAGGCCTTTAGCTGTCATCATTTCAGTATGGGACACTAGGACCGGACTTAGGACTATGATCGTGATTCGTGACAGGAAGTGGGACAACAGTTAAAATGATTTAGTATGACTACTAATGGTCAAAAGGCTGATTACGAAGGTTTGTAACATGCAAAACAAAAGACAAAAAATGATGTCACAATACGTAGCGAAGAGAGAGGAAGAAACTAACACCAAGTCACACAAAAAGAAAACAGAGTGAACCAAAACCCTATGTCACAAGACTCACAACAAGAGGGAGAAGTGACCCCTAAAATCTCTTCGTACGGATATTTTATTCAATGAAAACAATTTCCAAAGGCTCCTTTGCAAAAGCCTTTTATACTAAGAAACAAAAACCCTGCTTGATCTCTACCCTTAATACAATCTAACCTCAGCCCTTTATTTTAAACATGACTCAAACTTCTCTTTGGGTGATCGAACCACTCCATATAGTTGTCGGAAGTGGCTGTTGCATCAGTCTCCCCGTCCTGAAAGAAACTCGACCTCGTATTTGAACCGTCGTCTTCAAAAGTGTCACCTTTGTAGAAAGTGAGTTGCGGAACATTGAATACATAAGAAGTGTTTAGGTGACTAGGCATGTTTACTACGCATGTTTAGTCGATAGGCGTTGTCATTAATTTTCTACATAACTTCATAAGGGCCAATCTACCGAGGAATCCACTTTCCATACATGTCTATTGGAAGTCTTTCCTATGATAGAAAATACCACAAGTTTCCAACTTCAAAACTCACCTTACTACGATGCACATCAACAATGTACATGTACTTTGCATTACTCTCCTCAATCTGAAGGCACAATTGCTCATGAATAACTTTGATTTGGTCAGCCATATACAGCCTTTCCATTGATCTACTTTAGATTTGGAATGGGATCAAGATCAAGTGAGCTATAAGGATTTCAAGTTTTAAACCATACGCCACCTCAAAGGGCCGATGATGGATAATGTGGTTTTAGGGATCATTTTAAGTGAACTCTGCTTGAGGCAATACCCTATTCCAATGATTCAGTTTGTTTCCTACTAGGCATCACAAAAGGTTACCCAAGCTGTGGTTCAACACATCTGTCTTTTCGATAATCTGAGGGGGGTAGGAACTGCTAAGGACCTGTTCGTTTGAGATTATGATAACCGATGGTGAGGCCCTAAACTGATTATTGGACTTAAAATTAATGTAATTTTAAGTCCAATAATCGGTTTAGGGCTTAGAATCGGTTGTTACAATCTCAAACAAACATGCATAAAAATAGCAATGTGTCCAACTTCCATAAGGTCCACTAGAAGTGATTAACGAACTTAGAATCCGTATCTGAAGTGACTGATTTTGGTACTCCGTGAAGTCGAACAGCCTTTTTGAAATAAAGATTAGCCACAATTGACATGTGCCATCATGGAAAACCTATCCACCACAATCATAATGGAATCCACCCTTTGAATTAGCAAAAGGCCCAATATGATGCCCATGCCGACGTCCACCCAAGGTACAGTAGGGACAGGAAAAGGAGTATAAAAGCATGCATTTGTCACCTCTGGTTTGGAGTTTTGGCAGACATGGAAGCATTCGACATACCGTGTAACATCAATTTGGACCAATAGAAATATACGGCTATTAAGGCTTAGCTATGAATCGAAAATTCAATCTTCATTAGTTCGATGTCTTATTCTTCTCAAAGAAGATGAAGAATTTGATCCGAATCTACAACAGAAATTATCTAGACAATTGGGATGGGTAGTAGGAAAAACATGAATTCCACTGCAGATTTATATGCAAAGGTTGCATAAGTATGAAGTGAGTGAACAAAACCATGCTAAAGATTAGTCACAAAATTCACATGTACAAGAAATCCAACATCACATGGAAATTACAAAAGTACTCCCAAATTATAATAATACCCACAAAAAGTATCAACTATAACAAATGCAATATATGGAATTGCTTGCAAACCATTACTAGAAAAGAAACATGTGAATGCCATTCAAAAAATAGAAAAAAGAAAAAAAAAACAAATAGATGAAAATTCTAAATTGAATACGCCACTCCACCTACTTTCATAGAATACTCCCATATCATTGTGATAATATAATTTAAAATATGAAATAAAAGTGAATAACTAGTGTATCCAGAGACCTTGGTTTTTGTGTTTGATGAAGTCATATCACAGCAGGGCACCTCTACATAGAAAGATGCAAATGACACCTCATGCCACTTGGCATGTCAACTTAAAATTTCCATTTCTGGACACATGGAAATAAAAATATCTAAGTGTGGGACACCTTTAGTACAGTGTGTAACTCAATTATAAATACATATGTTTAAGAGTAATTACAACTATTATAAGGGAAACACACCATCCTCCCCCTCTATTGTTTTTTAGTCGCAATAGAAATGATGTTCCTCTCTCCTTGTCACTCCCTTTCGTTTTTTTTTCTTTTGTTTCATGTTGGGCCCTCTATTTCTCTCTTTACAAAATTGCTACTTGGAATTGGAAATCGATCTAAAGAGAAGAAAAAAAAAGTCAAGAGTTGTTATATCAAAACATTATATTGCTTTAAATGGAAATAGTTTAATTTATTAATACAAGCATATTCGATATTCATTAAATAAGGTTCATATCATTTTTTAAGTTTTATTTTATTTTCACATTTCCCTTTTTTAATCGTTTTCTCCATTTTCCTAAAATCCTTTAATTAACATTTGTCAAATGTGTCCCCATGCCAGGTTTTTATTAGGTTGCCATACTAAACACTTGGGAACACTTTGACAATTGGAACCCATGCCAACTACCCATAAAAGAACTATGAAGAATGAATAACCACATACAAGAATACACAGAAAGATATAATGGTTAAATGTCAATACCTATTTAATGGCTGGCTTTACCTGGTGCAGTAATACCATGCAGGTTGAAATCACCCATCAGCTTCCATAAGTTCACATCCTGCAAAATGTTATTAAACGAATGTCACAATTCAATATTTAGATAGAACTATATATACCATTCAAAAAAAAGATTGAACTATATAAGCCGGATCTACCAGAATACAACCTTAGGAAAATGGTTTGTAATGTCAACCATTGCGGCATGAGGAGCAATACTTTCTTGTGCAAACTGTGAGACACTTTCTTTAAACTGAAAACAATCATAAAATCCAACATTTAAACAGAATTCTTTTACTAAATTGTGATAGAAAACAGAATCCGCATTGAATGAAGATATGCACACTAAAAATTCTTGAAGCAAAACTAAATGTTGAATAATTTCTCAAACCAAAGGAAGAAGGCATCATCAAGAACAACAAGTAAAGCAAATTTGAGATCCTAGCAAGATGTCTTAAACAGACTTAAACAGAACATAAAACACAAAATTTTGTCATTCTACATGCCACCTTTCAGGTCACAAGAAACTCCCAAAGCTAAAACTTGAAAGTCTGACACTTAGAGCTTTGCTAGACAATTGTGTCTGTCTTGAACATCAAGAATCAGCATTCCTCTTCCATTCAGTTGAAAAAATATGTTATGTAATGATAGAAGCAGATCATTGTCATGAAGGTGGCTCCATAAATATCTTATATCGAAAGATTACCAGCTATTCCTCACGAATTCATTATATAGACAAAGTACCCATGTTGGATGCTTACTTCCGGGGTTTATTTTTCAGTTTTTTTCTCAATTACACTGACATAAGTTTACATTTATCATATGGTTTGGGTTATACCATCCTAATAGTTAGCGTTCCCTCTATGGACATAAGCGGTTAAAATAAAATGTAGAGTGGGTTTCACTCCCATTGCATATAAGTGTGTTGCTCCAAATCAGCCCAATCACCTTTCCATGAATGGCTGAGATTAGTATTATTGAGAAAATCAGTCAGGCAAAACCGATCCGATCGTGCACGAAGAAACGAAAAAGTAGAAGGATAATGAACACCGAGATTTTACGTGGTTCGGTCAAGATGCCTACATCCACGGGCGAGAACACAATCTTCACTATGAGATATCAAAATACAAGGATTACAACGGATTAATACAAAACCCGTAAACCTGCAACCCTTTCCTTGTCCCCTCAACCAAGACCGTACACAAGAGAAACCCAAAAAATAACGAGGAAAAATCCAAGAGAAAATCCCAAGAAGAAGCACTCTTCTCCCTCCCCATCTCTATTCCTCTCTCTTGTATTCTCTTGGCATGCACCCCACAAAGAGCCTCCCACCCCAAGAGAAACAAGTTCTCTCCTTTTTATAAGCCTGGCTTTTTTAGAAAACTTATAAAAACTTCCTTCTTTTGTTTCCCACCACAACTAGGTTGCCTAATTAGTTTAGGCAAGAAGGCAACTTTCCCAACAATCTCTATCACGGCTTGTTTCCCAGCCACATGAAGATTTTCCGTTGATGTCGTCACTGGTCTGTTATCGCCACAAACCACAATTGGCCTTCTGAAGTACCAGCTACACACCATCGAATCATCCTGGTTTTGACTCCACCTGATTCGATCAACAAGGCCAATGCACATGTGTACCTGCCAACCCGTTGACTCAGCCAGTCAACCCTGGAGAGGGATCTCGTTCCATCCTCTCCATTTCAAGTATCGTCACCTCCTCACCATCATCTGCAACTAGGGGTGCAACTTGGGCCGGGCTCAACCCAAATCCGACGGGTTTAACCCAATTTGTGCTCGGGTTGGGAAAAGCGAACCCGATTTAATTTCGGGTTGGGATAGGGTTGAGGCCTTGGCAACTCGAACCCGACCTCCGTCCTCTAATTTTTTTGATGATTTTCTTAGGATTATGTTTTTCTCCTTGTATTTTTCTGTTGGACCTAGATGAACTCGAACCCAACCCGACTCAAACCGAACCCAAACCGACCCGATTTGGAGGTGGGTTGGGTTAAGGTTGAGCATCCTCAACCCAAGGTTTGGGTTGGGTCGAGTTAGGGTTGAGGGCATGCTGGCTCGGGCTGGGTTAGGGTTGGCCTCAACCCGACCCAATCCGACCCGAGTTGCACCCCTATCTGCAACTTAGATACTCATCTCTGCACCAACTGCGAAAGAGACACTTCGTGTGCATGTGCCACTCCATTTCCAACTCGGGAAGACTTGTCATTGTGTCCCTAACCAAATGATATATTCCAATACACTCGGTATCCGTCATCTTCTCTCGTTCTCATCCTTCTCTTCAACGCTTTAGCTAGGCCCTGTTGAACAGGGATGTCCTTCACCGTCATCTGTCATAGGGCGAAACTAACATTTCCGTTAAACTTGTCTGTGTTAAATTGCGTAGAAACAGATTGTACCGTCATCTCGGACAATCTTTCTACCACCAATGAGCACTCGAACCGCGATCCAACCACGACACCCATGATCGCTCCAACTATAGCCCAACGACGATCACTCCAACCTAAGATCTAATACCACTTGTTGAGAAAATTCGTCAGGCAAAACCGATCTGATCATTCACAAGTAAACGGAAAAGTAAAAGGATAAGCGCAAGCCACAAGATGAGCACGAACTGAGATTTTACGTAGTTCGACCAAGATGCCTACATCCATGTGTGAGAACGCTATCTTCACTATGAGAAATCAAAATACAAGGATTACAACAGATTAACACAAAACCCCTACCAGCAACCCTTTCCTTCTCCTCTCAACCAATACCGTACACAAGAGAAACCCGAGGAAATGCCCAAGAGAAAAACCCAAGAAGAAGCACTCTTCTCTCTCCCTTTCTCTATTCCTCTCTCATTTTCTCTCTCTCTCTCTATTGTCTCCTCTTTGCAGCCACCACACAAAGAGCCTCCCACCCCAAGAGAAACATGCTTTCTCTCCTTTTTATAAACCTAGGCTGTTTTAGAAAACCTAGAAAAACTTTTCCCTTTTGTTTCCACCACAACTAGGTTGCCTAATTAGTTTAGGAAACAAGGCAATTTTCCCAACAAGTATAACTTAAAATCAGGTTTTTTAAATTCATCCATTCACTTTTTTTGTGAATGGACTAATTTCCAGCTACACATTTAGTCGCGATAGAGGTGAACCATCCTCTAAAATATACTTCCGAATCCAGAACCCTATATTTGAGAGTTTGTCAAGTTAAATTCTTCATACCCATATTTGATTCCAACATTGCACTCGAAACCGCCCTTTTTTCTTTGATTCACTTTTCTAATGGGCTGTTAGAGGCCCTTACAATTCTCAAAAACAACAACAAACAGCAATCCTAAAAGTGGAAAAAAATAGAAAGGAGCCACTATATATTTGTTTACCATTGTCTTAAACTACATATGGCACTTTATGGTGTTTATCTGGTAGTCCATCACTTATCTATTTCATTACCTCCCTCTCGGTCCAGATCAGACGAGTAACAAGAAAACAAAAGGAGATAAGAATTACCTGTTTTTGGGTGTCATCAAAGAGGAAAGATGTTGAGAAATGGTAGTGACTCGGCTTTCGTAAGAGGGCGGACATAGACCTCATTGCAAATAATCTCTGCATCTCTCTGCACTGTTGATTTGCTCTCACTTTAGGGCTAGTCGGAGAAGATGACTGCGATCTAGGATTTGCGATTTAGGGTTTGAAGAGAGGGAGAGGATGAATGCGATTGAGGGTTTGTAGAGATTGTGATCCAAAAACTATACTTGGATGATGTACTTTGAGATTCTGATAGGCAATCAAAGAAGGAAAAAAAAAACACAAATTCTTAAAGGGCAATGATAAATTCGCCCCCTTCTATTACCATATTCACCCCTAATTTTCAAAATGGACTGTACAGCCCACACCATAGGATGATCCAAACCGTCCATTTGATGGGCCACAATGTAAATAGGTTGTGCCCCAAATATCATTTCCATAGGATGATCTTCGCCTTCCGATCTATAGAGAACTCCATATAATCAAACCTCTATAGATTGGAGGGCTAGGATTATCCTATGGAAATGATTTTTGGGGCCCAACCTATTTAGTATTTACGTTGTGGCACATCAAATGGACGGTTTGGATCATCCTGTGGTGTGTACAGTCCATTTTTTTAATTATGGGGGTGAATATCGTAATAGAAGGGGGCGAATTTATCATTGCCCATTCTTAAATTCCATTGAACACAACTCTCTATATTTGGATGATGTAATTTTTTGACCATTCGTGGCAACTCTCACGTGGAGCATTAACTACTTCTTGATAAGATTATTTGATAAAGATTTATCAATCCAACAAACTCCAGTACATTTTCCAAAACAGTCCATAACTATGAAATTATCTCTCTGCCATGTCATCCCCCACTTGTCCCATGCATTTGTGCCCCCACATTCCAAAACCCGCCACTTGGCTTAGGCCCACCAATGCCACGATCCACCTGGATCAGAGGGAGAAGATGAATGCAATTTTGGGTTTGCGATTTATGTTGGAATGGGGAGTCGTGGAGAATTGTGCCAAATAGGTTTATCGGAATATTGAGATGATATTAGCACTACCATGTTTAATAATTGCACAAAGTCTGCTTGTCTTTTTGTGTTAATTCGGCTTGCCAGTGCTTTGGAGTAGGGGTGGAAGAATCGGTTCGGTTCAGTTCCAAATTTAAGTGGTTCAGTTCCGGTTCAGTTGTTTGGGAACCAATTGCAACCGGTTCGGTTCTGTGTTTGGGATCCTAGAACCGAGAACCGAGAGTGTTGGCATCCCCCCAGCAGATAAAATCAGCCCCCCTCCCCATAACAGTTCCATAAGAATGGTTTACTACTATTTGAGGATAAATTCACCCCCATTTAATGTTTTTCTTTGCCTCTTTAAGTTTTAAATTTAACGTTTTTGGTTGCCTTTTAAACTTAACGTTTTTTGTTGTCAATAAATGGTAAAAAGCTATAAAATAAAGGATGGGTAAAGCCAGAACAGAACCAAACCGAACTGATAAAGTTCAGTTCTAGTTCGGTTTGGTTCCAAAGATAAGTGGTTCTGTTCTGGTAGACCCCAGAACCAAACCGAACCATGTCCCCCCTACTTTTGAGGAACTGTAATAACCTAATATATTATTAAAACTTGGTGATGCCAATATCAATAGACTTACATATTGGGAGGGAAGGTAAGAAAACACCAAACAGAATCACTGCTTCAATGGAGAAGATGGTAAAAGTACATGATATTTACTTGAATTCTTACTTCAATGGAGAAGATGGTAAAATTATGGACTATATGGTTTACGCCACATAAAACTCTCTGTTAAAAAGTTCATTAACGGTATACATATAATTTGAATCTTGTTAAAAAGATTACTAACTGTGCAAATAGTTCCAATCTTGTTAAAAAGATTATGGATTAGTTTGAATGTTGTTAAAAAGATTATAACTGTCTAAAAATTCCCTTGAAATCGATAACTTGTATCATCTTTCCTTTTGACTCTATTCGAGAAACACTTTGAAAACGGTGGCCAACATTGTAAATTGTTAACAAAGAACCAAGCATTCAATTATGGAACCTCAAAGCTGCTAATCACACTGAAATCTATACTACTAGCCTCAATGAGAAGATTTAAAAGAGAGGTGTTGAAGGGTGGCCCGGACAAAGATCTCATCACATGGGGCAAAAACCATGCAGAGATGCTTGATCAAAAGGTTAAGATGAGAGACAACAAGGCCACAACCAAGTCCACTTTGTCTCTCACAAACAAGATGTGCCCGTTGTTTTATTTTTCTGTTTTGTGAAGATAAAAGTTGCTGATTTTAAAGCCAACAATCAAGAACACATAGGCAACAAAAGAAGGGGAAAAGTTGGATGGTCTGTTAGCTCCATTGCAGAAGGCATTTTGGTCTCTTGCATGTGACAGCACCCACATATGAATGAAGACAAAATCTCATGAATTTTAGCGTCCAACACAGGCTCACTTGTCAACTAATTTTGTCCTCATGAATTCATTCATGAGGTGCATGAGGTGGTTGCTGTCACATGCAACAGACCATCTGCTAAATGCCTTCTGACATGGACTCTAGTAAATCCCTTTTTTAATTTAACTTAAAAATTTTGAATAAAAATTTGTTCAAAGCAACCGGTTGAGAAAGTTATACAGGATGCCGATAATGACATGTTTGTTAGACGTTTTCTAAACTTTGGACTTTCCAAAGTTTGAGTTTCCTTTAGTTAGGCAAACTAGAGCATAGTTTCCATGTTCTAGATTTGCTAATGTTAGTGAGGCTTTGCATATTAAGCAATCTTTCTTTCCTATGGGTTGAATCCTCAAGTTTAGAAATGCTTGGAGAATGACAGTTAACTCAAATTACACTTCACAACTGTTACGAAAAATATGATGCAGAGAAACAGACCATAAAAAATTATGTGCAAAGAAGTTTGAAGAATCCTGTTGGGAAAGTTGCCTTATTTCCCACCCACTGAGTGTTGCTTGGTTGGGAAGGCAAAGGCATTAAATTAGAAACTTCTATTTTGAGGTGTTTTGGGAAAAACCCTAAGATGCAAAGAGGGTTGTTTTCTCTTAGTGTGAGAACGTGCAAAAGAGAGAGAGAGAAAAAAAGGAGAGGTCTTTTGGGGTGTCGGCTGCCAAAAGGAAGAGAGAGGGAGAGAAGAAGAAGAAAAATAATAGAGGGTTTTCTCTTTAGGTTTTCTTCTTGGGTTATTCTCTTGGGTTTCTCTTGGGGTTTTCTCTCGGGTTTCTCTTAGCGTACGATCTTGGGTTTGGGAAGCAAGGAAAGGGTTGCAGATTTTGGGTTTGGGTTTAATCCATTGTAATCCTTGTATATTGTTTTTCTCATAGTGGAAGATTGTGTTTCTCACTTGTGGAGTAGGCTTGGCCGAACCACGTAAAATCTTGGTGTTCATCTTGTGGCTTGTTTGTTTATTTTATCTTTTCCGTTTAATTTGTGCACGATCGGATCGGATTGCCCGACAGATTTTTTCAACAAGTGGTATCAGAGCTCAGGTAGAGCGATCGTCGAGGCCGAGTGGAGTGATCGTGGGTGTTGTGGTTTGATCGTGGTTAGAGAGCGATTTTTTGGGTAGAAAGATTCTTGTTCGAGGTGGAGCGCTACACCGAGAAGTGTGAAGTAATCTGAGATGGCGGTAAAATCGAGTTCTACCCAGTTCAATATTGACAGATTTGGCGGAAAGGGCAGTTTCACCCTATGACAGATGAGGGTGAAGGACATCCTAATTCAACAGGGCTTGGCTAAGGCGTTGAAGGGAAATGATGGGAAGCCATAGAAGATAACGGGTGCCGAGTGGGAAGACATAGAGTCGAAGGCAGTCAGCACGATTTGACTATGTCTTGCAGATATCGTTATGTTTAACGTTATGGAAGAAGAAGATGCGCCTAAATTATGGGAGAAGTTGGAAAAGCTTTATATGTCAAAAAGCTTGGCAAACCGGTTGAATCTGAAGCGGCAATTGTACGGGCTGAAGATGTAAGAGAGTGAGGATCTTCTGGAACACATTACGGGGTTCAACGGGCTTGTGGATCAGCTCCACAAGGTTGACGAAAAGTTGAAGGAAGAAGATAAGGCCCTATTACTTCTTACTTCACTTCCTGATTCGGATGACAACCTGGTAACGACTTT
Source organism: Tasmannia lanceolata (assembly GCF_043159265.1). Classification (NCBI taxonomy): domain Eukaryota; kingdom Viridiplantae; phylum Streptophyta; class Magnoliopsida; order Canellales; family Winteraceae; genus Tasmannia; species Tasmannia lanceolata. The sequence goes on along the minus strand of NW_027518683.1, from coordinate 47,288,850 downwards.
ATTGTATGGTAAGGATACGATAAAGTTGGAGGAAGTTACGGTGTCGCTTTTATCGAATGAGATGCGGAAGAAACCTGTTCTTGGTGTAAATGAAGAACAAGGGTTGGTTGTTCATGGTGGGAATCAAAGAGGAAGGTCGTTTGACAGGGGATCAGGAAAAGACAGGTCAAGATCCAGGGTCGGCGGGAAGGGCGTGCAATGTTACCGTTACAAGGAATATGGTCATATCAAGCGGGATTGTCCAAAGTGAGCTGACCAGGTGGGCAATGGTTCTATGAATACTGTGGTGGCGGTAACAGATGAATAGAGCGAAGGGTTTGGAGACATTCTCACAGTCTCCGCAGGTAATTACACTTCTCCTTATGATGAGTTGATTTTAGATTCAGGGTGCTCTGTTCATATATGCTCCAGGAGGGAATATTTTGATACGTTCAAGGAGACAAGGGCCGGTGTAGTGTCCTTGGGTGATGGGTCTACTTGTGACGTCACGGGAGTTGGGACAGTGAAGATCAAGATGTTCGATGGAGTGGTTCGTACTTTGGGTGGTTTTGCGTATGTCCCAAAGATACGGAGGAATCTAGTATCTCTTGGCCGCTTTGACTCCAGGGGTTGTAGGTTTTCAGCTGCAGGTGGAGCCATGAAAATCACAAGCGGTTGTATGGTTCTGCTGAAAGGCGAGAAGTGTGGCGGATTGTATCGTCTGGTTGGGGACACGGTGACTAGTGTTCCTAAGATCTCGATGGCTAGATGGAAACAGGGAAATGGTGTGCGCACATGTAAGGTCTCTTTCGCAGTTGGTGCAGAGACGGATTTTCAGGTTGCAGACGATGGTGAGAGGATGACAGTACCTGTGTTGGGGAAGATGGATCGAGATCCCTCTCCAAGGTTGACTAGGTGAGTTAACGGGTTGGCAGCTACACATGTGCATTGGCCGTGTTGATCGAATCAGGAGGAGTCAGAACCAAGGTGATTCGAGGGTGTGTAGCTGGTACTTCAAAAGGCCAATGACGGTTTGCAGTGATAGCGGACCGGTAACGACATCAACGTGACTGGAAAATAAGCCAATGTGGAGATTGTTGGGAAAGTTGCCTTATTTCCCACCCACCGAGTGTTGCTTGGGTGGGAAGGCAAAGGCATTAAATTAGAAACTTCTATTTTGAGGTGTTTTGGAAAAAACTCTAAGATGCAAATAGGGTTGTTTTCTCTTAGTGTGAGAACGTGCAAAAGAGAGAGAGAAAAAAAAGGAGAGGTCTTTTAGTGTGTCGGCCAAAAGGAAGAGAGAGGGAAAGAAGAAAAAGAAGAATAATATAGGGTTTTCTCTTTGGGTTTTCTTCTTGGGTTATTCTCTTGGGTTTCTCTTGGGGTTTTCTCTTGGGTTTCTCTTGGCGTACGATCTTGGGTTTGGGAAGCAAGGAAAGGGTTGCGCGTTTTGGGTTTGGGTTTAATCCATTGTAATCCTTGTATATTGTTTTTCTCATAGTGGAAGATCATGTTTCTCACCCGTGGAGTTCGCTTGGCCAAACCACGTAAAATCTTGGTGTTCATCTTGCGGCTTGTCTGTTTATTTTATCTTTTCCGTTTAATTTGTGCACGATCGGATCGGATTGCCTGACAAATTTTCTCAACAAAACCAAAGAAGCTCTTGTTTTCTAGTTTATGATAATAAGTGAAGTTGGGCTTATTATTAAATGGAGCATGAACTTGAACCAGGCCTGGGCCGAATAGGCTGCAACTAGGATTGAATTTGGGGAATTCAGGTTCAGCTTTTACGGTAAAATTGGGTCGGGTTCAGTTTGATTCAAATTCATTTTTTAACAAATGCTCAACCTAGCTCAAATAATGCCAATATTATTGTTCACTGATGCTAGTCTTATAACAGTCTCAAAAACAGAGGAACGTCAGTGGAAAGTGGATTTCGAGACCCACAAATCTATTGATCCATTCACAAAAACCTTCAAAAATATATCAAAGTATTGCCCACCAGGAATGTTATTGGATCAAGCAGTATTATTGGTCAAAAAATCCACTTTCCACGTTCTTTTCTAAGGATGTGGTGCAACCCAAATAAGCTTTTAGTTGGTATAGGAGATGGGAGCTAACGAAACACAGCGGCACGTGCTCCTGCAATTGAGGGGCACACTAGACTTCCCCAACTCCAAGGTTAGGCCTCTTTAAAGGCTCGATGCTTGGTTCTTTTATTCTGGGTTTATTTTTTATCATTGGCCTAGGCTCGTTCAGTCAAGCTGTCACAACATGGTGAGCTCAAGTTTATCACAACATAACAAGAGACAACCATAAGAAAACTAATTAAGATTGCTATAAGAAAACTAATTACAAGTTCTATAAGAACACTGAAAGAAAAAAGCAGTACCAATGACAGGTAATTCGGAAAGCAAAAGTGTCTTCTAGTCTATTGGGCTTCGTAAGTTTTTTCAAGAACTGCTACTTCTACAATGTGAAGTTAGAAATGACGGACTTTTACTTGTAAATCTAGATAAGCTCACCAAATCTGCAAGGGAGAACACACGTAGGCACCGCAACCGTAAGTATAGGAACGTGGAGAAGTTTTGAGCTCAATGACCAAACCAACCACGCTCCCTGGCTCGCTCGTCCTCAAACGTCTCGAAACACTGATATATGATCATTACAGCAAGCAGAATCCCGGTCCCCGAACCGATCACCCCCATGAAATCCGCTAGCACCGTCAACACGCCAATGCACAAGCCCCCAAAGGCCGCAGCAATGGGTATATAGAAGTTCAGATCCAATGGAAGAGCCTGTGAATAATAAACTCTGTAAGTTTGAAACATTATTTTTAATTTCGGCCGAAATCCGAAATTTCTGTTGGGTACGAAATCTGAAAATTTCGGATTTCAGTCTGGATTTCTACTGAAATTCGATCATTTTGACCGAAATTGTAAAAAATTTCGGCTGAAATTTGAAAGAAAAAATTCAGTTTCGGTAGGGACAGAAACCAAAATTTAAATCCATGATTTTTAAACAGTGCTGCGTATAACTCAACCCAAAAGCAATCTGAAACTGGCAATCTCCTAAACAAGCAATTGAAACCTACACATCTTTTCACATCACCACCAACCCTATTAGGCATATGCTTGTGCACTGTTTGTTTGTTTTTTTTTCTTTTTGAAAGGTAATATTTTTTAATGATGAAGAGTTATTACATCGAAGGGACAAGGTGTCCCAGTAGAATAACAATTGCCATCCTATGTTAACATTCTACCCCTGCTTTAGAATTACCTGCCCCTAGTTAAGATATGCTTGTGCATTGTTACAATCAGAAAAATTACTCCATCTACAAACATTTTTTTGGTAAGTAAGCTAGGATCGAACCTGCGACCTCAAGGTTGAAAAACAAGGTTGCAACCATTGAGCTACAGGCCCAACCCTGATGTCCACAAACTTATTGTGCCCTTATAAGCAAAAGACACCGATAGTTGATTTGGAAGCTGCCAATATCTACAAAATGCCCCAACAAAGACACTGATAAATAACATCCACTGATTTTAAGGAAATCCATTTACAAGCTCAAAATTTTGAAACCTATTTATCTGGATGGCAACCAGACTTGCATCAGTATTGCTTTTATTGACTTCTCATAAGGAAGATTATTCTAAACACTGCAGTTGCATTCTCTCATGATCTACAGACATAGTTCAAAAAGTCAAACTTGACTAAAAAATCAACCCTTGGATTTCAAGTTTGGCAATGATGAACCATCGACAATCTCGCAAATTAATTGAAAATATGATGTGCAATGATTTGGATGGCCAATTTTCAAAAAAACCAAACTTCAAACATGGTTCTTAAGAGCGCAACCAAACCAAGCCAACTTTAAAAAAAAAATAAAAAAATCCCAAATAAACCAAGTTCAGCATGGATCAGTGATTTTTTTTAAAAATGATTCATAAAGTAGCAAAATAGAACGTGGAGAACTTGAAAACAAAATCAAGCAAAATATACCTCGACCTGCTTAGCGACATCTCTAGCCGAAGATCCAGAGACTTCTATCCAAGTTCTTGATAACAGGGCACAAGCAGAGAGCATAAATACAAGATAGACTGGTGCATGGAATGGATTGGCTGCCATATCTGCCAGGCTGAAAGAAATAGGATCCCCAAACATAAGCATTATGGGTAGATGGAAGAAAAAGAACGTAGAAACAAAAGATTACAACAAAGAAGCTAAACTGGGACGAATAAAATATGTAACTATACACAGCGCAAAGAAAATAATGGAGTCGATAACAAAGATGTGAGAGAGAGAGAGAGAGAGAGAGAGAGAGAGAGAGAGAGAGAGAGAGAGAGAGAGAGAGAGAGAGAGAGAGAGAGAGAGAGAGAGAGTTTGGGGGGGGGGGGGGGGGGGGCATATTTAATCACCCTGATGGTGCTGCAATATAATATGCAATGCCACCGACAGGGATGAACTGACCCCCTGAATATTCAGATTCTTTCCATTTACCAAGCAGATTTACAAGAAAATTTCCAGCGTACCTCCTATACAGCAACTACAACAGAAATGTATTGGATTAGATTTTCAATTAGGTAAAATAAATTATATACCACTCCACTGTCCACCTACAACTACATAATGCCCATACCTGTGAAATAACATAAAGAATTGAAACAAGTGCAGCTTGTAGAATGATAGGCATGTTGGAGGTGTAAAACAGTTAATTGGGTAAAATTCTTGCTTTCCATGGGCATTCTTCGACTTTAAAGGCAAAACAACACGGAATCCCTGTAAGTATATTACAATAAGAAAGGCCACAACCGTAGCAAGCAAATTTGTCATGTTTGGAAGGTTTTGCCGGCAGAAAGCCTCCTGAAGGGCACGGATCTTATCTTCTCGAGTTATCAGCAGATGGAAAAAGGCAACAATGGCACCTTCAACTTCAGCCCCTCGCTGACTGTTGATAGTTGTGGGGCTGTAAGCTTTCCAAAATATATTTTCACTGCAAAGCAGAATCAAACACATTTGGGTACTTGACCTGTGCAATCGAATAGCTAAATGGAAAGTAGAAAAGTTTTAACTTACCAGATATTGTTAGCAACGAATAGAGAAATGCCAAAACCAAATCCATATCCTTTTTGGAGGAGTTCATCTAAGCATATGAGAATAAGACCAGCAAAGCAAATCTGGAGAATTATGAGAATAGCATTGCCAGCTCCAAGTTGACTGACACTACCGTACATCCCAGATAGGACAAATGCAACTGCCTCACCGATAGCAATCAGGATACCCAATAACTTCTGTGCACCATTTCTAGGGAAAATAGAGAAATATCAACCATATTATACTATGGAATAATCCAAAATAAGAAAATATGGATTTCTACTGACCATCCAAACAATCATGGTACATGTACAGGCACACATTTTGCACGTATAATTGCCCTACATGCATGGAGAGACTCCAAGCCAATGTGACCGGGGTTGCCCTCCCAACCTCCGACCCTCGATCTGGAGTCCACATGATCCCAAACGCCCACGTTTGCAGCCCGGATCGCCAAAAAATGGCAACCCACGGAAAAAGAGATAGATGCACACAGAGAGGGGGAAGAAGGTGGGGAAAGAGAACAAAAACTAACAATCCTTCCCTACCTTTCCTGTTGTTGTTGTTGTTGTTGTTGAGAGAGAGAGAGAGAGAGAGAGAGAGAGAGCATTGGCCGGCTTATAAATGGGCCTTCTTTCTTTTATTTTGAAAAGAATTGAGGGAAAGGGCAAAAAAGTGGAAGGCAGATAGACTGGCAGAGTTGATTTCACCTAGTATTTCTTTCTTTCTTTTTAGTGATATTTGGAGACCTTCAAATTTTATATATGTTGAGTGGATTGAAACTGGAATTTTCATTTTGAATAAATATGAATAACATACATGAAGTTTTTTATTTATTAAATGTATGTAGTATGTACTGAGGAATGATATTTTTATAAACATATATGAAATTATATATATATATATATATATATATATATATATATATAGAGAGAGAGAGAGAGAGAGAGAGAGAGAGGGGGAACCAAAACGACCCGAATTAGTACTCCAAACCGACCCGCGACCCGAAATACCAAACCACCTTAGCCTACCCTCATCATATCGTGTACGAGGGTACCATTGTACCCGGTACTCGTTCCCATACCGTGTACCGGAAGGAATCACATTCGAGGTAACATTGCTCCAAACAAAAAAAAACTAGAACTCTTCTTACAAAATAGCAACACAATCAATTTAGTTTTCAACACTAGATAATATATTGACTTTGCATCCAAAATGCTAAAAACTTTTGGTTAGACATATGTACCTTCAGCATTATACGATTGACCAGCAAAAATAAAAGAGCCACAATTAACCATGTTAATTGTAAGTATGCTTTTAGAATGCCAACTAGCCAGCAAGATGTGAATTGTACCGAAAAAAAAAGAAAGGATACCTCAGTATTATCCTTTTATGGATTACCAGCCCAATAGTTAACCATGGAAGTAAATCAGAAAACATGGGACCCACATCTAATCCCAATTCTATCTTGGTAGACATAGTGATGAGATTCATGAAGAAAATAGGTAACCTTTTAGGAATATAATCATCAGTTGAATAGAAATATGCACTAGTCAAATTAATAACTGATCCATTTAAGCCTTTAAGGAACCAGTAAATTAGTATTTAACCGTCACAAAATGCACTTACCTAAGGGCCCATTGTTTTAGATTATGACAACCGTTTGTGGAGTCCCCAACCAATTATAGGACCGAAAAATGCACTAAATTTGAGTTCAATAATCAGTTGGGGACTCCACAATTGGTTGTCATAATCTATAACAAACAGGCCCTAAATAAGCCTTTTAAGAATATAATCATCAGCTGTAGAGAAATATGTATTGGTCAAAGTAATAACGGGTAGAGAAATATGTATTGGTCAAAGTAATAACGGCTACATTTATATTTATTCCCATGATTTTCCTTAACATTTCTTGTCATACTTAGATAACCATCATTGCTCCAGATCAGATGATAAACCAACAACATTTGCATTTAGTCAAACTAGCCAAAACCAGCACCACCCAAGCGTTTAGATCATCATATTATTCTCACAAAGTTGGCAAATATTCAAAAAGAAAAGCATGATGTCATGATGTCCCAAACATACACAGTACCCATAACAACTGACACCATTAGAGCGACAAATTTATCTAAGTTTAACAGTAAATGAATAAAAAGGCACCAGTTATTACAAAATTCAATCTAGTTCACAAATACTTACAAGAAGGCACGGTCCTCACGAATGCTGTTGTCAACTTCAATGATCTTAGTCCCTACTGCCAAGAGGTGCATCACCAGTCTAGACGTCACAATAGGGGTGATTCCCAGCCCCATTACAGTCCCACGATTCGATGCGAGAATAACACGCATCCAATAAAATGGATCCGCACCCAGTGTCGAGTGGATACCATAAAGGGGGAGCTGGCTGCAGGCAAGAAATATGAAAAGAGAGATAACGGTGTATTTAACCTTCTCCCTATATCGAACCTCGTGATCAGCACTCTGCACTTCCGGCAAGATGGAGAGAAATGGTCTAACAAGATGCAGAACTCCCAATTTTCCTAGTCAAAGCTAGAATAGTTTATTCGCTATACAAAGTTCTGTAGACCATTCATAAAGATATTTAGAACCACTAACAAAGCACAATGGTATCGTATAACCAACAGGATAGATAAAAGACACCACACTGATTATAACAGAAAAGAAAAGAACATCAGCAAAGAAAAATACACTGCATGACCTGAAAATTCAACAATTGAAAGCAATGGGAAGTTCAGAGCCCTAACAAAATTGGTAGAATTGAATTCTCATGTTAACATCAAAGAAGCAACTTCTCAGCAGACCATATTTATCGATTAATGCAATTTGCAAAGAAATGTGATAAAAAAATAAAATAAAATCATATTCCTCGCCAAAAAACCATGTCTATGACGGGCGCGTGCGCGTGTGAGAGATAAAAAATAAAATAAAATCATATTCCTTGCCAAAAAAACCATGTCTATGATGGACGCACGCTAGGGGTGCAACTCGGGTGGGTCGGGTTGTGGCCAACCCGAACCCGACCCGAGCAACCATTTACTCAACCCGAACCCGACCCGAGCAACCATTTACTCAACCCGAACCCGACCCGAGTTCCAACCCAACGAGGTTCAATCCGACCCGACCCGAGCAGCCTTTTTTACCAAGCTGAACCCGACCTGACCCGAGTTCAACCCGACCCAACCCGAAATTTTAAGCTTAAAAATTAAAAAAACTATTAAAAATTTCAGGTTGAACTCGGGTCGGGTTGCCCAAGCCCTCAACCCGAACCCGAGCCGGGTTGAGAAAACCCAACCCGAACCCGACTTGAACTCAACCCAACCCGACTTTTTCCCGGGTTGAACCCGCCGGGTTTGGGTTGAGCCCGCCCGAGTTGCATCCCTAACGCACGCACACACACACATGTATATATATTAATATGTCGTTGCAAGGAGCCGTGTTCTCTTCCTTAATCTTAATGATGTTCCGAATGAAGTTAACTGTCGTATAGCACAGCTTTGGAACCTCCCCCTCTTTCATTCTCAGTCGGAAACTAGATTTTGCCAATGGGTGTTGCCTACTCAAACTGAGTTAAAGATAAACACAGATGTGTCGATCAGCTCTGATATGATTTCTGTAGGAGGCATCCTCAGAGACAGTAATGGCCAGATCATCTCTCTTTTCTCTGTTGACTATGTTTCAGTCCCCATCCAAGAGGCTGAATTGGAAGTAATCATCAAGGGTGTCCAGCTAGCCAGAAACAACCAAATGGAAAATTTATGGATTGAGTCGGACTCTCTCAATGCAGTCCAGATAATCAGAAAACAGTAGCCTTGCCCATGGAGAAAGTTCCCTGCCCTTGAGAAGCTCCTTAGAGACCTAAATTCCTTGAATTCTTGGAGAATCAACCATATTTGGAGAGAAGGCAATAGTGCTGCTGATTTCTTATCTAAAACCAATTGCATTTGTAAAGGAGATCCCATTCCTCTCTCTTGTATCCCCTATGATCTCTTTGTAATTGCCTTAGAGGATTCAAAGGAATCCTCTATCCCAGATTGTAATCTTTTTTTCCTTTTTTATAAAAGCTGGTCGGGGTCTGCCTAACCCCAAATTACCAAGCAAAAAAAAAAAGGCGAATTTTTTGAATTTCTTTTAAAATTCTCTCCGATTTACATGTTGGCCTCTGCTGCTCTCTCTCAAAATCTCTTTTTTTCGGAAAACACCCTCTTGATTTCTTGAATTTACCACCTAATCACTAAACCCCACCCAAGTCTCTCTCTTCACCTTTCCCTCTTCTTTCTTTTTTCTTCTTCCCTCCTTTGCAAACCCTAACCTCAAACCTCTCTCTCTCTCTCTCTCTCTCTCTCTCTCTCTCTCTCTCTCTCTCTACCTCTCTTTTCCTCCTCCCTCTTCCCTTCTTCCACACAATCCATTTTTCATCTTCATCCTCTCTCTCTCTCTATAAACTCTTGTGATGTCGTCCAGAAGTGACCGTACATAGCTCTCAGATTTCACTATGCTAAGGGAAAACTGGACCATCTTTACCAACAACCATTTTCTCATCCTCTAAGTTTAACTCTCTCATCCTGGGTACCTCTGATTTCATCTCTTTCTTTCTCTACTCACCTGCATGTACGCACCTCAGATTGAGGTATTTTTCTCTCTATTTCTGCTTTTGAATGCCAGATCTTCCATTTTGCTTCATTTTGAAATATGGGTTCCTTATTTCATCTCTGTTTACATCTCTGATCATGACCGTTTCTCACCAATTTATCGTATTGTCACGACTTTATTCCACATAGCGCGAACACTTGGGTTTCTGCTGAAATTATGAAATTTGGGGGGTTTGATCCCGTATTTGGTTAGTTTCATCCATTTTCTTCTTCGATTGATGTGTTTAATTTTGGAGAAATTTTGAAGGTTCATCAAATCACACAATCTCCTTGATTTTTCCTTCTTTGGTTTTCTTTGATGGATGAATCTTGTGTGGAAATGTCTAGGTGATATCGACATGAATCTGCTTTTTTTCAATCGTTTGCCGATAACCTGCACTAACTGTTAGAATCCTTGGATTCTCTTTTAATTTTTTTCTGATTTTCTTTCTTTTTTTCCTGCTCGTTCATTTTTTTCCTAATCTTCTATGCTTCTTTTTTCCTGTTCGATTTTAGTAACTTGGAGTTTAGTAGTTTCGTACTGTTTTTAATCTTGAAGATAGTTTTCTGGGAAGATATTTCAGTGATTTAGGTCCTCTTTGTTTGTTTGCATTGGAGAGGAAGTTTAGTTTTTCTTTTTCTGAACTTCCTTAGCCTTTTGCGAATTGTGACTACACTAAATTGCATTATTTGCATGAGTCTGTATGTTTTTACTGTTAATTGTAGCAAGTAATTTTTCATGTTGGAATGAATGAAATGGTGGTCACAATTACATGACAGTTAAATACTAAAAGACAAGATATATGAGCACATGTATCAAAACATAGTTGTGCTGAAATCATTTTCCTATATATATACTAGTAAAAAACCCTGTGCATGAAAAAGCATACGGTTAATAAGACTATTCTAATGGGCTGTTAGAGGCCCTTACAATTCCCAAAAAAAAAAAACAACAAACAGCAACCAGAAAAGTGGAAAAAAAAACGAAAGGACTCTCAGCAACAATAGAATGGGTTGGAAATCTATTTCTTTTAGAACTATCTTCTATTCATGGTAAGATTTATTTTATTTTATTTTATTTTAATTCAGAGTTGCTTCGTCCACAAATCCTTCATTTCCCTGTGTAATTTCTATACAAGCTTGAATGAATACAATCAGTGAAAATCCTGGAAAACTAAACACTAATCAATGATTTTTAGCATAAACCAACAGAAAAGGAGAAAAGAATTACCAGTTTCTAGGTGTCATAGGGGTGAAAACCTAACGAAATCTAAGAATATAAAATCCTAATGTGCAAATCTCCAACATCTCACCTCCAATCCTTTCTCCGTTTTCTTCGTTTTTTTAGGGGGGGAAAGAAACTGAAAAGAAGAAGAAATAGAAAGAAGAGGGGAACAACGGTCTTTATCTTTGTTCTATGTTTTTTTGGCCTTTTTTGGAATGTGGGAGTCGTGGAGAATTGTGCCAGGGAGTCGTGGAGAATTGTGCCAAATAGGATGATATTAGAACTTAAAAGGGATTGAAAGATTTCGTTTTTCTGTGGATGGGTAAGATAGACAAGTACACTATTCATTAAAAACGGAGATATTTTAGAAAACAATTGAAGTATTAAAAAGGGAAATGTTATCAGCACTACTATATTTTGATGAGGGCACTCCTCACTTTATTAAAAGTACGGTATGGACCGCACAGGATGATCCAAACCGTCCATTAGATGGGCCACAACCTAAATAGGTTGTGGCCCATCTAATGGACGGTTTGGATCATCCTGTGGTGGGTCCGCAAGAACCTCGGTAATGATGATCGGATGTTTGGTTGGTTCAATGCATTTTCAAGCTGTGATGCTGGTAACTGGTAAGAACAAATGATATTCAACTGTCAAAATATACATGAAACAATCTCAAATTGTATAATGAGCAATATGACAAGTCAGACTAGGGGATTTAGATAAAAAAGAAACATCAGATCTTGTTCACTGCGGATATTTTACATAGTTGATTTCCTACATTTTTTTCAATAGTGACAACCGAATTTTCAACAATGAGAACACCATACGATCAATGTAGAAAGTAGAAACACCCTTCAACTTAAATGGACATAAAAAAGATAAGACCCAGATAGCGATTTGATAGACATCGAGGATCAGGGAAGCATGCATGTAATACTTGACATCATTTTGGGAGTCAGATATACCCCTCGGTCCAAAATGGAAAGTAAAGCCAAGATGTGCAAATACATAACGACTAAGTTACAGTGGCAACGGTTTCCCCATCACGAACAACAAAGAACTTCACGAGGGTTCAAAACACTGGAACCACTATTTAAAAACTTTGAATCAATCATTGACTCGCCCAGGTTTATACGGTTTTTGGCCCAACTGCGTTAATCATAAACTCCCTCGGCTCACTGGAGTCAATAAAAATTCTGGTTTACTTTAGGAAAGTTTTTGTTCAAGAATGAGAAATATCCAGATTTAATCTACCACTTCCATCAAAGTTTAATATCCAATTCCAAATACCTAGGTCCTAGAGAAGAACACTCTGGTCTCATTAGGAGTCACAGTAGAATCAACCCAGTTGGCCCATGTCTTCAAACCCATCCTATAAGCAGTCGGTGCTTCAAGCTCCTCAAACCCTTCATCTCCATTTGAAAAACCTGTGCTCAATCGATCTTCCAATGGCTATAATGAGATCAATTTTGATAAAAAAATGATAATTATAACATAAAACAAATCACTTAGTTCAGAATGTTTAGGCATTATGATCTCAGAAGTCTGAAGAACTAATCAGTTATGGAAAAAAGTCATGTTGTGCTGCAATTGATTAGCATCATCTAAATTGCTTACTCTATTTGGTTGCATCATCAAAAAATTTTAAAAAAATATACTCAATTGTAGGAGTTAGAAGAACTTACAGCGACTTTATCTTTAGGCCACTTATCCACCATACATAAGTATTAAACACAAGGATATCCATCCCTATCCAGTTATGTGCATGCTTGGAGATAGAATCTACTTTCAGTATTCTCATGTTTGGGTCTCCTATTATATGAAGATCAAAATTGGATTCGACAAGGTGCCGGGTAGAATTTAATTGAAGCATTGTACTCCTGTGGGTGCATTGGATAAAACCATTATTAGCTTAATATTCAGAGATATCCGAGATTTTGGGCCTCTTTAGATTCAACTAAGATTGATTCTTTGTGAATAAGACTTTGAATTTAATAGAATTTGCACAGTAAGGCCTCTTTTGCAGCCATTAACCATATCATTTCTAAAACTATGATAACCATTATTTGCAAATAATCATATTTAACTTCAAAACCATTTGCATATAAGCAAATAAATTTTATCCAAAGAGGCCGTTAATCTGCGGAGGATTGGGGTGTTAGTACCTTGGCTTTGAATACAGATAAAGATCGACCGCGTCTCATGGAATTCTGGTCTGCTGGTATATGAGCTTGTACCATACAGACAAATGATTGTCATTGCCCTCTTTATAGGATTTTGGTCTACTGGTATATGAGCTTGTACCATACAGACAAATGATTGCCATTGCCCTCTTTGTAGTGAATACTTACAAACATTAGCCTCTTTCCTCTCAGTCTTTCTAGGGTGACTTTCGCATCAAACCTGGAAGATGAAGTCAATACTTATGGGTTTTCAATTATAACATAAAAACCACGCTTTAATGGGGAATGATATTTGTTTACAAGTTGGTATATGCTTTGTCTGGAACTAAGTGATATGTACATGATGTATATATGAATGTTGAACTATCATGCAATTTAAAATGTCGGGTTCTTAGATAAATTGACATTAATCTATAGTTTTGTACTACTTCCAAACTTGGGAACCGTGAAGCTACCAATTACTCCAATAGGTTAAAACTATTAGAGCTGGTGTTGTTTGATCATTTATACTTTAACACTCCCCCTCACGCGTGACCCCTCTTTTTTTGGGTTCGGTGGATTTTAACATCAAGGAGTTGTTGGGTTTTGAATCCATGACCTGGCGCGAGGCAATAGCTCTGCTACCAAGTGAAACAACCAATCACTCCAAAAGCTTAAGGTGTTAGAGTTGGTGTTAATTAATCATTTAAACTTAAACATATATTACTGCTGATAGAATGAAAGAATTTTATACAAGAGTTAGCTAACCTCGGAAAGTTGCATTCGTTCGGCTGCCATTCCCAAAGCTGATAATCATTGTCCAGCCTTCCATTCTTTACACATGATACTTGTCAACAGTGGCGGAGCCAGGATTTATAGATAAGGGGGGCAGGTTATACATAAGGCTGGGCCCGATTGAGTTGGGCCTATAAAGGAGTTTGGCCCAACTCAAGAGGGCAGCTGCCCCCCTTAAGCTACATGTAGCTCCGCCCCTGCTTGTCAATCCAAATACGAACAATTCTGCTCTGAATACAAAGGCTTGTTGAACTGTTGAACACCCACTTCCCCTTTACAACATTGCACTTATCTGCATCGAACTCCATCTTTTCTGCAACAAAGTCCTCTTCTACAGAGGAATCCACTTTCTCCTCTACACAACATTCAAATAGTTCATGTCAAAATCTCAAAATATTAGTCAAGTAGCAAAAGTGGCTAAGTATAATTACCTGTTGTAACCTCACCTATCAGATCTTGTTTAGAACAAGGTGTAAGCTTGAGAATGGAGGTGCAAGTGAGTGCGCAAATATCTTCTGCGTAGAGGAGATCGGCAAAGGCGAAGGCGCAAACTATGTCAGCCATGATAGAGAGGGGAAGTTTCACTTTCGATGGTTTCATTAATAGCTTGTGTGAAAAGCATATCACTGTGAGTAGAAAATTCAGGTAGTGTGAGGGGAGAGCTTCTATTTTGAAATATAAAGAGATTCAGTGATTAATAACATGTGAGTGGTGTTTTTCAAAAAAAAAAAAAAAACATGTTGGGGTGCAACAGAATGATGAGAAATTAAAGAAGTTTTGCGGGGTAATTTTTACCATTGAGTAGGAGTAAAGTAAAAGTCATTTATAGAGGGTGGTGGTCTCTGTTATATTGAGGGGTTAGAAAAGGTGGCATGCCAACATCTTCACTACTTTCCAACCCCATTTGGCCTGGATGATTAGGTGGGGGAAAAAACGGAGAAGGGTGCTCTCTCTCTATCTCTCTCTCTCACACACACACACTCACACACACACACACACACACACACACATGTGGCCAACTATGGGATTATCTTTGCCATTTGTATAGCATAAACATCCTCATCATTAATAGCTATTTGTTTTAGGAAACACATTGTTGCATAATTCTATTTATGAGAATGATTTGGAGACAACAGTGATGATATTAATTAGCGATCTAGGTATAATGACCTCTTTAATTAATTGACTGGGCCTGATGAACCGTTCCTTTTCATAAAAATTTGAACTCTTCTCCTTCTATAAAAACTCGAGAATCATGAGTGTCTTACATTTAATATCGAGAGGGGATGAAAAGATGTTGGTGGTAGGTTTGAAAGAGAAGCCAACTGTCTAGGTCGAGTGTGGGCTTTAAGTGTAGGCCTAATTCTTGTAGCGCCACATTTTTGACCCATTGAGAAATTGGGCCTGTTGTGCCTGACCAAACCCAAGGGGGAGAATTTGCAACCATAATGGGTGGAAGCATTGGGACCCGCACATGTCCAACTGTTGAACCCCACATCATTTCATTGAGGCTCTAATAATACGAGGCCCTACATATTCTCCCCCTTTCCTCTCCGAGCCACCCTCAAGTATTTATAACTACTCTTTTTATGCCAAAAGAGGAGGTCCATGAATAAAAGGGGGCGAATGTCAGATTTACCTACATATATGGGTGATCTTTAAAATATCATGATACATAGGACAATATAGTATCTAGGACAATATATTGTGATATTTAAAGCTCTGATATATCAAGATAGTTTAAAATACCGAAATTAAAATAGTGATATTTTACAACCGTGGTCAATGGCCTATGTAGTTAGTAGTTGGTTCCCATTGTTTCTACCAATGGGAGCTGTTGGGTCAAAATAAAAAGATAAAAATATCTATTTTGTGAAAAATTCCCTCATTTCATTTTTAGATAAGTAATTTGTGTAATGTTCTTGGTTAAAAATGTAGATGCAAAATTGTCCCAAAATAAAGCTAAACACCTATTTATATGAATTCAAGTCCAGGTTTTTGAACTGCTTAGGTTTGATTTTCAACATCTAAGACGAATGACTCAGTTATTAGTGTTACTTTACTTTCAAAGGATAACAATATTAAGTAAAGAAAGATTTGGTATGAAAAGCATTGAAACTTCTAGTCCCACAATGCAGGGAAAGAGAAATGTATAGGAAAACTGACATAGGCCATAGGTCTATCCATAGCAGAAACGTGACCAGAAAAGTGCTCTAGAAAGACTGCTCGCGAGCCCTTCATCGGTACAAGGTGTGTAATTGTTGCGATCCCGATTGGGCTCCACCTTGAGTCTACCGATTGCTGCCTCTAAACGTTGCAACACTCATTGATTTTCACGTAGGAACTCAAGAAACTCAGCCTTCATAAGGACTTCTCCACGATTAACATCGTTTGTGGTTGTTCTCTCGGTCTCGAGTTGCCATTAGTCCAAGTCAATCAAGGCTCTGATACCAATTAGAGTAACGGAGCAAATGGAAAATTGTAGACGAAGTGCACAATTTGCAAACCCTAGAATCCACTCGGGAAGAAGAAGAACAAGGGAGATTAAGAGAGATAGAGAAAAATATCTTGTAATTGCAGTAATGGAATGAATGCCTCTCACGTTCTCACCTTACATATTAACTCTATTGACATAAAGCAACTAACCAGAGAAGGAAAATCATCCTATTGACTTTAAGAAACTAATAAAGTAAGAAACCATTAAAATAGGAAAACAAATCCTACTGATATAGTAACTAAGAAAATAAGGAAAAATACTCCTACTCTTCTGCCAAAAAATAGGGAATAAATCAAAGGTCGCTATTCACTGTCAAAAGCTTGGTATTCATGTACTTTGTTTCCTTCCATTTCTTGACATACTACGTAAATTAGTATCTCATCTTAACTGAAACTCTAATCTAAAGATAGGATATTTTCATCACCCCCATAGTAATAGATAGACATCTTTAACCCATCTCAAAATGAGGAATGCTAAACAGAAGGGTTCCCTTGCAAAAATAAAGAACAAGGGCGCTCCCATTGGATCCATGTTGCCAAACCTCATTTATAAGCATATATGATTCCATAATAAATACGGTTTTGCAAAGTGGATCCAATGGGAGCGCCCTTTTCCTTTATTTTTGTAAGGGCGCTCTTCATTTTAGCATTCCTCTCTTTTGGAAAACATTAGTTCTAAAACAGAGAGCATATCCAATCCAACACGGTACTGGCTAGAATCCTAGTTCTTATTTTTCTGAAACTTACTTAAAAATAGAGAAATCAATTTTAATGATTCCAGAGTTATGAAGAATATTACAGAAAAAAGAAACATGAAGAATCGTACAAAAAAAGCAGAGAGACATGGTCCAATTTTGTGTTAATGAAAAAAAACAAATTATTAATTTTGTTTACCTGTCGTGGTTGTGGATGGTGAGGTAGAGGAACTGAGAGTAATCCAACAATCCATCCTTTAATCCAAAAATCGAAACCCCATCCTTTTTCTTAGATTCCTCCGTTCATGTTTCTACATCTCCCGTGTTTTGTACAGAAGGATGGTCCTTGCCTTACTTTCTTTAATTTCTCTTAAAATCATGAAGATTTAATTAATAATAATAATAATAATGCAATGGTAGAAAATGTTTAAACAGGGAAAGAGGTCGCACCTTTGTCTAGATGACAATTAGCTGCAGTCAATATAGGGGATGTGTTGTATCTTGGGCCAATCTCGGCCATTGTTCTTTTGACATCGTTCCTTCAATTTAGGACATTCCGAAATATGCAAATATCTAAGTGTGGTGGGGAGGCCATCTTCTGGCAAGAATGCTATTTCTGGACAATTCCAAATAGATAAATACTCAAGGGATGTGAGGTTTTGCATCCGCTTGGGTAAGGACTTGGGATTTTCACAACCGCCGATGTAAAGATGGACGAGAGTTGTGGGCAGCCCATACTCATTGTTGTTATCATCAGGGAACAACGAAAAGAGTTGAGGACAACTATTGATTCTCAAAGAGTTGAGAGAGGTGAGGCTTTGCATCCCCTTGGGCAAGGAGTTGAGATTAGGAAAAGCGCCGATGTAAAGATGGACGAGAGTTGTGGGCAGCCTATGGTCGTTATTTTCATCATCTAGAAACAAGGAATGTAGTTGAGGACATTCACGGATCATCAAATTTTTTAGAGAGGCGAGGTTTTGCATCCCCTTGGGCAAGGACTTGAGATTAGGACAAGTGTGGATTTTTAGAGTATTGAGCTTGGTGGGCAGCCCATAGTCATTATTTTCATCATCTGGAAACAAGGAATGGAGTTGAGGACAATCTTTTATTTTCAATTCTTTGAGGCAGGGGAGGAGGCTTTGCATCCACTTGGGCAAGGACATGAGATTAGGAAAAGCGGAGATGTCTAGAGTAGTGAATGTGAAGGGCAGCCGATGGTCATTATTTCCATCATCTAGAAACAAGTAATGGAGTTGAGGACATTCATGGATTACCAATTTTGTGAAAGAGGTGAGGCTTTGCATTCCCTTGGGCAAGGAGTTGAGATTAGGACAAGTGTGGATTTCTAGAGCATTGAGCTCGGTGGGAAGCCCATAGTCATTATTTTCATCATCTGAAAACAAAGAATGGAGTTGAGGACATTTATGGATTACCAATTTTTTGAGAGAGGTGAGGCTTTGCATCCCCTTGGGCAAGGACTTGAGATTGTCACATGAAAATATTTTGAGGACTTCAATTGTCGTGGGCAGTGCTGACTCTTGCGAGAAAAGTGGGAGTTGAGTAACAATTGATAACTCTACAAGGGAGGTGAGGTTTTCCAGCCGAGTAGGCATGGACTTGAGATTAGGACATCCGTCAATATTTAGAGATTTGAGCGTGGTGGGAAGCCCCCCCTCTCCATATCCCAAGGACTTTAGTTGTGGACAGCGAAAGATTTGCAGCTCTTGGAGAGAGGTCAGATCTTGCAAGGAGACCTTCTCGAGACAGCACTCCAACTGATCACACCTTCCTATGCTTAACCTTTGAAGAGAGATAAGGCAAGGCGTTGTCAAGCTTAATAGCATCTTCACGCCACAACTATGGAGTTTTAACTCACAAATAGATGGGAGCCTCGGAAGGGCACTCAATTCTCCGCAACCATTTATATGTAACTCTGTGACGGCAGGAAGGTCAGCGGGCAACACCTGCAGCTTGGGGCAGTTCTGTAAGGTGAGCTTACAAAGAGAAGGTAGCTGGCAATCAAGAGGAAAGAGATGTTCGCAATTTCTACAATCCTCAACGGTAATGCAAGTCAGATTGGAGAGATGTGACATCCAACTTGGAAAACTGACACCGCCATAGGATTTTATATGTAATTTTTTGAGGTTGGCATGGGGTTGGAGGCCTTCCAATACCCCATCATCAGTGACTCTTCCATCTTGTGAACTGTCATCTCGGACCCATTCCAAACTCAACTCATTAAGGTATTTCTTATCTTTCAAGTTGGCTTCTTTAGCCGCCTCTATGTTTTGCACGTCCTCGAGACCCGAAATGTCAAGTCTTCCTTTAATGTTCCTCATGTTCTTCAACTCTCCTATCTGACAACCACTCTCTTTGCACACCTTGAATTTCGGCAATGTTTGGAGCGAAGTTAATTTTCCAATTCCTCGCACAGGCTCGGACGGTCCCAAAGGCCAAAAGTTCGAACAAGTCGTAGATTAACTAGATTTGTAATACCTTTGGGTAGCCCTTTAAGACTCCTGCAAAATTCCAGATCTAGCGTTTGCAAATTACAAAGACTGGTTACGGATTCAGGCAGCCTATCTATCTTCGTGCCAGAGAGGTCAAGGTAGCGTAGATGTTTCAAATGGCTAATCGAATCGGGTAACCCTTTAAGATTCTTGCAAGATCTCAGACCTAGTCTTTGCAAATTACAGAGACTACTTACCGATTCAGGCAGCCTATCTATCTTCGTGCCAGAGAGGTCAAGGTAGTGTAGATGTTTCAAATGGCTAATCGAATTGGGTAACCCTTTAAGATTCTTGCAAGATCTCAGACCTAGTCTTTGCAAATTACAGAGACTACTTACCGATTCAGGCAGCACATCTATCTCCGTGTAAGAGAGGTCAAGGTAGCGTAGATGTTTCAAATGGCTAATCGAATCGGGCAACCCTTTAAGATTCTTGCAAGATTTCAGACCTAGTCTTTGCAAATTACAGAGACTACTTACCGATTCAGGCAGCCCATCTATCTCCGTGTAAGAGAGGTCAAGGTAGCGTAGATGTTTCAAATGGCTAATCGAATCGGGTAACACTTTAAGATCCTTGCAAGATCTCAGACATAGTGTTTGCAAATTACAAAGACTGGTCACTGATTCAGGCAACCTATCTATCTTCGTCCCAGTGAGGTGAAGGTAGCGTAGATGTTTCAAATGGACAATCGAATCCGGCAACTTGTCGATTGCAGATACATTCAAATTCAATACACGCAGGCATCTCAACTCCATCATCGTATCATTGAGAATCTGGTTGTCAATGGAAGATGGAGCCTTCAGTCGTAAAGTGCGCAGTCTCTTAAATTTCTTCAAGGCCTCCAAAGACATCGAACCCTCTTTGATGTCAATCCATGATAAATGATGCACCATTTCAGGGATGGTTTGTGACGTACCATCTTCCAATCTAAAACATTCATCACCTGAGATAGATTCTGCTAGATCATGCATGAGATCATGCATCACGTATACTGAAGTCCCATCCCATTCATCAGAATATTGAAAGAAAGACTTTAGAAATAAATCATCAAATATCTCCCCACCAATATCTTCTAGGAGTATGCTTCCTTTGGGTTGAATGAAGCCCGCAGCCATCCACTGTCGGACCAACACATCCTTCTCAAACCAATGATCTTTAGGAAACACAGCAGAGTAAGCAAAACACTGCTTTTGATTGGTTGGCAGGTGACGATAGCTCAATCTTAAAGCTGGTAATATTTCATTTCTATCATCCCTCCATATTTCGCTTGTCAAGATGCTTCCCCACTCACTGACATTCCTTTTGGAAGACAAGATGCCCCCCAATGTCTTTACTGCTAAAGGAAGACCATTGCACTTTTTCACAATTTGCCTACCAATTTCCTCCAGTTCCGGATGGGCATTTGAAATCCCTCCCGCAAATGCACGCCGAGCAAACAATTCCCAACAATCATCATCTGGTAAAACCTCCAAATGGTGGGAAGGAATTGTGGCCATCGTCCTTGCAACCCTTTCATCTCGTGTAGTAATGATAATTTTACTTCCTTTCGCTCCAACTCCAAAGGGAGCTCGTAGACTATCCCAATGAGAATGAATTTGATTTTCATACCACACGTCGTCGAGAACAATTAAAAATCTTTGATCCTTCAGTACCACTTGGAGATGCCCTTGGATGGCATCCAGTGTTGAGAGATGACATTTGGATTTAGTTGCAGATTCAATGATATCATTTGTTATTCGCCGTACATCAAAATTGTCAGACACACAAGTCCAGGCTTTTAGCCCAAAATGCGTCTTGACCCTGTGATCGTTGTAGACGAATTGAGCAAGAGTAGTCTTCCCAACCCCACCCATGCCAACTATTGGAATAACAGAGTACAATTTATCATCATCTGATGATGATGATACCAACAATTGTATAATTTTGTCTTTCTCGACTTGTCTACCAATAACATCAGATTCGTCTATAAAAGAGCTAGTTTCTCTTTGGAGAGGCCTCCCTCCATCTGTCTTATGGAGATTGAGGTGTTTTCGTTCATTTGCCATCACATCGAACCTCTCTCTAATCTCCCTCATCTTACGTGCTATGCCACGTTTGTATAAAAGTGGGTTATTAGAACTGAAAAAAGAGGAGATGGAGTGGACTATCTTCTGCCTCTTGCTTGTGTGAATTTCGCACATCAAAGCAGATCGTCGTGCTTCCGTCGCAACATCATCCAATAAGTCATCAGCATCATAAGCGATATTCTTGAGCTTTCCAAGCCATTTTCGAACAGCCTTAGAACTAACTTGCTTCTCCTCAGCATCTTCAACCACGCCTTGAATAAGTGTCACTGTGCTCTCTAACTTTTCAAGCTCCTCCTCAAAACCCAATATTGATTTAATTTCTTCTAATGCCGATTCCTTCAGATTGACAATCAGTGCATCAAGAACAGGGGATACAAATACTTTTGCGATTTCTGCCATACTCTACCAAAGAAGAAAATCCGAACCAGACGTCTCAGACTCAGTAGAGATGGAGAAAATAATGAAGAGAGAGAGAGTGGAAGAAAGTTTAATCAAAAGTGATGAAGCCCATGCGGGTTGGTCAGATTTGTCGGTGGAAGTTGAGTGTGGACAACGACAATCGGATAATCTCAGCCCTTCATCTATATGCCTCGTTTATTGTTCCGCCGATCATGTGGAGATGGAGAGAATAATGAAGTGAGAGAAGAAGCATCAACTTTAATCAGAGCTTCTGCAACAAAGTAATTAACACGGGCAGTGAAAAATCGACTCCCATATATCTTAAATCGACTCCCATGTCTCTATCTCCCATGTTTCTCTTTACCATCAATGGTTAAGAAAAAATACTGTCATGATAGATTTTTTACACGTATTTTTTTTTTTTGAGTAGGTAAGCTGGGATCGAACAGGATTTTAATTTTTGAGAAACAAAGTCCTCACGCTCTTAACTTTTCCAGCTCTTCCTCAATACCTCATATTGATTTCATTTCTTCTATTGCCGATGCCATCAAAGCTCCAAAATCAGTGCATAAAAAACCGGGGTTACAAACATGATGCGTCATTTATTGTTCCTCTTAGAAAGGTCTTTACATTAAAAGCATGCCATGGTGCCACGATAATGTGGATCATGGTTTCAAAAGTTCGGTGGAGACCGACACTGAAATCAATAAAAACCGAAATGGTCATTTATTTCTGCTGAAATTTTGGAATTTCGGTTGAAATTTCGATTTTGCCCGAAATTTAAACCAAAAAACTTTTATTAATATTATTATTTTAATATTTTACCGAAATTTCGGCCGAAATTTAATATTGATTAAAATACCATTTTCTTTGTGGTACCGGATTTTGACCGAAATTTAGCGAAATTTCAGAGTCCGAAACCGGTACAGAAACCGTACTTTTAAACCATGATGTTGATCACATGATGTAGACCATAAAATATTCATCTGTTTATCCTTATAGTAGTGGGGCCATTATTTGTATGATCTAAAATATTCATTTGTTTATCGTTGCAATAAATTAGACAATATCCCAAAAATCTTCTTCACAAGATGATTTTAACCCTCCAACATATTTGATGTAAAATGGGTGGCTCATGTAGCTCAAAAAATGAAGTGGAAAATAAGGATAGATTATCAGGAACGAGATTCCATTCACACAATAATTTGACTAGTCAAATATGTCGGCCGCTTGGAATGAAGAGATAAGTTTTCCCTTCACACAATAATTTGACTAGTCAAATCTGTCGGCCGTTTGGAATGAAAAGAAAAGTTTTCCCTAATTAGGCGGACTACTCAAATTTTAAAGATCACATTGCCACTTTTCGGGAGAATTACATGGTCTTCAAAACAGGCTTTTGGTAATGTCAGGGGAAAATTAAACTTGGCGCCATCATAAAATACCTAGCCAAGCCAAAACGAGCGGCCTCAATCTGAAGCTTCACTTGAAACCCCTTGTTACGGTCCTAGGTATGGGACTGGGTGGGACCCAATCTGGTATGGGACAGGTTTAAAGGGCCTTGCCTAACGCGTTCCATTAGCTCTGGAGCTTTTGGCGTATCGGTAAGGTACCAACATTTGGTATCAGAGCAGCCACCACGTCCTGTGTTCGAGTCACGGAAGCGGCGACCTGTGAAAAGGGCTACCTAGAAAAAAGGCCAGAGTGAAAGCCGTCATAGAGTGGGCCGCCGAGGACGGCGGGTGCGGGAGCGTGGTGGTATGTTACGGCCCTAAGTGGGGGCCCGCCTAGGTATGGAACTGGGTGGGACTCAGCCTGGTATGGGACAGGTTTAAAGGGCCTTGCCTAATGCGTTCCATAAGCTCTGGAGTTTTTGGCGTATCGGTAAGGTACCCACCCAGTCCCATACCTAGGCGGGCCCCCACTTAGGACCCTAACACCCCTCCCCGAGTGAGAATTCCCCAAGCACACACCGTGATCTCCCAGAGTGACCAGACAACGTCTTGTCACTATCCAGCACTGTCACTGCCACCATTCGTATTAGATCCCACCTCCATCGCACAAGATCCTACACCTCTCAGCCAAAAATCTATCACCACCACAAGAAACAGACCGCTCATCTCGTCACATCATTCTCTAGGATCGTACACACATGGCCTGCAACGCCGGCGTCTCTAGCAATATACACGGTGCCTCATCACCGTCATATCACGCCCAACAATTCAGAATCTCCATACTAAAGGGAACCCCTCACTCAAAAGAGATCGAGTGGCCATCAGATGCACAAGCCACCCTGATTGACCAGGCTCATTCTCTTATGTAAATACTTCTCGGGTGCGCATATCCTTCTTTAGCTCACAACAATCCCTTGTTGGAAAGTTTCTAAAAAGTCTAGAGTTTCTAAACTTGATAGAATCCCTAAAAGACAAGGATTACTATGTTTAGGCTTGCTAATATGATTATGGCCTTGCATGTTTAGAAACGTTTTATGTTTATAGGGTTATTCCTTAACTTTGGAAATGTTTGGTGAAGGAAAGTAAGTTCAAATATCACTTTCTATTTAGAGTTTAATTGCCAAACGAATTTGGGCATTCTAGAAAAGCTCTATGGGAGCTTTTGCTTATAAAAGAAACCCTTGGTCCCTCTTGCCACACACCACAATACTAAAACTCATTAAGAGAGAGAGAGAGAGAGAGAGAGAGAGAGAGAGAGAGAGAGAGGGGTTTCCCATAGACCTATTGATGTGCAAGGTAAGAGAAGAACAAGGGGCGTTTCTAGGCCTTCATTGTGCTTAGAAAAGATCGAAAACTCGTTGGATTTCAAGCTTCAAAGTGGCGGTCATGGTGAAAGGTACATCAAACCCATCTCATTAAATTCAAGTTTTTCTTTGATTTTCATTGCTCAAGATCCAAAGAGATCATTAAGTTAATGTTTAGAATAACATTTGGTATCGAAGCTAAGGTTGTAGGCTTTGGAATCAAAGAAAATTTGAGTTTCAATGAAAAAAAATACCAATTTTGCGCCTCGCCAGAAAAGTAATTCCAGCCGGCAACTGGTGAACTTTTCTAGCGATCAGCCTGTACCATCTTGTTCATCTCCGACCGAAGATCCATCCCCTAAATTCTCACAAGGATCCGATGGTCAGATAGGGAGAATGAACCTATTGAAAATGAATGGCAATTCTGTAAATATCAGGCTAATTTACTAGTTTTGAAAACTCATTGTCAGAGAAGACGACTACTGGTATTCATAAGTAGTTCTGATATTTTTTAACTAGTTGATGGGTAGTTTTCAAAACTTTAATGTATTGAATTTCAATGTTGGTTTTTTTTGGAGAATAACTATTGAATGGTAATTTGGAAAGACATCACCATTATTTAGTAAAACTTTTAATTGCATATAGGAATAGTGACACAGTCCACATCTTGGTCAAACCG
Source organism: Tasmannia lanceolata (assembly GCF_043159265.1). Taxonomy (NCBI): domain Eukaryota; kingdom Viridiplantae; phylum Streptophyta; class Magnoliopsida; order Canellales; family Winteraceae; genus Tasmannia; species Tasmannia lanceolata. Next base: position 47,263,341 of record NW_027518683.1, on the reverse strand, counting down.
GGTTTGACCGAACCGGTTTGCCCACTTTGGGGCGGTTCGGCTGTTTTTTGGCCGATATTTTGCCAACCGGGACCGTTTCCCGGACCCTCTAAGTCCCTTCTATCTTCGGTAAAAAAAAATTCAAGGGCATCGCCTTTCATCTTCTATGAAATCTGAGCTTTTTGGCATATTTGGGTTCCTCTACTACAAGAAAATTTGGACCCACTTTTATGAAGATTTTTACAAGATAGGATTAGGAAAATAGAAAGTGAGGACCAAAAAGAAGTGAAAAGATTCTTAGCCAAAAAAGACGTATTCAATAACGTTATCGTTCTAAGCCAAAAGAGAATTGAGAAAAGATAATGATTGCCTTTGGGTTGTCAGCGTTCCAAAAAGTTTTTCAACATATGTCAACCATCCATTCGTCTCTAGTTATTTCCGACGGCCAAGATAGAAACGAACACAAGGTTTTGTCGGTTCAAATACACATTCAAATGAACCAAAAGAAGCCTCGTGAATGGCGCCAATTTAATAGGCAATAATGAAAAAAGAGGATTCTGTCGATGTCAGAAGGGTATGAGGGTCTTTTTACGACCCGATTTTGAAGAATGCCCGTATTTGATATTTGTTTTAAAAGGTGCCCGAAATCCATAATTTCTCAAAACTTGAGCCTACATTCCGTACTTTTCTCTACATTAAAAGCATGCCACGGTGGAACCGTGCAACCATCATATGGATCACATCATAATGGAGTAAAAGATCAACGGTCTCGATTTTACATAATTACATATGCTTAATCTTCAAGGACCCGAAAATTAAATGCCATTGTATGGTTTACCGTCAGTAGTTAAGAGAAAAATATTGTCATGGTAGATTTTTTACATGTATTTTTTTGGGCAGGTAAGCTGGGATCGAACCCACGATCTTAATTTTTGAAAACAAAGTCTTCACGCTCCCACCTACTGAATTAGAGACTGAGAGGCTACTGTTTGGATCAAATAACTTTTCCACCTCGCCAAACCCATTTTACGTGAAGTCACGAGCGGGTGGTACCATCCTTTGATAGATTTACAGAGATGAAATATAAGATCAGTAAAGATAGAAAATAAAGATGAAAATGATAGATGGAGAGGAAGGGCTTTGATCTTATTCCAACAACAAAATCGTTGTGTGACAGTGGCAGTCGATATGTGTAACTGCAAATTGAATGAATCAATTGGGGAAGGAGGAACTGATCTTATAGAGGTCATCACAACCCTTCATCATAGCTGTTTGACTATCACGAGCTTTCACCGTGACCGATCTTCAAAGCCCTTCACCGAACCATTTCACTCAAATGATCACATCACCATTCATTCAATTACATCTCCTGCCCTGCCATTGTCTTACCTGCCCTCATCCTTAGGAGCGTGATCCACCTAACAATGCCCCCACACCAAGTTATAGACTGACATGGCAAAACATTGACTCCATTTCCCAATAACGCACGTGCTCGTGCATGCGACAAAAAGAATTTTGAATTCCTTTTTTTATTAAAAATAAATGCATATATTAGGTACGAAACCAACATAAATTTTGTTAATGTAAATGATGTTGGGAAATTGTTTTACAACGATCTGAATGTTAGATGTTCGATCCCAATCCTCTATAGATCGGAGGATTAGGATCAACCTATGGAAATGATTTTTGGGGCACAACCTATTTAGGCTGTGGCCCATCTAATGGACGGTTTGGATCATCTTATGGTGCGGTGCATAGTACTTTTAATGAAGTGACGAGTGCCCTCATCAAAATATAGTAGTACGGATAATTAAATGCCATTGGTGACCTCTATGGGTTTTGTTAACCAATGCCCGTTAAGTTGCATTGGAAATGATTTTTTACAATCATCTTACACACTATTTGATAAGAGTACTCATATTGTGTGAATTTATTATTAAAAGATGTGTAAAATATCATTTCCAATGCACTTAACGAGTGTTAGCAAAACCCTTACATATATATATATATATATATATATATATATATCATTTTCAAGGACCTAAAAAATTAATCAAGGCTCTAGAGCCCATGCAGGTTTGTCAGATTTGTCGGTGGAAAGTTAGGTCTGGAGCCAAATCCACATCAGTCGATTTACATGTATTTTCCTTACACGATAAAAAAAAAAAAAAGGAGTAGGAAAAATTTCCATGTGACGTCGGAAAAATAGAGAAATGTCCGATTGAAGTCACCCAATTTCAACATGTCCATTTAGTGTTGACGCCCATTTCCCACCTGAAAAATGGACGAAAATGCCTGTAGACACCCCATTTTGACCGGACCCAAGTTCGCGGTGTTTGTGCGAAGCCTTACCCAATCAAAGAGTTAGGACCCCAACTTCTACCCTAAGATAGGTTAGAGTCTCCCTAAGATCCCCGTGAAATTTCATTAAAATCTGAGCGCGTTTGCTCAGTGAACGAACTGAGAGAATGCGCGCAATGCGAATCCAAAGGGGGGTGATTTATCCTGCAGCGGGCCAACCCAATTTATAACAGGACAAATTGACGGGCGCGCCAATCAGATTTTGTGCGTCCATCAATTTGGGGTGTGCCATTATCAGCAACCATCGTGGGTATAAAAAGACCCGATGAAAAATCAGAGAGGGATTTTTCTCTCATTTTTCGTCTAAAATTCCAGAGGGAGAGGGAGAGAGAGAGAGAGGGAGAGATCCGGCCCACCTCCGGCCATCTCCCTCATCTCTCCGGCCGGCTTCCCCGGCCATTCGAGCCACCATCTCCACCCTAACATCGCCGCCTCCATCTCAAATCTGCAAGATCCTCACCCTCAAACCCACTTCCACTACCTTCAGAAATTAGAGGAGAAAAACCCCATTTGCAGAGGATTTTCCTCGTGAAAATTAGAGAGAAGAAGGAAGAAAAATTAGGGGGTTTTCTTCTCCGGCCAACAGAGAGATCTCAGATCTGAGATCTGAGATCTCAGATCTGAGAAGAGAGAAAGAAAAAGAGAAAAAAGAAAAAGGGATCGAGAAGGAGGAGAGAAACAGAGAAGGGAAGAAGGGAACTTTGGAGAGCTTTCGTCTCCGGCACCATCTCCAGCCGGAGCTCCGTTCGGCCACCACATCATCCCCACCTCCGGTCACTTCTCCTCCAGCTGACACCTACATCTCCACCCTAACATTTCCCCCTCTCTTCTTCTCCGGTTGAGCTCCGGTCGGCCATTTGCAAACCCCGATCATCTTTCTCTTCATTTTCTTCTATTAATAATCATCATCCTCATCCTTTCACTCACGATCTAACCCTAGTTTCTACCTCCATCTCCATTTTGTAAATCACAGTGGAAAAGAGGAGAAACCCATTCTCGTCAAAAAAAAAAAAAAAAAAACAGAGAGAGAAAGAAGGAAGAGAGGGTTTAGGAGCTCTTTTCTCCGGTCAACTTTCCCGCCAGCAGATACCCTATCTCCTCCGGCCGGCCTTCTTCCACCTCCATGGACAATCTCCATTTCTTCCATTTCTTCACCCCAAGCCCATTTTAGCCATTTCTATTCCAATTGGGGGTTTGCTAGTTTTAAAGAGAAATCGTGGAGAGATAGCGATGCTGCTGTGTCTTCCTTCGGCAACCTCGTCGGAATCCTGGTATTTCCGGTTGCAATAGAGCACAGCCACCTCGATTAGGGCGCTTACCTCTTCTGATCATTTCTACTGTCGTCTCGTTTCCCCACGAACACCATTATCTCGTCGGAATTCAGGTAGCATTTTTTATCATCCTCTGATTTGGGTTGATATGCAAATTAAAGGATTTGACGAATTTGGAGATTATTCCTGTTGCTGTGTGAATTTTATACATGATGATCTGCCTTTTCATAGGTTTTTAATTGTTACATGGGTTGCAACTAAATGATTTAAATTAAAATTGGAGTTTTTGAGTTCATTCCTGATGTAGCCTGGAGATGTGGTTGTCTGAGGATTGATCTCAGGGATGTTTACTTTGATTTAATCTTAATTTGCTGAACATCATTTCCCATCAGGGACATCTGTGTATATGCATTATATTTCCCATGAATATGCTCCCTGTTTTACGCCAATGCAGCCCTTAGTTTGGTCCCAGTTTTTCGTACTTAACAGCTATACTTTACATTGGGATAATATATGTAATAGACGTTGGCTGCATGTTCCTATACTCTATAGTTCTGATTGGCATTTGTTTGGAAGCATCTATAGATGTTGTTTTACAGGTTCTTGCACTTTAAAATTGCGACTCTTATTTGTTTAGATATATGGGGGTTGCTGCCCTATCAGTTTTCACATTCTCAGGTTATGTTTTGGGATTGGTCATAAGCATATAGTCACTACTTTACAGGTTTTCACATTTCATAACCATGTATATGGCTGTTGCCCACAAGTTTATACACTCATATTGTGATTACACTCAGCCACTGTCCCTTTGGTTTATGCACTAGTTCAGTCATTCGCTGGTTCAATTTTATTATTTTGTATTAGATAATATGCTGATTTTTATTGTTTTGACATTGGGGGTTCGCTATAGTTATTCATACAGTGTAAAGGTACAATGACATGCTCAAATGTTTACTCCTTATCTGTTTGGTTTGATTGCATAATATTTGGTGCACTGGTGAGGCATATGGTGATTTCATAATGTTTACAGAATTTATTTCTTTATTGGGCAATGAAGGCGATAGCCCAAGCCCATCCTTAGGGGACTTGCTCAGTCCAAGTACGGCTCTCCTCCTTTGTATAGTAGACTTTAATAGTCTTTTAGACACCGATAGAAATTAGACCCCTACTAGGAGACATGCTATGTCTCATTAGGCCATGCTCCTTTGGAGACGAGCCTCATTTGGAGCCTACCCTCGGGGAGGTTGTCTTGATTTTGATAGATAATGTACTCATAGGAGGCATGCCTTGCCTCATTTGTAGAGCCCTATTTGGAGACAAGCCTTGTCTCATTTGGGGAGTTCCCCTTTTATGAGGCTTACCCAGCCTTATATTAGAGCAGCTTCTTTTGGAGAGTCTTCGACTCGTTTGTCCTTCTCTTTGATCCTTTTTAGAGAGTCTTTGACTCGTTTACCCTGTTTGCGGTTTTTATTAGAGAGTCTTTGACTCATTTGTCATCTGTTTTGGTAGTTTTATTAGAGAGTCATTGACTCACTCGTCCTTTGGATAGCATTGTTAGAGAGTCGTTGACTCCCTCGTCCTTCGGGTAGTGTAGTGAGAGAGTCTTTGACTCAGTTGTCTTTAGGTGGTTATTAGAGAGTCTCTGACTCATTTGTCTTTAGTAGGGAGTCTTTGACTCGGTTATCTTGCTTAGCAGTATTATCGGAGAGTCTTTGACTCTTTCATCTTTTCTTGGTATTATTCGAGAGCCTCTGTCTCAGTTGTATTCCCTCTTTAGTGTTATTAGTTAGGAGTTTCTCCTTTAGAGTTGTCATTGAATACTTTGATTAGAGACTAACTCAGTCTTATTAGAGCTTTGCTTGTTTGAGATCTTAGATTCGCTTTCTCTGTTCTGGGGGCACTTCTTTATGTGTTGTGGTTCGTCTCTTTGAGACGCTTTTTGTTTGTTCGGGGTTTCCCCTTTTGATTTAGGGCTTTGCCCTAGTTTGTGGTTATGTTTGCGTGTCCCCTTGAAAGGTGAAAATATTTAAGAATAAAAAAGCATTGGAATATTTTAAAATTCAAAAAACATCAGAAATTCGAAACTCAAAAATATTTGAAAAGCTTTAAAACCCAAAAACATTGAATACATTTAAAACTCAAAAACATTTGAAAACATTAAAAACCTTAAATCTTTTGGATTGTTAGGTTTTAATTAGGAGAGTTCGTATTCGAACTACGTTGGCTTGATCCTCTTCCGAGGTACGTAGTGCAGCTTGGGATTTACATCCCAAGTCCAGCCAAACTTTTTTTGTAAATAATATTTTAAACTTTCTTCAAAAACCTTTAAAACCTTGTTTTTCAAAAGATCTCCCTCTAGAGTTAGGAGTTTCTCCTAGATAGAGAGTTTTAGAGTTAGGTGTTTCTTTTGATAGGTTGTTTGTTTGTTTGTTTTGTTGTGTGCTTGTTTTAGAGTTAGGGGTCTGTCCTAGAGTTATAGGAGCGCATCCGTCCGGTCAGTCGGCGATCCACATCGCCGAGTGATGACTAGAATAGGATACGCTAGTCCATCCTTTGTTTTCCTTAGGAAACACAGCCTAGTTACACATAGGTTGTAGGAACCACCTGCATTAGCTTAGGGCTAATCTGCATTTAGTTAGGGCATATAGGGTGTCATAAAATCCACAATTCACTGGAATTTAAATAATCGTACAATAAACTTTAGTAATTGGTCCGGTCTTTTAGATCGAGTCTAGGATAAAGGGCTAGGTGTCTTAGGCATCCTAGCTTAGAATAGGCGCGAAGAACTACGTTGCCTTGATTCTCGTGGAGGCGGGGATACGTAGGCTTCTTTGGATGAACATCAGACCATCCAAGGACTCGGGCTAATAATTTAGAGTCTTAGGATTTGTTGTGTAGTTATTGTATGATTTGATATGTTTTCTTACTTTCTTGTACTGATCCTATACCTTTAGCTGTAGCATGCATGTGTTTGTCCACCAGAACTTAGACACCAGTTAGGTATGTCACTCATAACCTAGCTATGTTTAGGTGACACATCTTTTATCTTATTTTATGTGTGTTTATTATTTCATCCCCGAGTCATGCATGACTAGGTAGACGTTCACTCGAGATATTTGTTCCCATTTCACATGATTTTTATTCAAACTTCTTTGGAGTTACTAAAAATGGCATAAGAGACCAAGTGCTTGCACTCGGACGAATTGTAGACACCCCATTTTGCTCTACCTTAATCGATAAAGAAATTAGGGTTTGTTTTCCGTCGGTTTTCCAATGTCTTTCTTTCCCGCATCCGTTTGTTACATTTCTAAATATTTTTGGTCGTTTCCGTCGTGTTTCGTATTTTCCCGCTAAATGTTGAGAAGGATTATTCAGAAAAATCTAAACCAAAGAGAATTGGGACCCGTTTGGTGGGCCCGCATTGGGTGCTTCGATTAAATTTGGATCGAGAAAGTTGGACCCATTTGGTGGGGCCGCATGATGCATTTTGATTAAATTTGGACTCGTTTGATGGGCCCGCATTGAACATTTGTTTAAAATCGAATCAACCGAGGGCCCACATTGTGGGGCCCGCGTTGTGGGGCCTCAGTGGGGCCTCTTGTGAGGCCTCTTATGAAGAGCAATGATGGTAGCTCTCCACTAAGACAACATGATGGGCCCTCCACTAAGAGCAATAATGATGGACTCTCCACTAAGAAACATGATGGGCCCTCCACTAAGAGCAATAATGATGGACTCTCCACTAAGAAACATGATGGGCCCTCCACTAAGAGCAATAATGATGGACTCTCCACTAAGAAACATGATGGGCCCTCCACTAAGAACAATAATGATGGATTCTCCACTAAGAGGGACAACATGATGAGCTCTCCACCAACATATCTCTCTCTCTCTCTTTCTCTCCCTATATATATCTCCCTTCCCATCCATAAGAAAGAGAGGAAAAAAAAAAGAAATTTATCTTCCATTATCTCTTTCTCTTCCATTATCTCTTCTAATCACTCCCTCCAATCCCTTTCCTCAATATATTCTTCCATCCCTCTCCCTAATATTCTTCTTCCATTATCTCTTCACTCCCTCAATCACTCCCTCTAAACACTCCAGAGAAAGCGAAAGACGGCGGAGCGGATCGGCGGCGGCAGGATTTTTTATATTTTTTTGGATTGGGCAGAGATCTTCACCACAGGTAGGTGCATTGTTCTCAAAATATTTCTGTATTTTTCCGAATTTTTCTGATTTTTTCCGCAAATTGTGTTTTAAAAATGGAAAACTCTTCAAAAAACATCTTTTGACGAAGAAAAATTAAATTATATACCAAACAGATTCTAAAATTAATGAAATTTCGTGGGAAAATAATATGTTACTGATTCATTTTACCATGAATTTGTAAAGATTTTTGGAGTTTATTTGGTATATTATTTAATATTTTCTTCGAAACTTATCAGATTTTAGGAGAATTTTTACTAATATCAGATCATCATTAAAATTCATAAAATTTTTACAGTAGTCTTATCTTCCATATTACTTGTTACTGTAAACTTTTCGTGTGATTTGGATCTGTTTTAATATGGGATGTAGTGTTAATTTATAATCTGGTCTGGAAATTGTAAAATCCGAAATTGGTAGTAAATAATTTCTAAAATTCATGAAAATCTCACTGCATGCTATTTTGATTCATATAGTATTTCTGTAGAAATTGCATAGAATTTAGAGTTATATTTCTACTAGTTTATGTGTTAATTGTGCAATCTGGACATTTAATGGTTTAATCAAGATTAAATGTGAATTTAATGTAAAAATATGCAAAACTCATCCTGTAAGCTACATACATTTTCATCTTGCTGCTGTAGAAATTTCAAATCATTTCAAATTTATTTGCAACAATTTCACTTGTAAAACCGCTCATATGCTTAAAATTGATAAAATCCATGGAAAATTCGAAATTAATTGAAAATCATATAAAAATTCCTAAAGAACTTTAAAATTCTGTCACATGTTCACTCCTTAATCCATTGAAACAGAAATTTTAGGATCTTTAGATTTTCCTGGAAAAATGGCCCGTGCATCCATAATCGTATCCCAATTGCAACTTGATCTTTGACAATTTGAATATTTAAGTTATAGCATGTTGTTGGCTCCGAGGTTAGTGTCCACGGAAATCCTGAGATTCTGCCAGGCAATAAGATGCTATAACCTAAGTATTAAATTGCACAAGGAAAGAGCGCACGATTCCCTCCTTTGGATGCCATTCAAGGCCGAAATTGGTGAACCCTAGAACCATTGGTAATCCTTAAATGTCTAGAAACTGAAAATCTTCGAAATCTGAAACTCATTAACCTCGAGAACTTAAATCGATTTATCTTGTGTCTTTCGGAACCATTGGATTATGGTTTCCAATCTAAGAACCATTAGAGCCCAATTTAGGAACACCGGTGTCGTGCCGTGTCCTAGGTTTTATGGAGTCCTAGAGTTAGGAGTCCAGCCTCATCACGGACGCTTGCTATGAATAGCAACCGTACCATAGGTCTAGTTACACTAGTCACCCAATCCTTCCCTAGGACAAGCCTAGTAAACTAGGATGTAGGCAAACCTGCATTAGTCTAAGGGACAACTTGCATTCAGATAAGAATCATATAGCATCTTAGATGAAATCCTAAGATAATAAAATCCTCAACTTGAATTAAATAACTACTTTTAAAACTGTTGAAACAGTCAAATCCGTTTAAGTCGGTGTCCTAGTTGAGTTAGGCATAAGTAGCTTAGCTTAGGTGCACCGAACTACGTCGACTCTGATCCCAGTGAGGCTTGGGTACGTAGGCAGCTTGGATGTCTGACGGCATACCACCCGCGAGTCGGCACCACAACAAATTGTGGTGTTTTGTATATTAATTTTCTTGTAAATACTTAATCAAATCAGTTAGGGTTTTCCATGAAATTAGAATTCTAGGAGAACTTTCACTTAGAATGAATCCAGACAAATTAATAAATCAAGATACACATCTAGGATTCACATTGAAATTAGATTCTAGGATGCATGTCACTTAGTTCGCACATTAACATAGAGTTGAATGAGCCATTTAAAATGAATTTAAAAGAGTTAGCTTTTGGAATCGAAGACCGATTATCGGACAAGAATGGTGCATGTGGTGGATAACTCCCCATACCTTCCATTCTCGTAACCAGGTAGCGAGTCTAGATTTCTGGTTAATTATGGGTCCTAGATCCCACATCTAGGTGGCGACTCTGTCAGTCTCTTTCGTGTGGAATTCGGATTGCCTTAGTGATCCCAAGTCCACAGGAAAGACGAATTCAAATCAACATATTAAAATGCACACGCCAATCGCGTGGGTACGAGAGACCAAGGGAGAGCGCGCGGCGGCTCGCGCCCCACGCCCCTCTCGCGGGATCATGTCCCACAGATATGTTTTCTTACTTTCTTGTACTGATCCTATACCTTTAGCTGTAGCATGCATGTGTTTGTCCACCAGAACTTAGACACCAGTTAGGTATGTCACTCATAACCTAGCTATGTTTAGGTGACACATCTTTTATCTTATTTTATGTGTGTTTATTATTTCATCCCCGAGTCATGCATGACTAGGTAGACGTTCACTCGAGATATTTGTTCCCATTTCACATGATTTTTATTCAAACTTCTTTGGAGTTACTAAAAATGGCATAAGAGACCAAGTGCTTGCACTCGGACGAATTGGGGGTGCTCTCAGACCTTCCCCATTCGTAACCAGGCACGAACCCATATATATTTCTGGTTATCCATTGCACAGAGGATTTGATTTTAGGGTTCCATGGCATATCCATGGATGACGACTCTGAGTTTATTTCAGGTATGTCTCGGTTTCGAGCCCTGGCTCCGGATCAGGATGTATCTCTTTCTTTTTATATCGCCACTCGTACTATGCTATGAGAGTGGCATCCGTTTCGAGAGTTCCTTGGTAGAGTTCTCCCTTCACACGTGAATGATCCAGAGGGTGTTAGGGACTCGTTCCCTCGCCGCCGTCCTCGGATCGGGGTCCACAGGCTGGCGACTCTGCTGGGGATCTTAGATTGTTTTCTCTGTTCTTGGGACACTATCTTTCTTGTTGTGGTCCGTCTCTTTGAGACGCTAATTGCTTGTTGTTTGTTCGGGATTTCCCCTTTAGATTTAGGGCTTTGCCCTAGTTTGTGGTGCTGCTTGCCTGTTCCCTTTAAGAGTGAAAACATTTTAAGGTCCAAAAGTATTGGAATATTTGAAAACTCAAAAAACATTAGAAATTTGAAACGTCAAAAACATTTGAAAGCATAAAAAAACCTTTGAAAATCTAAAGTGTTGAGTGTTTTTAGTAGCGTAGTTGGAAAGTTCGTTTCGAACTTGTAACGACCCGATTTCCGACGAGTCGCTACGAGCAAAAGAAAGCAAAAATCATGTAACTATTTTTTTTTTATACAAGCATCAACCACGATAGAATCTTATTACAACTGAAAGATGTCTTATCATAACAAAGTATTGATAGACATGGTAAATGACGCAAGGCGTCAAAATGTAAAAACTCAGGAACAAACTCTCTGATCACACAGTCCCTTATCCCATGGTTCCTTCATTTGCAACTGCTCCGCCATCTAATGCCTCAACCCCTGTGGTGGAGGAATCAACGTCAAAGCAGGGTCATCCAAAGACCGAGCAGAGTAAAAGAGACAATATAAACAGTGCATACAATATAATCCACATTTTCAATAATGTCTAGAAGCAATATAATAAAGATTACAATGCCCATGGCAATATAAATAAAAGGAATGACAATAATTTCAATGTATGCTATGCATGCAACAATTATGAGACAGCACATTCCCCAGGTACATCCGGCTTTTCCCCCATTTATTTTTCTGTCAGTTCTTTTCTGACTTTTTCATTTTATTTTATTTTTTTCTGCCGGTGTCCTTGCCGCACGGCTACCCACTACCCCTGTCTGAAGGTAGTGACGTTATGGACTTGGATTACGGTCTCGCATTTGCCGAGCCGGGGATACTATCCCTCGGGGATACTTTCCCTTTTTGGTTGGTTTGCCAACGAAATGCAGTACACGCTTCTCGCGTTGGCCTTTGGACCTTAGGTCCCAGGATGATTCCACCACACCCTTAAGTTCCCCTTCACTTTCCCCATGTATGCAACATGTATGCAATTACTTACCTTTGCCTTTCTTCCTGCATTCATTTCAATTCATTTGATTCCAGGCAAGTATAAATTCACTAAGCAGGTATTTATCAGGCAATTTATAAGCAGAGCTACATTGCATAGACAATTATATTGAATACCATTACAAGACAAGGTCTAGCTGTCACCTGCCTTTTTAATTTCTGAGTGAAGATAGTAACCGAAAAGTCCCAACAAGAATAGGAATGATTAACCTGTAAATAATTCTAAGTTTTATCAACTTCATGTCCTTTCTGTCCAGTATGCACTATTTATGTGGGCCCCGCATATTACTATGCATGTGGGCCTCGCATGTTACTATTCATGTGGGCCCCGCATGTTACTCATTCATGTGGGCCCCGTATGTTACTATTCATGTGTGCCCCGCATGTTACTATTCATGTGGGCCCCGCATGTTACTATTCATGTGGGCCCCGCATGTTACTCCTTCATGTGGGCCCGCATATTACTTCATGTGGGCCCCGCATGTTACTATTCATGTGGGCCACCATTCTTTGGCTACTATGCTCAGCAGTTCGCCTTTTTTTCGCCTTTCTTTCCTTACAGTTTACTTTACGGTTACTATGCGAGCATTTCACCGTTCAAATATGATGATAAAGTTTGCATAATCGATAGCGAGTTATCGCCTCATATGCAAGCTTTATCCATAGGTGGTAGAACCAACCATATCACCGATATTTCACTGTTTAAATAAATAACTATTGACCTTCGCCTTTCTTTCCTTACAGTTTACTTTACGGTTACTATGCGAGCATTTCACCGTTCAAATATGATGATAAAGTTTGCATAATCGATAGCGAGTTATCGCCTCATATGCACGCTTTATCCATAGGTGGTAGAACCAACCATATCACCGATATTTCACTGTGTAAATAAATAACTATTGACAGACTTACCTTCTCCTCTCTCAGATTTCCTTTTCCTTCTCCTCTCTCAGATTTCCTTTTTCCTTCTTCTCTCTGATTTCCTTTTCCTTCTTCTCTCTCAGATTTCCTTTTCCTTCTCCTCTCTCAGATTTCTTTTTTTTCTTCTTCTTCTTCTTCTCTTCCTCTCTCTTTCTCTTTTTTTTTTTTTTCCTTCTCCTCGTCTGCGAGCCTCTATTTATAGCCTTAACCTGAATTATTATATTATTATTTTATTTGCATGAATAGTAACTTGAATTATTATATTATTAGTTTATTTGCTTGAATAGTAACTTGAATTATTGTGTGGGACTTACTTGTTGTGGGACCTACTGTTGGTAGGACCCGCTGATGTGGGACCCGCTTGTGTGGGACCTACTTGTGTGGGGCCCGCTGATGTGGGGCCCGCTGATGTGGGGCCTGCTGGTGTGGGGCCCGCTGATGTGGGACCTACTGATGGTGGGATCCGTTTGTAAATAGTACTCGGTGGGTCCTACTGTGAATAGTAGTTTTGAATAGTACTTATAAATAGTAATTATGAATAGTAATTCTGCATAGTAATATTGCATAGTGACTATTGTGAATAGTAATTGTGAATAGTGACTATTGGAAATTTTTAACATATATATATATTTATTCCGTTTTTGTTGACATCTGGGGTGGTGGCTTAGTGGTAGGAAGCCGTTCAATCTTAGCTTAGACTTGGGTTCGAATCGTGTACGCCCCATTATGCCAGATGTCCTCATGCCCGATTAACTTGGGGAAAATGAGTAATGGCCGATGATTACCCACCTATGAGGCCATTTTTATATATATATATATATATATATTTTACCGGTTCTTACATTCTACCCCCCTTAAAAAAAAATTCGTCCCCGAAATTCCTACGCCCATAACCTAGATATCTTGATAATCAGAATCTCGACACATGATAATTTAAGATCATCTCCTTTACTTTGTAAATCTTAATTTTGATTAGAAATCAACGTCTTGTGAAATCCATCATAATCTGCACTGCCTCTTAAATACTACTAATCTTCTATTCTAGGCAGACATTTTACTCCTATGAATTCCCTTGTTTCCCATAATCCATAATTTATAAATAAGTTTTCTGACCTTCTGTTGCCCCATCCTGTACCTCGTTGTCATTGTTGATTAGGGCGAAGAAACGCTTTTCAGTTCCTGGCTGTGCGTTCTTATCTTGGGTAAGAGGGCGGTCTGATTTGCTATCTGATTCTGTCTAAGAATTTCTGCAAGCATTTGCAGACTATCCTGATTTTGAGGTTGAACTGGGCCATGCGTAACGAGCTGAGATGGTTCATGTCCATCATTAGTAGGGACATTCGCCTGGTTAGCAGCTCCCCTCCTCTGATACATCTGCTAATAGAAGACTTTGTTGTCATTAATTGAGTAGGTATTAAAATTTACTATTGTGTCTTCCCTTTAAGGGTATAAAATCAGAGTGCATATATTTTGGTCGACAAGTCTTAATTGTCTACCCCAATCCTATAATCTACCCACTCTCACGAAGTCCAGGTATTTCACAAAAACCCAGAGCTTTGATACCAAAACTGTAACGACCCGATTTCCGACGAGTCGCTACGAGCAAAAGAAAGCAAAAATCATGTAACTATTTTTTTTTTATACAAGCATCAACCACGATAGAATCTTATTACAACTGAAAGATGTCTTATCATAACAAAGTATTGATAGACATGGTAAATGACGCAAGGCGTCAAAATGTAAAAACTCAGGAACAAACTCTCTGATCACACAGTCCCTTATCCCATGGTTCCTTCATTTGCAACTGCTCCGCCATCTAATGCCTCAACCCCTGTGGTGGAGGAATCAACGTCAAAGCAGGGTCATCCAAAGACCGAGCAGAGTAAAAGAGACAATATAAACAGTGCATACAATATAATCCACATTTTCAATAATGTCTAGAAGCAATATAATAAAGATTACAATGCCCATGGCAATATAAATAAAAGGAATGACAATAATTTCAATGTATGCTATGCATGCAACAATTATGAGACAGCACATTCCCCAGGTACATCCGGCTTTTCCCCCATTTATTTTTCTGTCAGTTCTTTTCTGACTTTTTCATTTTATTTTATTTTTTTCTGCCGGTGTCCTTGCCGCACGGCTACCCACTACCCCTGTCTGAAGGTAGTGACGTTATGGACTTGGATTACGGTCTCGCATTTGCCGAGCCGGGGATACTATCCCTCGGGGATACTTTCCCTTTTTGGTTGGTTTGCCAACGAAATGCAGTACACGCTTCTCGCGTTGGCCTTTGGACCTTAGGTCCCAGGATGATTCCACCACACCCTTAAGTTCCCCTTCACTTTCCCCATGTATGCAACATGTATGCAATTACTTACCTTTGCCTTTCTTCCTGCATTCATTTCAATTCATTTGATTCCAGGCAAGTATAAATTCACTAAGCAGGTATTTATCAGGCAATTTATAAGCAGAGCTACATTGCATAGACAATTATATTGAATACCATTACAAGACAAGGTCTAGCTGTCACCTGCCTTTTTAATTTCTGAGTGAAGATAGTAACCGAAAAGTCCCAACAAGAATAGGAATGATTAACCTGTAAATAATTCTAAGTTTTATCAACTTCATGTCCTTTCTGTCCAGTATGCACTATTTATGTGGGCCCCGCATATTACTATGCATGTGGGCCTCGCATGTTACTATTCATGTGGGCCCCGCATGTTACTATTCATGTGGGCCCCGTATGTTACTATTCATGTGGGCCCCGCATGTTACTATTCATGTGGGCCCCGCATGTTACTCCTTCATGTGGGCCCGCATATTACTTCATGTGGGCCCCGCATGTTACTATTCATGTGGGCCACCATTCTTTGGCTACTATGCTCAGCAGTTCGCCTTTTTTTCGCCTTTCTTTCCTTACAGTTTACTTTACGGTTACTATGCGAGCATTTCACCGTTCAAATATGATGATAAAGTTTGCATAATCGATAGCGAGTTATCGCCTCATATGCAAGCTTTATCCATAGGTGGTAGAACCAACCATATCACCGATATTTCACTGTTTAAATAAATAACTATTGACCTTCGCCTTTCTTTCCTTACAGTTTACTTTACGGTTACTATGCGAGCATTTCACCGTTCAAATATGATGATAAAGTTTGCATAATCGATAGCGAGTTATCGCCTCATATGCACGCTTTATCCATAGGTGGTAGAACCAACCATATCACCGATATTTCACTGTGTAAATAAATAACTATTGACAGACTTACCTTCTCCTCTCTCAGATTTCCTTTTCCTTCTCCTCTCTCAGATTTCCTTTTTCCTTCTTCTCTCTGATTTCCTTTTCCTTCTTCTCTCTCAGATTTCCTTTTCCTTCTCCTCTCTCAGATTTCTTTTTTTTCTTCTTCTTCTTCTTCTCTTCCTCTCTCTTTCTCTTTTTTTTTTTTTTCCTTCTCCTCGTCTGCGAGCCTCTATTTATAGCCTTAACCTGAATTATTATATTATTATTTTATTTGCATGAATAGTAACTTGAATTATTATATTATTAGTTTATTTGCTTGAATAGTAACTTGAATTATTGTGTGGGACTTACTTGTTGTGGGACCTACTGTTGGTAGGACCCGCTGATGTGGGACCCGCTTGTGTGGGACCTACTTGTGTGGGGCCCGCTGATGTGGGGCCCGCTGATGTGGGGCCTGCTGGTGTGGGGCCCGCTGATGTGGGACCTACTGATGGTGGGATCCGTTTGTAAATAGTACTCGGTGGGTCCTACTGTGAATAGTAGTTTTGAATAGTACTTATAAATAGTAATTATGAATAGTAATTCTGCATAGTAATATTGCATAGTGACTATTGTGAATAGTAATTGTGAATAGTGACTATTGGAAATTTTTAACATATATATATATTTATTCCGTTTTTGTTGACATCTGGGGTGGTGGCTTAGTGGTAGGAAGCCGTTCAATCTTAGCTTAGACTTGGGTTCGAATCGTGTACGCCCCATTATGCCAGATGTCCTCATGCCCGATTAACTTGGGGAAAATGAGTAATGGCCGATGATTACCCACCTATGAGGCCATTTTTATATATATATATATATATATATATTTTACCGGTTCTTACATTCTACCCCCCTTAAAAAAAATTTCGTCCCCGAAATTCCTACGCCCATAACCTAGATATCTTGATAATCAGAATCTCGACACATGATAATTTAAGATCATCTCCTTTACTTTGTAAATCTTAATTTTGATTAGAAATCAACGTCTTGTGAAATCCATCATAATCTGCACTGCCTCTTAAATACTACTAATCTTCTATTCTAGGCAGACATTTTACTCCTATGAATTCCCTTGTTTCCCATAATCCATAATTTATAAATAAGTTTTCTGACCTTCTGTTGCCCCATCCTGTACCTCGTTGTCATTGTTGATTAGGGCGAAGAAACGCTTTTCAGTTCCTGGCTGTGCGTTCTTATCTTGGGTAAGAGGGCGGTCTGATTTGCTATCTGATTCTGTCTAAGAATTTCTGCAAGCATTTGCAGACTATCCTGATTTTGAGGTTGAACTGGGCCATGCGTAACGAGCTGAGATGGTTCATGTCCATCATTAGTAGGGACATTCGCCTGGTTAGCAGCTCCCCTCCTCTGATACATCTGCTAATAGAAGACTTTGTTGTCATTAATTGAGTAGGTATTAAAATTTACTATTGTGTCTTCCCTTTAAGGGTATAAAATCAGAGTGCATATATTTTGGTCGACAAGTCTTAATTGTCTACCCCAATCCTATAATCTACCCACTCTCACGAAGTCCAGGTATTTCACAAAAACCCAGAGCTTTGATACCAAAACTGTAACGACCCGATTTCCGACGAGTCGCTACGAGCAAAAGAAAGCAAAAATCATGTAACTATTTTTTTTTTATACAAGCATCAACCACGATAGAATCTTATTACAACTGAAAGATGTCTTATCATAACAAAGTATTGATAGACATGGTAAATGACGCAAGGCGTCAAAATGTAAAAACTCAGGAACAAACTCTCTGATCACACAGTCCCTTATCCCATGGTTCCTTCATTTGCAACTGCTCCGCCATCTAATGCCTCAACCCCTGTGGTGGAGGAATCAACGTCAAAGCAGGGTCATCCAAAGACCGAGCAGAGTAAAAGAGACAATATAAACAGTGCATACAATATAATCCACATTTTCAATAATGTCTAGAAGCAATATAATAAAGATTACAATGCCCATGGCAATATAAATAAAAGGAATGACAATAATTTCAATGTATGCTATGCATGCAACAATTATGAGACAGCACATTCCCCAGGTACATCCGGCTTTTCCCCCATTTATTTTTCTGTCAGTTCTTTTCTGACTTTTTCATTTTATTTTATTTTTTTCTGCCGGTGTCCTTGCCGCACGGCTACCCACTACCCCTGTCTGAAGGTAGTGACGTTATGGACTTGGATTACGGTCTCGCATTTGCCGAGCCGGGGATACTATCCCTCGGGGATACTTTCCCTTTTTGGTTGGTTTGCCAACGAAAGGCAGTACACGCTTCTCGCGTTGGCCTTTGGACCTTAGGTCCCAGGATGATTCCACCACACCCTTAAGTTCCCCTTCACTTTCCCCATGTATGCAACATGTATGCAATTACTTACCTTTGCCTTTCTTCCTGCATTCATTTCAATTCATTTGATTCCAGGCAAGTATAAATTCACTAAGCAGGTATTTATCAGGCAATTTATAAGCAGAGCTACATTGCATAGACAATTATATTGAATACCATTACAAGACAAGGTCTAGCTGTCACCTGCCTTTTTAATTTCTGAGTGAAGATAGTAACCGAAAAGTCCCAACAAGAATAGGAATGATTAACCTGTAAATAATTCTAAGTTTTATCAACTTCATGTCCTTTCTGTCCAGTATGCACTATTTATGTGGGCCCCGCATATTACTATGCATGTGGGCCTCGCATGTTACTATTCATGTGGGCCCCGCATGTTACTCATTCATGTGGGCCCCGTATGTTACTATTCATGTGGGCCCCGCATGTTACTATTCATGTGGGCCCCGCATGTTACTCCTTCATGTGGGCCCGCATATTACTTCATGTGGGCCCCGCATGTTACTATTCATGTGGGCCACCATTCTTTGGCTACTATGCTCAGCAGTTCGCCTTTTTTTCGCCTTTCTTTCCTTACAGTTTACTTTACGGTTATTATGCGAGCATTTCACCGTTCAAATATGATGATAAAGTTTGCATAATCGATAGCGAGTTATCGCCTCATATGCAAGCTTTATCCATAGGTGGTAGAACCAACCATATCACCGATATTTCACTGTTTAAATAAATAACTATTGACCTTCGCCTTTCTTTCCTTACAGTTTACTTTACGGTTACTATGCGAGCATTTCACCGTTCAAATATGATGATAAAGTTTGCATAATCGATAGCGAGTTATCGCCTCATATGCACGCTTTATCCATAGGTGGTAGAACCAACCATATCACCGATATTTCACTGTGTAAATAAATAACTATTGACAGACTTACCTTCTCCTCTCTCAGATTTCCTTTTCCTTCTCCTCTCTCAGATTTCCTTTTTCCTTCTTCTCTCTGATTTCCTTTTCCTTCTTCTCTCTCAGATTTCCTTTTCCTTCTCCTCTCAGATTTCTTTTTTTTCTTCTTCTTCTTCTTCTCTTCCTCTCTCTTTCTCTTTTTTTTTTTTCCTTCTCCTCGTCTGCGAGCCTCTATTTATAGCCTTAACCTGAATTATTATATTATTATTTTATTTATTATTTTATTTGCATGAATAGTAACTTGAATTATTATATTATTAGTTTATTTGCTTGAATAGTAACTTGAATTATTGTGTGGGACTTACTTGTTGTGGGACCTACTGTTGGTAGGACCCGCTGATGTGGGACCCGCTTGTGTGGGACCTACTTGTGTGGGGCCCGCTGATGTGGGGCCCGCTGATGTGGGACCTGCTGGTGTGGGGCCCGCTGATGTGGGACCTACTGATGGTGGGATCCGTTTGTAAATAGTACTCGGTGGGTCCTACTGTGAATAGTAGTTTTGAATAGTACTTATAAATAGTAATTATGAATAGTAATTCTGCATAGTAATATTGCATAGTGACTATTGTGAATAGTAATTGTGAATAGTGACTATTGGAAATTTTTAACATATATATATATTTATTCCGTTTTTGTTGACATCTGGGGTGGTGGCTTAGTGGTAGGAAGCCGTTCAATCTTAGCTTAGACTTGGGTTCGAATCGTGTACGCCCCATTATGCCAGATGTCCTCATGCCCGATTAACTTGGGGAAAATGAGTAATGGCCGATGATTACCCACCTATGAGGCCATTTTTATATATATATATATATATTTTACCGGTTCTTACAGAACTACGTTGACTTGATCCTCTTCCAAGAGGTACGTAGTGCAGCTTGAGATTCTTATCTCAGGTCCAGCCAAACTTTGTAAATAAATCATTTACCCCTTTTAAAAATTCAAAAACCTTTGAAAACCTTATTTTTCCAAAGATCTTCCTCTAGAGTTAGGACTTTGTCTTAGATGGAGAGTTTTAGAGTTAGGGTTTTGTCTTTGATTTGTTGTCTGTTTGTTGTGTGTTTGTGTTAGAGTTAGGAGTTTGTCCTAGCTAGGAGCGCCTCCTTCCGGTGAGTTGGCGATTCACATCGCCGACCGATGACTAGGTCTAGGATGCGTTAGCAATCCTATTGTTTTTCTTAGGACACACAGCCTAGTTACACGTAGGTTGTAGGAACCACCTGCATTAGCTTAGGGCTAATCTGCATTTAGTTACGGCATATAGGATGTCCTAAAATCCACAATTCACTAGAATTTAAATAATCGTACAAGAAACTTTAATAACTGGTCCGGTCTTTTAGATCGAGTCTAGGATAGAGGGCTAGGTGTCTTAGGCATCATAGCTTAGAATAGGCGCGAAGAACTACGTTGCCTTGATTCTCGTGGAGGCGGGGATACGTAGGCTTCTTTGGATGAATACCAGACCATCTGAAGACTCGGGCTAATAATTTAGAGTCTTAGGATTTGTTGTATAGTTATTGTATGATTTGATATGTTTTCTTACTCTTTTTGTACTGATCCTATACCTTTAGCTATAGCTTGCATGTGTTTGCACATCAGAACTTAGACACCCATTAAGCATGTCACTCATAACCTAGCTATGCTTAGGTGACACATCTTTCATTTTATTTTATGTGTGCTTATTATCTTTATCCTCAGGAAATGCATGCTTAGGTAGACGACTCCTGAGGATTGTTCCCATTTCACATGATTTTTACTCAAACTTCTTTGGAGTTACTAAAAATGGCATAAGAGACCAAGTGCTTGCACTCGGACGAATTGGGGGTGCTCTCAGACCTTCCCCATTCGTAACCAGGCACGAACCCATATATATTTCTGGTTATCCATTGCACAGAGGATTTGATTTTAGGGTTCCATGGCATATCCATGGATGGCGACTCTGAGTTTATTTCAGGTATGTCTTGGTTTCGAGCCTTGGCTCCGGATCGAGACATATCTCTTTCTTTTTTATATCGCCACTCGTGCTATGCTATGAGGGTGGCATCCGTTTTGAGAGTTCCTTGGCAGAGCTCTCCTTCACACGTGGATGATCCAGAGGGTGTGGGGGACCCGTTCCCTCACTCACTCGTCCTCGGATCGGGGTCCACAATGTCCTTTGTCAAATCAAAGCTTTTTACTTACTTCCCTTGCAAGTAAAGTATATTTTCATCTTCTTCTTCACTCCAACCTATTTTTACAAGAAGAAAACATCAACTGTATAATTACCATGTTTTCATCTTCTTCTTTACTCCAACCAATTTTAACTACAAGAAGAAAGATGAAAACCTCAAGTGTATAATCACCATGTTTTCATCTTCTTCTTCACTCCAACCCATTTTTACAAGAAGAAAGAAGAAAACCTAAATAGGTAAGTGGAAGTTTTTTTTCATTTTTTTAATGTAAATATTGGATAACCGTTATCTATACTGGTTTTCCGGCTTACTTTCCGGGGAAGATGGTGGGTTACATTGATAATCCGGCTCAACAATGATCTGCAAAATTTCAAACAACTCACACACATGTCAAAGCTCTATAAACAACTACGTATCCACAAGGTAACACGGCATTAAACAATGATATTTTCTTACCTTCTGACCCTCTTCAAATCTAAAATACTTTTTGTACAGTTCCCGGTCTGTCGACTTCCTGGCTTTGTATCCCTCCCATCTAAAATATCGTGGAACGGCATTCGGATTGGAGGGATATACATAGCCGGTGTGTTCATAAAACCAGACTTGTGATTTCATGAGCAAAAATATTATACACTTAATCAAATGTAACATATTGATCATTGAAACTTCGGAGCGTGGAATAATAAGTATGCGAACCTAACCTGGTATGCAACTACCACACCGTGAAAATATGTAGTCTTCTGTCCCGCCTCCGACTTTCCCTTGTTATCCACTAACATATCATACACCTTATTTCCCCACGAATATTTAGAGATCGCTCCAACATCATCAAGATAATCACAAAAGAGAGAATCGACATTGTGCTTTGATGTAACGAATAAGAAAGTCGAAAACAAAAGTAAAATAAGTAGTCCTACACTCTCGTCCAGTTTGAGAGGATCGACTACACATTGTTTCAGCCTATCAAATATTACAGCACTATTAATGGAACTAAATGTGACAAATGTCTGCCTAAATGGAGAAATTTCAGGCTTACCTGATTTAATTGGCTCCCCCTCTATGGGCAACCCAAATATGGCACCAACATCAAGGGTAGTAAATGGTACCGATTGCCCACCAAGTTTAAAGGACTTGCCCCCAATCTCCCAAGTAGGAATCAACTCTTCCAGAAGGGCTTTGTTTATAGGCATGTCATCTATTCTTTGCAATAGCATGGCGAATGGAGTCGTCCCCAACAATGCCAGATGATCCTTCGTTAAGGCTAATTGTTTGTAGTAGTATTTAAATTTCTTAGCACTGCACCTCGAATCTTACGGAACCTGCAAACAAGACGACCGAATTAAGTTATTCAACTGCAATCATAATCAAACCTAACTTAACGACCCAACCCATCTCATGTAATGGTAGATTTACTCTTTCTCACTGCCGGGTCAGTGAGGAAGAGTAAAAATTTTATGTGGATTTAAATAAAATGCCAAAGTAGATTTAAATTCAAGTAATGGAAGCCCCTTGTCGCCATGTAAAAATGCCAAAGAAGATTTACATAACGCCAATGGAAAGCGAGTACACCACCGGAAACGTCCATGGATACGCCAGCGCTATCGATTTTACCCATAAATTGAGGGAAGGTCAGATCGAAACCGCTAGCGGAAACGCCACTGAAAACGCCAGCGCTCTCAAATAAACATTGGAGGCGCCACCTGAAAGCCAACGCTCTTAATTAAACCTCGTTGCTACAGAAGGGTCGAATTGATAGCGCTGCAGGAAACGCCAGCGCTATCGGATGAACCATATGACTACAGAATGGTCGAATCAATAGTAATGCAGGTAACGTCACCTAATAAGCCAGCGCTATAGGATGTACCCTAACACAGTGACAAGGCCGACTCGATATCGATTCAGGTAACGCCAACTAAAACGCCAGCGTTATCGAAATTTACCCAGTAATTAGAAAAGGTCGAGTAGATAGGTAAGTGTAGACACCCCATTTTGACCGGACCCAAGTTCGCTATGCTTGGGAGAAACCCCATCCGATCATTTCCGCCATGTTTCGCATTTTTCCGTGAGAGGTTGAGAGAGATTATTCATAAGAATCCAAGCGAGGGAGAATTTGGACCCGTTTGGTGGGCCCGCATTGAACATTTGTTTAAAATTCGAATCAACCGAGGGCCCACATTGTGGGGCCCACGTTGTGGGGCCCGCGTTGTGGGGCCCACATTGTGGGGCCTCAGTAGGGCCTCTTGTGAGGCCTCTTATGAAGAACAATAATGATGGATTCTCCACTAAAGAAACATGATGGGCCCTCCACTAAGAACAATAATGATGGATTCTCCACTAAGAAACATGATGGGCCCTCCACTAAGAAGAATGATGATGGATTCTCCACTAAGAAACATGATGGGCCCTCCACTAAGAAGAATGATGATGGATTCTCCACTAAGAAACATGATGGGCCCTCCACTAAGAAGAATGATGATGGATTCTCCACTAAGAGGGACAACATGATGAGCTCTCCACCAACACATCTCTCTCTCTCTCTTTCTCTCCCTATATATATCTTCCTTCCCATCCATAAAAGAGAGGAGAAAAGGAGAGATTTATCTTCCATTATCTTTTTCTCTTCCATTATCTCTTCCAATCACTCCCTCCAATCCCTTTCCCTATATTCTTCTTCCATTATCTCTCCCAATCACCTCCCAATCCTTCCCTCTAAGAGAAAGTGAAAGACGGCGGAACGGATCGGCGGCAACATTTTTTTTTTTGGGGGTTTTCTTTGCTAATTGAAAGGGTAAGACAAAGCGTATATCCGAGGATTACTTACCCTAGAGACAAGGAGAGCTAGCAAGGTTGGTATTCCAAAACCCTCTTTCATATATCTTAAACTAGAAGCATGCTAGGATTGAATTTGTGATTTATTTTTATTTTTTCTTATTGTTATTCAAAATATGTTTTTTTCAATCTCTGAATGTTTTGAACATTAAGAAGTGTAGAAATCTGGAATTTCGAAGAATTTTGACTTCGTTTTGACCGTAATTTGACCTTTTGAACTTTACCCTCAAAGGGGTAAAATTCTAAAGATTGAATTTAAGAAGATGTCAACATAGATCCAAAATCAATGAAAATTTAAACATAACATAATTGTAAGATTTTGAATTAGTACGAATTTCTTTATGAATTCTTGATTTGATTTAAAGGGTTTAAAAATTCATTTAACTCTAGGGGTATTTTTGGAAAAAACCAATTTTCAAAAACTCTATAATGTTTTCAAAAGTGAAATTTGGATGAGATGTAAATTAAATCTAATCTAATCTCCCGTGAATTTTTCAAGATTTTTGGTTGCTGTTGGATATTTGTTTATGATTTTTTACGTAAAATCATGCATGCTGTATTAAATCTGATAAAAATAGTAAATTGCAATGAAAACTTCTGAAAATATTTGTTTGATAATTACTACTGGAATTACATGTTTTTATAAAGTTTAAACTGATTTGGATTTGATTTACTATGTGTTTCTTTGTTAATTCATAATCTGGATGGATATTTGTAAAATCGTAAATTAATAGTAAATCATTTTTAAAATTTATGAAACTTTTACAGTAATCCTTTCTTATTGTAATACACGTACTATAGAAATTTCATATTGTTAGACTAGGCATATAGTCAGCCCGTGGTTTTCATTAGGTTGCACAGCCTAGTTACACATAGGATTGTAGGAACCACCTGCATTAGCCTAAGGCTAATCAACTTGCATTAGTTAGGGCATATAGGGTGTCCTAAAATCCACAATTCACTGGAATTTTAATAATCATACAAGAAGCTTTAATAACTGGTTCGGTCTTTTAGATCGAGTCTAGGATAGAGGGCTAGATGTCTTAGGCATCATAATTTAGAATAGGGCATCGAACTACGTGGGCTCCGATTCTTCCCGAGGCCGGGATACGTAGCGCAGCTAGGATGGATGGCCATTCTGGTCCGAGTCCAGTCCTGCATTAGAGTTAGGACTTGTCTTGTCCCGTCATACATAGCATAGATTTGTGTCTCATGTTTTGATATGTTTTCTTACTTTCTTGTACTGATACTATACCTTTGGTTGTAGCTTGCATGTGCGTGTCCACCAGAAACTTAGACACCCATTAGGCATGTCACTCATAACCTAGCTTTGCTTAGGTGACACATTTTTCATTTCATTTTACGTGTTTATTTCTCCATTCTCAGGAAATGCATGCTTAGGTAGACGATTCCTGAGGATTGTTCCCATTTCACATGATTTTTACTCAAACTTCTTTGGAATTAATGAAAATGGCATAAGAGACCAAGTGCTTGCACTCGGGCGAATTGGGGGTGCTCTCAGACCTTCCCCATTCGTAACCAGGCACGAACCCATATATATTTCTGGTTATCCATTGCACAGAGGATTTGATTTTAGGGTTCCATGGCCTATCCATGGATGGCGACTCTGAGTTCTTTTTAGGTACATCTCGGTTTCGAGCCCTGGCTCCTGATCAGGATGTATCTCATTCGTTTTGTATCGCCACTCGTGCTATGCTGTGAGGGCGGCATCCGTTTCGAGAGTTCCTTGGCAGAGCTCTCCTTCACATTGTGGAGATCTTAGAGGATTGCTGTGAGGACCTCGCGTCCCTCGCCGCACTCGTCCTCTCAGGATCGGGGTCCACAGTAAGTGTTTTTTTTCACATGACCATTTAACCTAAAACGTCAACTAAAACGCCACCGGTTAGGTAAGTGTTTTTTTCACATGACCATTTAACCTAGAAAAGGACGTTACTTCGGTGTGGTCCCCGCTCTCTTTTCAAATACCACGTTACTTACGGTTACAGTGTAAGAAATGCAAGAAAAAAACCATTCATACCTCTCTCTTCATGCTTCTAGGTAGGGGTGACCAGAACTGAACCAGACCCGAAGAACCGAACCGGACCCGAACTGTTTAAAAATACTTTGGGTCTGGTTCGGTTCCACTGATGAAGAACCGAACTTATTCGGTTCGGTTCTGGGTCTAATGTTCTTGGTTCGGTTCTGGAACCGAAGGACCGAACTTTTGAATATATATATATATATATATATATATATAATATTTTTTATTATACATATACTTATTAATATAAATTACTTATAATATTAATAAGTAATAGTTAATACTAATCTTATAATAAGAAAGTAACTTATATTATAACTTTAATTAAAAGTTTTTATAAATTATAATTAGTAATTAGTAATTAGTCATTAGAACCGGAGAACCGGACCGGACTGTACCGATTATGTCAGGTCCAGTTTGGTTCGGTCCTACTATGTACTACGGTTCGGTTCGGTTCGGTTCTTAGTTCACGGAACCGGGAACCGGGAACCGGGAACCAAGAACAAAAAAAAAAGTAACCAAGGACCGAGAACCAAACCGGTTGCCCACCCCTACTTCCAGGCTTCACTGGTGCTTCCACAGGAGGAACCTGCGCCGTTGGTGCAGTTGTTGCGACCTTCTTGGATTTCTTCGGTCCCATTTTGCCTTTAGATTTTTTTTTTGGAGGGGGGGGGGGAGGGATTTGATGAACGAATGCAAGGGTGGGTTGAACAAACTGTTGAAAGGCAATGGTTCGAATGAAGAACATGGTGAATACAGAGAGATGAAAACGGTTGAAATGACAGGGATGCGCAAAGGGTGGGACGGTTTTGGTTTAAATTTTTTACTAACGCCGGCTGTATTAATAAAAGGACGCCACCATTCCATGTACATGTCGACATGTCGTTGATCCGACATTCTATCCATATCAGCGACAACCAAGATTTAAATGAACCCAAGGGACTTTGGTTTAAACACAAATTTCGAAACCAAACCAAACCAAACAAGCTGTCAACAAAGGCGCCACTGTTCGGAAAAGCTTATTTACGACGTGTCAAGCATCCTTCCATCTGCACTAATTTCCAACAGTCAGGATCCAAATGAACCCAAGCTTTTGTCGGTTCAAATATACAGTCAGACGAACCCAATGAAACCTTGTGCAGTGCGCAACCCGTAAATGGGGGTGATATGCATTAAATACAGGGGGTTTTCCCTCCGAAGAAACTAGTAAAATAATGAAAAAGAGAATGATGAGGACCAACATACGAGGAGTCCTGATGGTGTCGGAAGGGTATTGGGGTCTTTTGCCCACCCGATTTTGAAGTTTAGTCCTATTTTGGTTCTTGTTTTAAAAGGTGTCTGTAATCCGTAATTTCAGTAAACATCGGCCCTCATTCTGTACTTTTCTCATTTAACATCCAAAACCAAATCAAGAGTATATCTCTTTGTTTTCCTAATATTTCATTTAATATTGACTTAAAAGGAAAGGATTTCTTTTAATTCTAATTTATTTTCTTTTAATATGGATATATTCCTCATTCCTTCCACGATTTCCTGGTTAATGCTTATCGTTTCCCATTTTTACACGCCTATTCAAAATCCTCAAAATCCCTAAAATGAGGCCTCTCTTTATAATCTTGAACACACACACTCTCTCTCTCTCTCTAATACGCACACGTGAGATCTTCAAGATGCTCACGTCTCTATCAAGGTAATTTCTTTAATCCAATCTTCATTTTTTATGTTTCTATATTCATATGAATTGAATTCGTTAGATTTTTGTTGCTCTTTTCTTTATCTTTTCTGAGTTTCTCATTTTTATTCTCTGTAATGATATCCCTTGACGTTTTGTGCAGAGCCAACTGATCAGAAATATGGTTGTGCCTTCTTCAAATGTTTTTTCAATTCCTGCTAGTGATTTTTATTGGCTGTTACAATTCATAAAATAAGTTTCTGCTATTTCTTACATATGTGAAATTCTCAGTTCTTGATAGCAATTCTCATATGGTTGCTGCTATTTCTTACATATGTGAATTGATCTTCATTGATTTGATGCTTAATATTCATTAGAAAAATTGTGGTTTTGCTCCAGAAAATGAGATTTCATGATATTCATCAGGCATTGAAATAGGAATTTCTCTCATCTTTTCTTTCAATGCTTCAATGTATAACTATTAACGAAATTTCAATTGCATTTCTAATGTTGTTCCCTGCCCACGACTCTCTGCATGATATCTTTTGTCCTTCTGTGTTCTACACTATTTGGATCTGTTTATCAAGTGGCTATATGCTTCTTTATACTATTTTCAGGAAAATAGTAGATGAGGGTTGAGGTTCTGTACATTGGATTTATATGATTACCCTCACAGCCCCCTCCTCACTGCAAAGTCTGAGTTTGTGCAATGGGCTTTGCTGGCTTTTGCATCTTAGGACTGGCTTTAGTGTCTTGTTTCATGCGTAACAGCTTTTGGATTAGTTGAAATTGGGTCTTTCAAACAAATTTACCATAGTATCAACTAGCATAAAAAGGCAGTAGTGTCTATCATTGGCTCATCCACTTCTACACAACTTTTTTTCACTTGGGTTTTATTTTTTGTTCAAGTTTAATTTTTCAAACACAAATAAATCACTGGATGCATGGGAGGCCAAGGTTTTAAAGGGGGCATATCTATCATCTACCCTCTGGGAGTGAGATTAAAACAGTTGTGTTCCCAAATTGGGGTTGAAGTTTTGGAAAAATTGACATTAACCTTCTGTTTATGTGTGCCCAAACTAAACTGCCCTATAATTCAAGAATGAGATGGTTTAAGTATAGTATTTCTATGAATTGGTGGGCTGTTCGAGCAGGCAATTAAATGATTGGTCTGCCACCACTCATCGGAAATTTTTTTATCTAGGATTATTAGGAACGAGAGTGTTGTATGCGAAGTTGGGTGGGGGATTACAATGAATGAATACAAGTTATTGGATTTAAGATCCAAATACAGATCAGGCTAATGATGATGTTCATTGCCGTTAATCGATCACTGTAGTAAACCGTTTTGCCCTTTTTATTTCACATTTTTATGATTTTTTCATCTTTTTTAATCACAACTTACATTTTCAAATTGCATCATTTAAAAACGCTTGAAGGTGATTTGCACACCATTTTACACTTTTGGAATTCTAAAAGTTCTTTCTAGAAAAACAAATCGTTCTATATTCCACGTTGCATCCCCTCTGTACTGTACTCCATTTCTATTAAAGAGAAAATAAATGCTAAAATCTCTCATCTATATCTATAAACGGAATTCTACACTAATGTTTTGCATTCCACACCTATAAAAAAGGAATTCTACACCTTAACGTTTGGTATTCTATTTTGGTCTGTTTTGCTCTTTAAGTTATAATAAAAATATTTCAAGAACATAATTTTTCGTCGCCCCGTGCGACGGGACTTAACTAGTGGTAATATACTTTTAAAACACATTTTCATGTGGGCCCACATTTTTACCCCTCGTGTTCTTATATGGAAGGGCTCACCATATCCACCCAAGCCCTTGCGGACCTACCATTTTATACCTATGTAGGGTCCCACTATCCAAGCCCTTGCGGACCTACCATTTTATACCTATGTAGGGTCCCACTATCCAAGCCCTTGCGGACCTACCATTTTATACCTATGTAGGGTCCCACTATCTCCACCCATATCCATGCATCAGATTATTAACGGTCTAAAAGTTCCTTTTGAAAAGGAAACTTGTGTCATCTTTCCGGTTTGACTAATGACTCGATGAAAATGAACTAATGACTAATGACTTGATGAAACTGATGACCAGCATGGTAAATGGTTAACAACGGACCAAGCATTCAGTTATGGAACCTCAAAGCTGCCAATCACACTGAAATCTATACCGCTAGCCTCAATGAGAAGATTTAAAAGAGAGGCGTTCAAGGATGGCCCAGACAAAGATCTCATCACATGGGGCTAAAACCATGCAGAGATGCTTGATCAAAAGGCAAAGATGGGAGACAACAAGGCCACAACCAAGTCCACTTCGTCTCTCTCAAACAAGATGTGCCTGTTGTTTTATTTTTCTTTTTGTGAAGATAAAAGTTGCTGATTTTAAGGCCAAAAATCAAGAATAGATAGGCAACAAAAGGAGAGGAACATTTGGATTCTATTAGCGTCCGTGGAAGAAGGCTGTTGCATGTGACAGCAGCCACCCCATGAATGAAGACAAAATCTGTTGAAAAGTGAGCCTGTGATGGACGCTAACATTCATGAGATTTTGTCTTCATTCATGAGGTGGCTGCTGTCACATGCAATAGACCATCCGCGAAATGCCTTCTGCGATGGACACTAGCAAATCCCTTTTTTAATTGAATATAAATTTGTTAAAAGCAACCGGCTGAAAAAGTTAAAAAGGATGCCGATAATGACATGTTTCCAAAGGTGGCCTTTTCCAAACCTTCGTTTGGTTGCACAAAAGCTCGGCAGCCACCAGAATTTGGCTTGGATTTGACATTCCATTCCATGTTTGGTTGCCAAAATAGCATTTGACTCACTTGGATAAAATCCTTTAAAAGCAAAGAAATTTGATCTAATTGTCTAGGGAATGATGCTCTCTCTTTCTTTCTCTTCCTTCTCTCCCTATATTGGAAATGACACCCCTAGTTATTCTCCTACTCTCCGAGGATTTGTCATGCAACCAAACACTACTTCACTATTCTCCGAGGTAATTCCAAACAAATCAAAATGCTTGTCTCCTCCCTTTGACTCCTTATTCCACTACTCTCCGAGCCACTCCCAAGCAACCAAACGGAGCATTGTGCAAGGGCATCCTTGGTTCTATCATTCCTCAAAAAGTCAAGTCCCTTGTAATTGGTACGATGGAAGTACCATCCTTGATATTTGATCCAACAGCAGCCTCTTAAAAAGTGGTTTGCTGTTGGATCAATTATCAAGAGCGGTACCGCTAGCACGGTACATGACGGTCGGGCATCATATAAAAACTGTGCAAAATAAGGGGCAAAGGGCACCCTCATTGGTCAAAACCCATTTACGCAGTCACTCTAGAATTCCTCTTCCTCAAATATAATATATTTTGGGAAAGGGAAATGATATCAGCACTCCACCGTTTTAATAAGATGCACGAAAGCACCTTATCGTTTAGTATTTAAAGGGCTGTCAGATGGATATTACAGTCTCAAAAAGCTCTTCCAACCTCTTTAAATACTAAACGACAACATACTTCGCGCATGTTAGTATAACACTGCAGTACTGGTATCATTTCCCTTATTTTGATAACGGTACTCCTCACTTTATTAAACAGTCGTAATTGGCTAATGATTATTATCGAAAGTTGTTACAGCCTTTAGCAGCTGATTTGGGAAATGTAAAATAAGGAGTGACATAATTCAAACAAGGGAATGCATGTACCATTTTTCTTATTTTATGACAGGGTTCCCAGGAGTGTTATGTGGTGAGTCCTTGAAAGGAAACAAGTGCCTACTAAATCTGTTGATATGATTAAGGATATGTACGATGGAGCAGTTACTAGTGTTATAACAACGGATGTCATGTCTAGTGAGTTTCCAATTACGATAAGACTGCACCAAGGATCAACTCTAACCCCTTACCTTTTTACTCTAGTTATTGATGAACTTACGGAGGGTATCCAGGACAAGGTGCCATGGTGTATGTTATTTGCAGATGGCATAGTATTAATTGACGAAACCAAAGCGGGAGTTAATGCTAAGTTAGAGTTATGGAGAACTACTTTGGAATCAAAAGATTTTAGACTGAGCAGGACTAAGACAGAATATATGGAGTGCAACTTTAGCAATGTAAGGAGGCGGGGAGAGGATGGAGTAGATATGACTGGACGGGAGGTACCTAAAAGGGATATCTTTCGCTATCTTGTTTCAATCCTACACAAGGAATGAGAGATTGAAGAGGATGTTAACTACAGAATAAGAGCAGGTTGGTTGAAGTGGAAGCATGCTTCAAGAGTTCTGTGCGACCGTAAAATACCTACCGAGTTGAAGAGAAAGTTTTATAAGACAGTTGTGACACCGGCCATGCTATATGACTCAGAATGTTGGGCCACCATGAAGCAGCATGCACAAGTGTACCGGAGATACGAATGCTTAGATAGATATACGGCCACACAAGGTTAGATCAAATTAAAAATGAAGACATCCGTAAGGGGTGGCACCATTTGAGGAGAAGATGAGAGAGAACAGCTTAAGATGGTTCGGGCATATCCAACGTATGCCTTTGGATGCTCCAATGAGAAGAAGTGACTCGTGCCAAGTTGATGGAGTAAAAAGAGGTAGGGGCAGACTGAAAATAACTTTGGTAGAAACAATGAGAAAAGACTTGAGAGCTAGGACCATAACAGAGAACATGACCTTGGATAGGAGAGAATGGAAGAAAATGATCCATATAGACAAACCCAACTAGTGTCAGGATTAGACTTAGTCAATTTGAGCCGGGTAGATCCGTTCACCTTCTTCATGAAAATTTCTCAAGGATTCATTAGTCGACCCCAACTAGTTTGGGACAAAGGCCTAGTTGAGTTGAGTGTATCATTAAAAATTTTAAAACAAGTAATGCCAATTTTGTGTTTTATGGTTAAATTGAAGTTAATGCATTTAAAAGCTCATTTGTATAACAATTTTTTTTCTTTTCATTTTATTTTTGGGAGATGATATTTTCACTCCCCCTGCATTACGCGCACGCTCCCTTTGTAACGCGATTTGACATGAAAAGTGGGTCACTTTAACGCTTTTTGACGTCAAATCACGTCACCAGGGGGCGTTGTTGAAAATATCATCACCCTTATTTTTTTATGTTATATAATTCTACTGGGAAAGACCAACACCCGCAACTGTAAGGAAAAATATGATGCAGAGAAACAAACCATAACAAATTATGTGGAAAGAAGTTTGGCGTATCCAAAGTGGTTCTTGTTTCCTAGATTATTATAAGAGGTGAAGTTGGGCTTTTTATTAAATAGATCATGAACTCGAATTTGACCAGGGCCAAGTAGGCTGCAACTAGGATTGAATTTTGGGAATTCAGGTTGAGCTTTTACCATAAAATCGGGTCAGGTTCAGTTTGATTCAAATTCATTTTTAGCAAACGCACAACTTTGCTCAATTAGTGCCAATATTATTATTGTTAACGGATGCTAATCTTATAAGCAGTAAAAACAGGGGAAAGAGACTAAAAAACAGAGGAACTTCAGTGGAAAGTGGATATCCAGACCCTCCAAATCTATTGATCCATTCACAAAAACCTTCAAACATATATCAAAATATTACCCCACCCAGGAATTTTATTGGATCAAGCAGTATTATTGGTCAAAAAATCCACTTTCCACGATCTTGTTCTTTCCTAAGGATGTGACGCAACCCAAATAAGCTTTTAGTTGGTAAAGGAGATAGCCGAGATACCATTCTCTTCAAAATTCAAAAGACAAGAAAAGTAGAAATATACAAAGAAAACGAAATCAAGCATTTAACGTCCTCATCGTTGGTTGTTCCTATGTAGATGATGAACAGTTGTAATCTCTCTATGACAGAAGGATTTATCCCTGTCTTGATGCGTGTTTGTGCTTCGCTTATTGTGACGGGGAGCTCCATTTCAAGTTCTTCAAGAATTTTTTTTCCGCAGGGACTGACAGAATACATAAGTAAAAAAAGCAAAGGGACGTAGATGCAAGCTGCAATGTAAACAATCAACAAATACATCTCCATCTTTCTCTCTCTCAACCGATCTGATGAGATGGCGCTGGCAGAAGAGAAAGGTAGAGGAAGCTCAAGGTTAATGGGAATAGGGTTCGAGGGTAGCAGAAAAGGATGGAAAGGTGGAATAATGAAATAGGCTGGGATTCTTGGTGGTTTTAATGGGTAGCTGGAAAATCAACATCAAGAAGAGCAAGGTTTTGTTTTGGAAGGGTGTGAACAGAGGGCTGTCTAATAGTACTGATTTTGGAAGGATGTAACGTGTTAATTTGTGTTGCAGTTGGGCTGAGAGAATAAGAGGAGTTCGGGTAGTTTTGGGTTGGGCTCTTATGGCTAGAGGTTGGGGTTTAATGGGTTTTGGGAATGAGATTGAGGGGCTGGTTTTGATAGTCTTCGCGGTGGTAAATTAGGAACCGATAAGGTCTGTTCCACCCTATTCTTTAGGCGAGAATGAGAAGTATTGCCGAGCATGCCCTTAAGCTAGAACACTTTTGTGGGCAATATCCGAAGGCAACAACCAAGGCAACAAAATTTCAATTCAATAAGATGATAAAAAACGATTACTTGAGTGCCATATTTATGGGCTTAAAAAGACTTTTCCACTCAAACAAGAAAAATAAAAAGAAATTTCCTAAAACTATAAAACTCCTAAACTTAATTTAATTCCTAAAAATCCTCTACTCCTAAAATTCTCTCTACTATTCCTAAAATTTCTCAACTCAAAGTTAATTGAACGACCACTATTTCGAATTCGTCCAAGATTACTAATAAAGCAAAATTCTAAAAGTAAAATAAAATATAAAAAAACTCTATTTAATCCTTTGATCAACATGGGCCGTTGATCTTGCGATACGGCGAGATGCACCTGCATCCCCATCTTTGTTTTCTACAGTAGGATAGGAGGAATTCTCTGATTAAGATCAGACCAATTATGATTCAAACGGATCCTGACTCAAAGCCCATACATGAGGGGTTCCAATTGAAATTGGGCCAGTTGGGTTATTAGAGATGGGCATTTCAATAAGTTGGTCCATAGGAAAACAGACACGTCCGGTGGGTATTTTGGGTATGAAGGCTGGTTCATAAGAAGGATACTCCATTAATAGAACTAGTTGCTGACCCGTGCGATGCACGGGGGCGAGAAAGAAATAGTGGACAAAATTAATTACAACACTTGCAAATGAAAAAAAACCCTAAACAACCAGAGAATAAAAATTCTCTCTTCAACATCCCATCTAACGAATTTTTGTTATTTTTAATTTCCTCTCATAGAAAAATAGAATTTGAGTCTCCATTGATAATAAAAACACATTACTTCAATACATTGAGTAACAACTTTGACACCAATATGGTCTGGGCGACTAACTCTTCCCTTGATACATTGTGTTGTGATCCCCAAATCAAAGGTCTGATCACGTGCATGTGCACACTGGTTGGAGGAAGGTTACATCCTAATCAAGAATTTCAGTTTTTATAGCTAACTATGCCATGAATAGGAAACAAACCATCTAAACAAATTTGAAATATGGTATATATTTAATTTGAAGTTCCTGAAAATATGGTATAACAGCTGGAATGTAGTCATGAGGCACACCTTTCAATGACAACCAACATTGCACCTTGGGTACAAAAAACCTATCCTATGTAACACCTAAAGAGCACCGTGGGTTACAAAAAAGGGATGACGTGAAGGTTGGCAATAGAAATTGGGTAGTCGTTGAATCATTCAGAAGCTTTGATTGTTAACATATCACATATCAAATTTTCAAAAGAAATGGAAGGAAACTTATACATTAAATAGCAATTAGTGTCTATGGGTATTTTCTAAATTATTTCCATCTGCAAGCCATTGGGTAATAGGTAGGTTTTATAGGATCAAAATTCTCAATTATATAACTACAGTAAACATACGGGATATTTTCAAATTTCAAACAGGAAGAGAGAGAGAGAGAGTCATGTAGTCTTATTTTCAAATTTCAAATTTCCACGTCATCAAATGTAACTAAATTTTCTTTTTCAACTGATTTTAAATGTAACTGAAAATACCTGTTAAGAGTGCCAAAAATAAAGCAACCACATATCATGTAAAACAAATTGATCAATAAGCAGAGAAGGGGAACAAAATAAGACAATATGAATTCAACAACATGACCGGCAGCAGAGACAATTAACAATAATAATCTAAAGAAACATCAATCCAAGATAATAGAAAACATTAGCAAAAGAAACATGCACAGATGGTTCAATTCTATAATAGAAAACTTAGGGTCGGGCCGGGTCAGGGTGACCCGAGGCATTAACCCAGAACCCAACCCGACCCGACCTTGAGTCAGGGCCTTAAAAATGAACCTGACCCGCCCTCAGGGTTGGAAAATCCAGCCCAGACCCTGTTCGGGCTCAGGGCGGGGGTTGACAGGGCCAAACTTGCACCCCTAATTTAAGATATACGGGGTCGATTTATCACTCCCCAAAATTTTTTGTGCGGTCTTCTTTTCCACACATATAGAGTGGGTCCATCCTAATTCACAGAATTTTTGTTAGCCAAATTGTGAAAGAGGAACTGAGGAGGGAGGGGGAGACTGCGGAGAGAGCATGAGAAATCCCTAAAAACAGCGGGAGAAAAAAAACTACTACTTCAAATTGGGTTTTTTTCCCATAGCTTTTCATGCTCCACTCACTTGAACTCTCTCAACTCTCAAGTCTCTCCCTCTCCACCCATGTCTCACAACTGGCCCCACTAATTTTCCAAACAAATCCAAAAAATTCTTTTTAATGGTTTGGATTACCATGCCTGGAAAAGGAAATTTTTCCAGAAAAAAACTTATTTTGTATTTGGTTTACTAAAGTTGGAAAGTATTTTCTCTAGATTTTCATTGGATGGATCCAAATTGAAATCCCAATGAGCAATAAAGTTAGAGGTCTCCCACCCCTCTTCTAGTCCACACCATAGGATGATCCAAACTGTCCATTTGATGGGCCACATTGTAAGATACTGGTTTCTCAACTTCTAAAGGCATTTCAACAATTTGATCAAGATACCTCCAGAAATATCATATAAACATGTAGGAAGAAAAAACCAATTCAAAAGACCCTTTCATTTTTATAAAAACTTAAGAAACGCAAATCCAAAATGAAACAAACATGACGATCCAAATTGAAACAAACATGAAAGAAATATAAAAAGATGATTTTCACTCGTTAAAATTTCAACAAAAAAAAAAAACCAATAAAGGAGATGCAATTCAAACTCAAAGGAAAAGAAAAGGGAAGGATTTTCATCTCACCTCCATATCTGAGCACATTCCTAATTATGAAATCTGCTTACCTCAACGGTCAATATATAACTTAGTAGGTGATGAGACAAATACATGAACTCTCTGTCACAATTAGCCATGTGTATTTTTTGCTAGAACTAATAAGTCCGAAGAGATCGAAAATGAATGGATAAAGCAAACTCTAGGGGTCGGGTGGGAGTCAAAAGTCAATACTCAATACTCACCCACCCAAACTCGGAAGTTTTCAAAACAGTACAAAACCTACTTCCCATAAGATCAGCCATTGTTCTAGTATTTCAAGTCTCAATTTTAGTTAAAGTTTCTGAACTTTGCGATGAAATCCAACAAAGTAGAAACTAGTGCAGAAATCAGAACATAAGCTTCTTGCAAATAATCATTGTGCAATTGAAAAAGCAAGAAGTTCGATAAGAACAAGAACAATGCATATGCTATTTATATTTGATTCTCATTAATCCTATGATGCAAGGTGTCTTTTTATGTCGGAACTCTTTCATAAACATTTCTTCCTAAGTGAAGCTTGAGCTTTGGAAGTTCATTGTTGGGTCTGTTTCTAAGGATTTTCAACCAATCACTTATGTTCATGGAAACCCTTTCTTTACTTTGTATTCCAATAGTTGCATATCCTCTTAAGAAAGGCATATTTGTATAATGATATCTGATATTTCCAACAGTACTACGTTTTTCAGATATGTTGGTTGCACTGTTTTCAAGATGCTTCCAATGAGATCCAAGTACCCCTTTCCTAGAGGAACCAAAGCGGAAGATATATTTCCCATTTGAATTTTTCAAACTTCCTTCTTGCATGTGTGCTCCTCCAGAAGCACACACCATAATAATAGGTAGAGATCCATTAGCAGCACACACCATTAGAAGCCCCAAAGGTCAAAGGGAAACCAAGCAAATCGAAATACAAAATCATGCTATCTTATATATTCCGATTGATTCAGGGTTAATGTTACAGAAATAGAAAATCATGCTACACATTGGTGTGTTAGGATCCCTTGTTTATGGACTTAAATACATAAGGCCATTGTGAACTTCCATTAAAAAATAAAGATAGATACAAAGGGAACTGGAATTTCTTACGGATTTAAATGCATAAACACAGTTAACAGACCACGAGCGGACTGGTGTCCACATATTGTAGGAAACTACTTAACATCAAGTTCTATTGTTGTTTCAATGCAACACACACTTCCAAAAAGAATTGGAAAATAGCACATGGTATTACTTGCCATTGAGTGATACCTTAAACAGAAAACTGATAAACGTTAAACACCACTAACCTTGGAGATCAAACTCCATTGTTCTTCGGTAGGTTTGTGACCATCAAAATTGTAATCTAACTACATTTAAAGGGAAGACATCTACAAAATATATCTTAAGGTCAGTGGAAGAAAATACATAATCTGGATAATATACGTTGATGATATATTATTTGCCAGTAGTAATTTGGCATGTTGAATGAGATCAAACAATTCTTGTCAAGGAGTTTAACAGCACCACAAAGAACAAATGCAATCCAAATCAATGATATAGAAACATATGAAACAGAGAAGGAATACAATAGAATGTTTAGGTCATTCGCTTGTCTTGATTAAATCAACAACTTTCCTTCCAACTAGACTCTCATCATTCGCCTTCAATCAGAATATCCTACGATGTTATCAACAGATAAGCCTTTTTTTACCACATCATTAGGTAACGACCATGCTGCTACTTTTCCAACTATTATTAACTAGTCTCTACACAACCTTAACGTGAATTTTTTCCTATTAACTAGCCTCTGACATGTTAACATACAGACGATGTTAAAATAAACAGCACTGTTGTGAGGAGGAAAAAAGGGTGAGAAATAGGCGATTTGAAGCGCTCCCTCCTTAGGTCGACGGAAGCCGTAAGGAGGAAGGCTCTCTCTCTCTCTCTCTCTCTCTCTCTCTCTCTATTTTTGAGTCTTGTCCTCTCTTTCTAGTCTCTCCCCATTGTTGGCTGTTTCTCGTCTCCCTCGCTTCCTCTGTATTTTTTGAGTCTTGCCCTCTCTTTCTCGTCTCTCCCCATTGCTGGCAAAACATGAGCCGAGGAGGCCGGATCTGGAACCATGGAGGCCAGATCTGGAGTATGGCTCTTCTGTAGTGGCTAGATCAGGGGCCGTGGAGCTGGATCTGGAGCCAAGGAAACCACGAAGGTTGCCGGAGGCCATGAAAAGCCGTAGGTTGCTGGATCCGGAGCCGTGGAAGGCCGGCTATAGGCGGAGCGAGGTCGTGGAGACCGTGGATTATCGGGTCTGGAGGCCGTGGAGGATCTGGGAGGCTGTGGATTGCCGATTAGCAATAGGGTTGCTGGGTTTGGCTGTAGGAGGCTGTGGTTTTCGGAATCAAGATCGTGGGTGGTGGCCTGAGGACGGGCGCGGTGGCCTGAGGACGGGAGCGGTGGCCAGTGGCAATGGAGGTTGCCGGATTCTTGACGATGGTGGTAGTGGCTGAGACTCCCCCGGCGGAAATGACTTTTGTGGAGGAGATGTAGGAGGGACTGGAGGTGGTTGCCGTGGAGAAGGAGGTGGTCGTCGGTGGTGATTGGTGGTGGTATGAGGCGGAGACCGCTGGAGATCCGACGATGTTGTTGGGTGGTTGGCTATCGTGCACGGTAAGAGGTGCAAGATAGCTCTGGGCTTTCGAGCGGGATTTTTGAAAATCGAATTCGGAATGTCGTGGAGAAGTCTATGTGACGTGGCAGGTCACGATCTTGACTTGGTGGGCCCCACAATATGGCATTTTTGGTTAGATTCGATACAATTGAGGCTATTGGGTAATGTAAGGGGTAATGGGTTTCTCTTTTAAGCCAAGGAGAATGCTCCTGAGCAATTCATACTATGTAAATCTGGTGGGACTGCTAGTCCCCCCTTATAATTTTTGCTAGTACGAATATATTAGTCAATTTTCCAAAAAAAAAAAAAGCACTGCTGTTAATGTGTCTAACTGAGATGTAACCATTAACTAGCATCTATAACTAATAGGCCTTTCTGTTATACTACATATCAAAAGGACTTAAGGGTGGAGAAAGACTCACCATCAGTTCTCTATTATTTCTCTTCATCCCAGGGATGAAATAAGCAAAGAACTCCTCTACAATATCATCATATTATGGGGAATCAAGTAAAATGTCTGACTCAGACGGCAAGACGGCGGGCCACTATAGTCTCCCAGGCTTCCAACATCTCCTATGCTTGTCAATTTTGCTCTAAGATCAGAGATTCTGAAATTCCAAGGGATCTGAGAAAGTGACCTAAGGGAGTCCCCTGTGGTTTAAGCTCCACCAACTGGTCTGAGCTTCAAAAACCCAGTACTTGCCACATCAGATGTAAATGTGTCAAGAGCTGATGTATTGATGCCCATGTCCGAGATCTCTGATGGAGTAAAGGGAAATGGCCATTGGAGTCCATTGATGCAGGACTCACGGCCATGGATGACATGGCACTGCATGGAGGGATAAACAGGTGCCACATCAGCTGCTCCACTGTTCACCATATAAGTAGATTATTCATTGTTCCCCATCAGATGGTATTGGTCACTTTGGGATTCATCTGACACTTGTGATGAGGGTTGTAATCCTGGTGGGCCTTGAGGATCCTCAGAAAACATGCAAATGACCCGATTTGATATGGTACCAATTGTTGACCACCTCAACCCAAACCGGGTTGTTTTGGATTTTGAGAACCAATAGTGGGTCACCAATAATTAGTTTTTAACTCACAATCGGTTCTCAAAATCCAAACCAAACAGGGACTAACAATTAACAAAGGAAAATGTTATCCGCACTAGTATATTTTGATGATCACACTCCTCACTTTATTAAAGTACGGTATGGCCCACACCATAGGCTTATCCAAACCGTCTACAGAACTTCTTCAGATGGAACCCAAATTCGGGTTTAGGGTTGGGTCGGGCTGCCCGACAGCCCAACCCGACCTGACCCGATTTCCAATTCGGGTTGATTTTTCCCAACCCAACCCAACTCGATTTGCGAAAAAGCTTAACCCGACCCAACCTAAATTCGGGTTGAACCCGACCCGCGTGGGAATATCCAAGTAACAACGATGGT
The DNA here is from genome assembly GCF_043159265.1 of Tasmannia lanceolata. Lineage (NCBI taxonomy): Eukaryota > Viridiplantae > Streptophyta > Magnoliopsida > Canellales > Winteraceae > Tasmannia > Tasmannia lanceolata. The sequence continues at coordinate 47,221,877 of NW_027518683.1, read as the reverse complement.
TTCAAATTATATATAATGCTAATGTCCTCACTACCATATTTTATAATGGCACTACTCTCCGTATTTTGATGATCGCACTCCTCACTTTATTAAAATATACGGTATGGCCCGTACCATAGGATGATCCAAACCGTCCATTAGATGGGCCACTGCCTACATAGGTTGTGCCCCAAAAATAATTTTCATAGGTTGATCCGAACCCTCCGATCTATAGAGGGTTATAGGTTGATCCAAACCGTCCATGTGATGGAACACAACATCAATCGGTTGTGCCCGTAAAATCATTTCCATAGGTTGATCCTAGCCCTCCATTCGATATAGGCTGATCCTAGCCCTCAAATCGATAGAGGTTTCCATAATTATTGTTCCTCTTCAGGTGCCCGGAATCCGTCAATATTTTGCAAGTGTCCTGCATGAGTAATATAAAGCAGTTCTTTCATCATAGTCATATGTCTTTACCTATTCTTGGTAGTTTTTTTCTGTCATTGTCATAGACAGGTACCCGTGTCGATACTTTTCGTATGTAGATTACGATTTTACCCTCAAATAATTTCTCATACAGATAGAAAAGAGTAATGCTTACGTGTAAATCCCAGATAAAAAGATAAAAAGAAAAGAAAGAAATTTCTTTTTCCTCCCGCTATATTGTAGTAGATATATACGAAGGTGCTTAAACCACTCAGAACGTAAATACCTCGCACCACGAAAATCGGATGGTCGAAATTTTTGTCTATTGATTAAAAAGTTTGATCAACCAATGGAGTTGATTCTTTTGGGCACAATCCAGTAACTTTAAGGCCCAACAACTGAGTGGTTTGGATTTTCTTATGAAATACATGCTCACCTACGAACAAACACTATAGATGACAGTGGGCCCACCTCACCTACCTGCATACATCATATAGCACATATTTTTTAGAAAATTCTCCGGGCCACTTTGTTCAAAGATAAAAACCATTCATTTGTTTAGGTTCAACGTAAATAGTTTATGCCCAAAAACCATCTCGATGATCCTGACCATCCGATCGAATATGACAACTTCATATATGAATCTCCATGGACCGAAGCTCTAAGATCATCCTATGTAGATGTTTTTTTAGAGCAAGGACTATTTTCGTTGGGTCGCAACAAATGAATGGTTTCGATCTTCGAACAAAGTAAGCCCATGTGATTTTTTATTTTTATTTTTATTTTTAAATGCATTTTATGGTGGCCGTACTATGGGTTCATGTTCAAAGATAGGAGAGAGAAAGTACTGGTTATAAGAATAGAATTTTGATATTGTGTAAACCCTAACACTAACAGTCAAGTATTTTCAAAATGGATAGTACAGCCCACACCATAGGATGATCCAAACCGTTCATTTGATGGGACACAACGGAAATAGGTTTTGCCCCAAAAATCATTTCCACAGGATGATCCTAACCCTTTGATCTATAGAGGTTTCCATACTATGAAGTTTCTCTATAGATCGGAGGGCTAGGATCATCCTATGAAATTGAGATTTTTGGGCACAAACTATTACGTTGTAGCCCGTAAAATGGACGAGTCGGATCATCCTATATATGTGTCGTAAGTCCATTTTGAAAAATACTGGACTATAGGGTCTAGCACCATATAAAATCTTATGAGGTTCAGTATGGGGGGCACCAATTGTTCGAGTAGCATGGAGAGAGAGAGAGAGAGAGAGAGAGAGAGAGAGAGAGAGAGAGAGAGAGAGAGAGAGAGAGAGAGAGAGAGAGAGAGAGAGAGAGAGAGAGAGAGAGAGAGAGAGAGAGAGAGAGAGTACCTGTTGTATAAGTGTTCTATCTGTTGTGAAGCGTGTTGCACCAGTTGTGGCTTCACAACTGGTAAAAGAGGGGAATTTATCCTAGCAGTGGGGCATTTATCACTGCCCTAACAACTGGTGCCTAACCGCTTCTGGCTCTGTAACCAGGCCTCTTACCCAGAATGTTAACGAAACTCAAAACAGAGTCATATCGGGACCTAGGACCTATTATTTCTTAAGTGGCAACTCAAAAAACGAAAAGAGACATGTCGCCCATTCCTACTGGATACTGCATGTCATGCCCCCAAACCGAATTTCAGTCTAGGTACATAACAACGCCACATATTCCTCAAACCATGGATATGTAATGTATTCTCATTGGAACCATACAATAAATAGAGCCACTGAAATAATAACTAATTTAATAACTATCTGAGTAATCAATGCAGAAACTAAAATCTCTTTATCCAACAGACTACATCAATTTAAATCAAATGAAATAACTAAGTGTTCAATCCTACTAAAACTACTATCTCAAACACCGAATAACTGGAAATAATAAACTCCTAAACTGTCTCTACCTGTAACTAAGATGTTCAATCCTTACTCACACCCGAAGCCCGCGCAACAAGCACCCTAATGTTCTCTAATTGTAACATAGAAAGGGCTAATGCCCAGTGAAATAGATATGTCTACACTTAATAACATGATATCAATCGATGGAAAAAGGAATAACTAGCAATCTATGTAATAACTATAACTGTAACTGTAACTGCGACTGTAACTTTGCCTTGTGCCTAGTGTAATGAGATTAATACTATTAGACTACGTAGCTCACGGAACCTGCCTACTAACTCATAGGAAGCCGAATTTCAACAATCTCGTACGGGATTACACCCTCAAAAATACTATGTAGGGTGGAGCGCTCGAAGATACTGTGTAGAGCCACAATTGCGGCTTGATCCGTGACCTTCCTTCGACCGCCTAGAAAAAGTCTCATACTCTAGCATCCAAGCATAATACTTCGTCTTAAAGGACGTTGACTGTTGCATTCACAGTCATACCATACTGTGAATATTGACCCTTGTGTACACTAAAACAGTCAATATCAATCAAGAACATGTATAACCTTGCACAATAAATCATATTCAATGTGTAGAATAACTGTGGTAGAACATGTCTACTCACCTGGGTACTAGTTGATTTGTTTCTCAAGAAATAACTCCCTCGATCACTGTGTAGTATCACCTACAATCTATATTATCCCTTGATTAACACTTTGGATTAATATCTAGATCTTTATGGGGCAGATATGTGCCCTCAAAATTGACTGGAAAACTTTTCAAAATTTCGGTCCCAATAGTGTGTTCGAGCGTCCGAACCGGGCGTCTAGGACCCCTTTCGGACATCTGAGCAAATCCTTCGAGCGCCTTTGAGATTTTTCCCACTCTTGGGAATTCTCATATGTGAGTGTTTGGGTGCCCGACCCTCACCCTTCGGGCGTCCGAGAGACTCTTCGGATGTCTCCTTCGGGTGTCCGAACCTCGCGATTTGGGTTTTTCCCAAATCCCCAAATCGCGCAAGAACATAAGTTTCCTTCGATTTTCTACGCAAAAACCCTTCTTTCATTTTCCTTTAAGTATATTATACATCTTAATAAGTTTCCTCTTGACTTTCTTAATTGACTAGGGCATCGAACGCGGAAAGACGGGGAGATCTTCAGGGAAAACCAATTCCCGCAACTCTAATAAATGATTCTTCACTCGAAGAACACAAAACTTGATTTAATAATTATAGATACACTCTAATCCTTATTCTCAAGAGATCTGAATCTCTGTAGAGAATAGAATTAATTATAATATTAAATTCTACACACCTTTAATTAGAAGATGATTTCCACAAGCTTTATTGCTCTTTCCTTTCCTAGACTTCAAGAACTTCAATCTCTCTTCATCTCTCTAGGGTTAAAGTTCTAAAATCTATAGTTTAAGTGTGTTTTTATAGACTCTTGCTAAGAGTCCCAAAGTAACAGGCTTTTAGAAGTCCTAATTTACTCCAATTAGGAAACTATCTAATTTCTCCATTCTATTTTAATAATTAAATAAAATTTAATATTTTCTGCGACAAAAATACCTCTGTTTTATTTCCTCCATTTCATTCTACTTTTGGGGTATTTCACTGTACGCTTCTAAGGGGTTTGTCCCTTGTCACTAAGGGGACATACCTCTGCATGAAAGACATCATGCTCGAAAGAGGGGAACATCCGACCCTTCCCCTCGGATCATACAATGAATAGAGCATGATAGAAAAATAAAAGAAAACATATGATGAAAATAAGAAAGAAGAAACAAGGTTGCACGGGAAGGTAGAAAATGAGACAGGCATTCTCCCATTCCCTTACCCCTCCTGGGCGCAGGGTGCGACAACAATCTATATCCTTATAAGGCTTACGTGAAAGGGAAGACTCTTTCCATGCTCTTCTTCTGGGACGATAGACCAAAGTGGATAGCAACACTTCTAATGCACAAATACAAAGTGGAAGTGGATAGAAATTATACCTTGGCCAGAAAAAGGGCCTGATAGAGCTAAGGGGATTGCCACTGTCGCACTCCTCATATCGACAGGCGGCACGATCTTTGAGGAGATTTTGGCTCTAGACTCACTTCATTCTTCTCGACCTCATAAGTTTTATATCTTAGGGGAGTTTTTTGTCGTTGCAATTTTGGCGAAGTCTCTCTCTCTCTCTCTCTCTCATCTCTAATCTCTAGTCTTTAAACAACTTACCTTCAACCTCTCATTCACCAACCTCTGGACAACCCTTTTTAAATGAGGGGGTGACCCCCATTTATAGGGATCAGAGAAAATGGCAAAGCGAAAACTGTCAGGCAGTCCAATCAGCCATGGTTGGTCGCGGCTTCCAACTTTCAATACTGAAAGAGCAGGCAGGCGTCGTCGGTTAAGTGAAAGTCGTCTCCGTCATGCTCAAAAGGAAGATTTCTGCATGCACACAGTCTGATGTCAGTAGTGCACCCCATGGACGGTGGGGTCCGATCAGTCAAGGCAATCAAAGGCTTTCCAATCCCTTTTGAAATAATGGTTTTTTTTGGAAAAGATATTTCCAATCCTAGGATTTTTTTTTTTTTTGGGAAAATAATTTCTCTCAGCTCGTGTGTAGCTCAGGTATTTCGGAGGTTAGGCGTTCGCTTGAGAAGCATGATAAGATTCATCATGGGAGTCCTATATTGCGGCCGATCACAGGCTGGGCAAAATCGGTGAGTCAATGCCTTCTAACAGAAGAGGTGGAAACATGGAAAAGAGTTTTCTTTCCATCTCTTTTCACCCCTTTCTTTCAAACCAAACAGCACCTCTGGGTTTGTGATTCTAACAAACTATTTTAAACCTGCCGTCAAAGGATATTACAATTCCAAGAAAGCACTAAGCAACGAATTAGTTAAACTATTCATATGAGATCATACACGAATAATATTTAAAAGCATACAAAGATTCCCTTACGAAGTGAGAGATAACAAGACATTATTTAGGCCTCTGTTTTTTAGAATTCAATAGGAGTATAAAACTGAAAATTTTATTTTGGGTCCAATATTTTCAAAAATCTAAAAAGAATGGAGACTCACATATCAAAGGTGGGGATGGGCCTGTAGCTCAAGGGTCGAGGCTTTGTTTCTCAACCTTGAGGTCGCAGGTTTACCTACCAAAAAAGCTCATCAAAGGCCGTCCGACAGGTGGAGGATTGGGATCTGATAGGGCACAAATACGGCTACGCTCCCAGATATCGCCACGTGTCATCCATGCACGAGCAGAGCCCAACCATCATGAAGAAAGGCGTTGGAAAACGGCAAAGACCATGCATTCATGACACGTGTCGCCCCCTCGCCGCCCAGGCCTCATCATCACAAATTATGGAAGGAAACGGCCGCCAAAGCCACGCGCGCCGGCGAGGCAGAGGGACGGCCCAATCCTGCGAAAGAAGGTTTTCCCTCCATAATGATGAAAAGGGCCGCCCACCTCCCTTTAAAAGGAGAAGGAACAGAGGAGGCCAGGGATCCCATTTTTTCCTCTTGAAAGATTCCCTCGGAGCCCACCGGAGGAAGAGATCACCCACCCTCACCCCACAATACCGGAAAAAGAGGCAAGGCAACAACAGAGGAGGCCAGGAATCCCATCCTGCCCTCCCTGCTAGTCCCCTCCGACTCACTCATTCATACACCCAGAAACGCCCCCGCGCGCCGGCCCTGGTAACCCAGATCAAAACCCCCTCCCTTTCTAGTTGTTCTTTATATTGACTGGTCGAAGGATCTGACTTGGGTGTCGAAGTGGTCGTCCGGGACCCTCCCCGGACCCCCTGCGATCGCGCAGTCGGTAGAGGGCCTCCGCTGGGTTTGCAATCACAAACAGATGGGGGTCAGGGGGTCCGGGGAGGGTCCCAGACGACCACTTCGACACCCAAGTCAGATCCTTCGACCAGTCAATATAAAGAACAACTAGAAAGGGAGGGGGTTTTGATCTGGGTTACCAGGGCCGGCGCGCGGGGGCGTTTCTGGGTGTATGAATGAGTGAGTCGGAGGGGACTAGCAGGGAGGGCAGGATGGGATTCCTGGCCTCCTCTGTTGTTGCCTTGCCTCTTTTTCCGGTATTGCGGGGTGAGGGTGGGTGATCTCTTCCTCCGGTGGGCTCCGAGGGAATCTTTCAAGAGGAAAAAATGGGATCCCTGGCCTCCTCTGTTCCTTCTCCTTTTAAAGGGAGGTGGGCGGCCCTTTTCATCATTATGGAGGGAAAACCTTCTTTCGCAGGATTGAGCCGTCCCTCTGCCTCGCCGGCGCGCGTGGCTTTGGCGGCCATTTCCTTCCATAATTTGTGATGATGAGGCCTGGGCGGCGGGGGGCGACACGTGTCATGAATGCATGGTCTTTGCCGTTTTCCAACGCCTTTCTTCATGATGGTTGGGCTCTGCTCGTGCATGGATGACACGTGGTGATATCTGGGAGCGTAGCCGTATTTGTGCCCTATCATAACTCCCCCTTACTCCTTTGGTCCATTGAATGGGCCAAGGGAGTAACGTTTTGTTCGAGCGAAGTCGTGATGAGGATATTTACGAGGGCTCCGGGGTGCGAGGAGACGTGCCGTTTTATCCGGCGGCTGTCCTTGGGAAGCGGCAGCGTTGTTAAGGAGGTTGCGTTGTCTCGAGGCACCGGGATTTCTTTCCCTGGTTTAAAGGGAAGGGAATTACCCGGGTGCCTGTTGTGGCTCTTCGTTGCTCTTCTTCTGTCCTTTGTAGTAGGGGTTCTTTTCGTGTCTTCTTCAGCAACATGTCTGGTTCTCCTTCGCGAGTTAGGGGCAAGGCCCGTTTCCGCCGGGAGTCGTCGAGCGACCCAGACTTGTCACCCGATCCGGTGGAGGGGTATGTGGCTCGTCCGAAGAAGGGTAAGAGGGGCCCGGGTCCTTCCTCGGGCTTCCCCCCTCTTCGACTTTCTTCCCTGCCTAGGAAAGACAGATTGTCCAGGTCCCGCGTTGCCCGGGAGTGGTCGTTTTTCTCTCGAGTCTATCATCAGGGAACGGAATTGCGTGGACGTGTTTCGAAGATGGGTCAGGAGATCGAGGACTTGAAGCGAGAGAACGAGGTTCTGCAGAAGAAAGTTCATCTTCTCAACGAGCAGCTGTTGGAATATGAGGTGGATCCCCTGCTGGAGACCTCTTAGGAGGAGGAGGGGAACTCCTCTGGAGAGGAGTCGTTCTCTGATTAAGCTTTGGCTTTCTATGTTTTCCTACATGTCTATCCCTTTCTCTGGCGGGGTACTTCTTCTACCCCATTTGAGGGCCCATAATCCCTTCTCTAATACCATGCATAGCTCCCCTCTATTGCCCTTGAGAAGCCCCCCTTAGGTACTAATAACCCCTTTTTTGTAGCTGAAAACCCATGACTTTCAACTTCAGGACTTTCTTCTGGATTTGATGGACCCTCCAAGGGTACTTCTTCTACCCCATGTGAGTGGCCATAATCCCTTCTCTAATACCATGCATAGCTCCCCTCGGTTGCCCTTGAGAAGTCCCCCTTAGGTACAAATAACCCCTTTTTTGTAGCTGAAAACCCATGACTTTCAACTTCACGACCATCTTCTGGATTTGATGGACCCTCCGAGGGTACTACTTCTACCCCATTTGAGGGCCCATAATCCCTTCTCTAATACCATGCATAGCTCCCCTCTATTGCCCTTGAGAAGCCCCCCTTAGGTACTAATAACCCCTTTTTGTAGCTGAAAACCCATGACTTTCAACTTCAGGACTTTCTTCTGGATTTGATGGATCCTCCAAGGGTACTTCTTCTACCCCATTTGAGTGGCCATAATCCCTTCTCTAATACCATGCATAGCTCCCCTCGGTTGCCCTTGAGAAGCCCCCCTTAGGTACTAATAACCCCTTCTTTGTAGGTGAAAACCTATGCCTTTGAACTTGAGGACCTTCTTCTGGATTTGATGGACCCTCCGAGGGTACTTCTTCTACCCCATTTGAGGGCCCATAATCCCTTCTCTAATACCATGCATAGCTCCCCTCTATTGCCCTTGAGAAGCCCCCCTTAGGTACTAATAACCCCTTTTTTGTAGCTGAAAACCCATGACTTTCAACTTCAGGACTTTCTTCTGGATTTGATGGACCCTCCAAAGGTACTTCTTTTACCCCATTTGAGTGGCCATAATCCCTTCTCTAATACCATGCATAGCTCCCCTCGGTTGCCCTTGAGAAGCCCCCCTTAGGTACTAATAACCCCTTCTTTGTAGGTGAAAACCCATGCCTTTGAACTTGAGGACCTTCTTCTGGATTTGATGGACCCTCCGAGGGTACTTCTTCTACCCCATTTGAGGGCCCATAATCCCTTCTCTAATACCATCCATAGGTCCCCTCTATTGCGCTTGAGAAGCCCCCCTTACGTACTAATAACCCCTTTTTTGTAGCTGAAAACCCATGCCTTTGAACTTCAAGACCTTCTTCTGGATTTGATTGACCCTCCGAGGGTACTTATTCTACCCCATTTGAGGGCACATAATCCCTTCTCTAATACCATGCATAGCTCCCCTCTATTGCCCTTGAGAAGCCTCCCTAAGGTACTAATAACCCCTTTTTTGTAGCTGAAAACCCATGCCTTAGAACTTCAGGATCTTCTTCTGGATTTGATGGACCCTCCAAGGGTACTTCTCCTACCCCATTTGAGGGCCCATAATCCCTTCTCTAATACCATGCATAGGTCCCCTCTGTTGCCCTTGAGAAGCCCCCCTTAGGTACTAATAACCCTTTTTTTGTAGCTGAAAACCCATCCCTTTGAACTTCAGGACCTTCTTCTGGATTTGATGGACCCTCCGAGGGTACTTCTTCTACCCCATTTGAGGGCCCATAATCCTTTCTCTAATACCATGCATAGCTCCCCTCGGTTGCCCTTGAGAAGCCCCCCTTAGGTACTAATAACCCCTTTTTTGTAGCTGAAAACCCATGACTTTCAACTTCACGATCATCTTCTAGATTTGATGGACCCTCCAAGGGTACTTCTTCTACCCCATTTGAGGGCCCATAATCCATTCTCTAATACCATGCATAGCTCCCCTCTATTGCCCTTGAGAAGCCCCCCTTAGGTACTAATAACCCCTTTTTGTAGCTGAAAACCCATGACTTTCAACTTCAGGACTTTCTTCTGGATTTGATTGACCCTCCAAGGGTACTTCTTCTACCCCATTTGTGTGCCCATAATCCCTTCTCTATACCATGCATAGCTCCCCTCGGTTGCCCTTGAGAAGCCCCCCTTAGGTACTAGTAACCCCTTTTTGTAGCTGAAAACCCATGCCTTTGAACTTGAGGACCTTCTTCTGGATTTGATTGACCCTCCGAGGGTACTTCTTCTACCCCATTTGAGGGCCCATAATCCCTTCTCTAATACCATGCATAGCTCCCCTCTGTTGCCCTTGAGAAGCCCCCCTTACGTACTAATAATCCCTTTTTTGTAGCTGAAAACCCATGCCTTTGAACTTCAGGTCTTTCTTCTGGATTTGATGGACCCTCCAAGGGTACTTCTTCTACCCCATGTGAGTGGCCATAATCCCTTCTCTAATACAATGCATAGCTCCCCTCGGTTGCCCTTGAGAAGTCCCCCTTAGGTACTAATAACCCCTTTTTTGTAGCTGAAAACCCATGACTTTCAACTTCACGACCATCTTCTGGATTTGATGGACCCTCCGAGGGTACTTCTTCTACCCCATTTGAGGCCCCATAATCCCTTCTCTAATACCATGCATAGCTCCCCTCTATTGCCCTTGAGAAGCCCCACTTAGGTACTAAGAACCCCTTTTTGTAGCTGAAAACCCATTACTTTCAACTTCAGGACTTTCTTCTGGATTTGATGGACCCTCCAAGGGTACTTCTTCTACCCCATTTGAGTGGCCATAATCCCTTCTCTAATACCATGCATAGCTCCCCTCGGTTGCCCTTGAGAAGCCCCCCTTAGGTACTAATAACCCCTTCTTTGTAGGTGAAAACCCATGCCTTTGAACTTGAGGACCTTCTTCTGGATTTGATGGACCCTCCGAGGGTACTTCTTCTACCCCATTTGAGGGCCCATAATCCCTTCTATAATACCATGCATAGCTCCCCTCTATTGCCCTTGAGAAGCCCCCCTTAGGTACTAATAACCCCTTTTTTGTAGCTGAAAACCCATGACTTTCAACTTCACGACCATCTTCTGGATTTGATAGACCCTCCAAGGGTACTTCTTCTACCCCATTTGAGGGCCCATTACACCTTCTCTAATACCATGCATAGCTCCCCTCTATTGCCCTTGAGAAGCCCCCCTTAGGTACTAATAACCCCTTTTTTGTAGCTGAAAACCCATGACTTTCAACTTCAGGACTTTCTTCTGGATTTGATGGACCCTCCAAGGGTACTTCTTCTACCCCATTTGAGTGGCCATAATCCCTTCTCTAATACCATGCAGAGCTTCCCTCGGTTGCCCTTGAGAAGCCCCCCTTAGGTACTAATAACCCCTTCTTTGTAAGTGAAAACCCATGCCTTTGAACTTGAGGACCTTCTTCTGGATTTGATGGACCCTCCGAGGGTACTTCTTCTACCTCATTTGAGGGCTCATAATCCCTTCTCTAATACCATGCATAGCTCTCCTCTATTGCCCTTGAGAAGCCCCCCTTAGGTACTAATAACCCCTTTTTTGTAGCTGCAAACCAATGACTTTCAACTTCACGACCATCTTCTGGATTTGATAGACCCTCCAAGGGTACTTCTTCTACCCCATTTGAGGGCCCATAACCCCTTCTCTAATACCATGCATAGCTCCCCTCTATTGCCCTTGAGAAGCCCCCCTTAGGTACTAATAACCCCTTTTTTGTACCTGAAAACCCATGACTTTCAACTTCAGGACTTTCTTCTGAATTTGATGGACCCTCCAAGGGTACTTCTTCTACCCCATTTGAGTAGCCATAATCCCTTCTCTAATACCATGGATAGCTCCCCTCGGTTGCCCTTGAGAAGCCCCCCTTAGGTACTAATAACCCCTTCTTTGTAGGTGAAAACCCATGCCTTTGAACTTGAGGACCTTCTTCTGGATTTGATGGACCCTCCGAGGGTACTTCTTCTACCCCATTTGATGGCCCATAATCCCTTCTCCAATACCATGCATAGCTCTCCTCTATTGCCCTTGAGAAGCCCCCCTTAGGTACTAATAACCCCTTTTTTGTAGCTGAAAACCCATGACTTTCAACTTCACGACCATCTTCTGGATTTGATGGACCCTCCAAGGGTACTTCTTCTACCCCATTTGAGGGCCCATAATCCCTTCTCTAATAGCATGCATAGCTCCCCTCTATTGCCCTTGAGAAGCCCCCCTTAGGTACTAATAACCCCTTTTTTGTAGCTGAAAACCCATGACTTTCAACTTCAGGACTTTCTTCTGGATTTGATGGACCCTCCAAGGGTAATTCTTCTACCCCATGTGAGTGGCCATAATCCCTTCTCTAATACCATGCGTAGCTCCCCTCGGTTGCCCTTGAGAAGTCCCCCTTAGGTACTAATAACCCCTTCTTTGTAGCTGAAAACCCATGACTTTCAACTTCACGACCATCTTCTGGATTTGATGGACCCTCCGAGGGTACTTCTTCTACCCCATTTGAGGGCCCATAATCCCTTCTCTTATACCATGCATAGCTCCCCTCTATTGCCCTTGAGAAGCCCCCCTTAGGTACTAATAACCCCTTTTTGTAGCTGAAAACCCAAGACTTTCAACTTCAGGACTTTCTTCTCGATTTGATTGAGCCTCCAAGGGTACTTCTTCTACCCCATTTGTGTGCCCATAATCCCTTCTCTATACCATGCATAGCTCCCCTCGGTTGCCCTTGAGAAGCCCCCCTTAGGTACTAGTAACCCCTTTTTGTAGCTGAAAACCCATGCCTTTGAACTTGAGGACCTTCTTCTGGATTTGATGGACCCTCCGAGGGTACTTCTTCTACCCCATTTGAGGGCCCATAATCCCTTCTCTAATACCATGCACAGCTCCCCTCTGTTTCCCTTGAGAAGCCCCCCTTACGTACTAATAACCCCTTTTTTGTAGCTGAAAACCCATGCCTTTGAACTTCAGGACCTTCTTCTGGATTTGATGGACCCTCCGAGGGTACTTCTTCTACCCCATTTGAGGGCCCATAATCCCTTCTCTAATACCATGCATAGCTCCCCACTGTTGCCCTTGAGAAGCCTCCCTTAGGTACTAATAACCCCTTTTTTGTAGCTGAAAACCCATGCCTTTGAACTTGAGGACCTTCTTCTGGATTTGATGGACCCTCCGAGGGTACTTCTCCTACCCCATTTGAGAGCCCATAATCCCTTCCCTAATACCATGCATAGCTCCCCTCTGTTGCCCATGAGAAGCCTCCCTTAGGTACTAGTAACCCCTTTTTGTAGCTGAAAACCCATGCCTTTGAACTTGAGGACCTTCTTCTGGATTTGATGGACCCTCCGAGGGTACTTCTTCTACCCCATTTGAGGGCCCATAATCCCTTCTCTAATACCATGCATAGCTCCCCTCTGTTGCCCTTGAGAAGCCCCCCTTACGTACTAATAATCCCTTTTTTGTAGCTGAAAACCCATGCCTTTGAACTTCAGGTCTTTCTTTTGGATTTGATGGACCCTCCGAGGGTACTTCTTCTACCCCATTTGAGGGCCCATAATCCCCTCTCTAATACCATGCATATCTCCCCACTGTTGCCCTTGAGAAGCCTCCCTTAGGTACTAATAACCCCTTTTTTGTAGCTGAAAACCCATGCCTTTGAACTTGAGGACATTCTTCTGGATTTGATGGACCCTCCGAGGGTACTTCTCTTACCCCATTTGAGGGCCCATAATCCCTTCCCTAATACCATGCATAGCTCCCCTCTGTTGCCCTTGAGAAGGCTCCCTTAGGTACTAATAACCCCTTTTTGTACCTGAAAACCCATGCCTTTGAACTTCAGGACCTTCTTCTGGATTTGATGGACCCTCCGAGGGTACTTCTTCTACCCCATTTGAGGGCCCATAATCCCTTCTCTAATACCATGCATAGCTCCCCTCTATTGCCCTTGAGAAGCCCCCCTTAGGTACTAATAACCCCTTTTTTGTAGCTGAAAACCCATGACTTTCAACTTCACGACAATCTTCTGGATTTGATAGACCCTCCAAGGGTACTTCTTCTACCCCATTTGAGGGCCCATAATCCCTTCTCTAATACCATGCATAGCGCCCCTCAATTGCCCTTAAGAAGCCCCCCTTAGGTACTAATAACCCCTTTTTTGTAGCTGAAAACCTATGACTTTCAACTTCAGGACTTTCTTCTGGATTTGATGGACCCTCCAAGGGTACTTCTTCTACCCCATGTGAGTGGCCATAATCCCTTCTCTAATACAATGCATAGCTCCCCTCGGTTGCCCTTGAGAAGTCCCCCTTAGGTACTAATAACCCCTTTTTTGTAGCTGAAAACCCATGACTTTCAACTTCACGACCATCTTCTGGATTTGATAGACCCTCCGAGGGTACTTCTTCTCCCCCATTTGAGGCCCCATAATCCCTTCTCTAATACCATGCATAGCTCCCCTCTATTGCCCTTGAGATGCCCCCCTTAGGTACTAATAACCCCTTTTTGTAGCTGAAAACCCATGACTTTCAACTTCAGGACTTTCTTCTGGATTTGATGGACCCTCCAAGGGTACTTCTTCTACCCCATTTGAGTGGCCAAAATCCCTTCTCTAATACCATGCATAGCTCCCCTCGGTTGCCCTTGAGAACCCCCCCTTAGGTACTAATAACCCCTTCTTTGTAGGTGAAAACCCATGCCTTTGAACTTGAGGACCTTCTTCTGGATTTGATGGACCCTCCGAGGGTACTTCTTCTACCCCATTTGAGGGCCCATAATCCCTTCTCTAATACCATGCATAGCTCCCCTCTATTGCCCTTGAGAAGCCCCCCTTAGGTACTAATAACCCCTTTTTTGTAGCTGAAAACCCATGACTTTCAACTTCACGACCATCTTCTGGATTTGATAGACCCTCCAAGGGTACTTCTTCTACCCCATTTGAGGGCCCATTACCCCTTCTCTAATACCATGCATAGCTCCCCTCTATTGCCCTTGAGAAGCCCCCCTTAGGTACTAATAACCCCTTTTTTGTAGCTGAAAACCCATGACTTTCAACTTCAGGACTTTCTTCTGGATTTGATGGACCCTCCAAGGGTACTTCTTCTACCCCATTTGAGTGGCCATAATCCCTTCTCTAATACCATGCATAGCTCCCCTCGGTTGCCCTTGAGAAGCCCCCATTAGGTACTAATAACCCCTTCTTTGTAGGTGAAAACCCATGCCTTTGAACTTGAGTACCTTCTTCTGGATTTGATGGACCCTCCGAGGGTACTTCTTCTACCCCATTTGAGGGCCCATAATCCCTTCTCTAATACCATGCATAGCTCCCCTCTATTGCCCTTGAGAAGCCCCCCTTAGGTACTAATAACCCCTTTTTTGTAGCTGAAAACCCATGACTTTCAACTTCACGACCATCTTCTGGATTTGATAGACCCTCTAAGGGTACTTCTTCTACCCCATTTGAGGGCCCATAACCCCTTCTCTAATACCATGCATAGCTCCCCTCTATTGCCCTTGAGAAGCCCCCCTTAGGTACTAATAACCCCTTTTTTGTAGCTGAAAACCCATGACTTTCAACTTCAGGACTTTCTTCTGGATTTGATGGACCCTCCAAGGGTACTTCTTCTACCCCATTTGAGTACCCATAATCCCTTCTCTAATACCATGCATAGCTCCCCTCGGTTGCCCTTGAGAAGCCCCCCTTAGGTACTAATAACCCCTTCTTTGTAGGTGAAAACCCATGCCTTTGAACTTGAGGACCTTCTTCTGGATTTGATTGACCCTCCGAGGGTACTTCTTCTACCCCATTTGATGGCCCATAATCCCTTCTCTAATACCATGCATAGCTCCCCTCTATTGCCCTTGAGAAGCCCCCCTTAGGTACTAATAACCCCTTTTTTGTAGCTGAAAACCCATGACTTTCAACTTCACGACCATCTTCTGGATTTGATGGACCCTCCAAGGGTACTTCTTCTACCCCATTTGAGGGCCCATAATCCCTTCTCTAATACCATGCATAGCTCCCCTCTATTGCCCTTGAGAAGCCCCCCTTAGGTACTAATAACCCCTTTTTTGTAGCTGAAAACCCATGACTTTCAACTTCAGGACTTTCTTCTGGATTTGATGGACCCTCCAAGGGTACTTCTTCTACCCCATGTGAGTGGCCATAATCCCTTCTCTAATACCATGCATAGCTCCCCTCGGTTGCCCTTGAGAAGTCCCCCTTAGGTACTAATAACCCCTTTTTTGTAGCTGAAAACCCATGACTTTCAACTTCACGACCATCTTCTGGATTTGATGGACCCTCCGAGGGTACTTCTTCTACCCCATTTGAGGGCCCATAATCCCTTCTCTTATACCATGCATAGCTCCCCTCTATTGCCCTTGAGAAGCCCCCCTTAGGTACTAATAACCCCTTTTTGTAGCTGAAAACCCATGACTTTCAACTTCAGGACTTTCTTCTGGATTTGATTGACCCTCCAAGGGTACTTCTTCTACCCCATTTGTGTGCCCATAATCCCTTCTCTATACCATGCATAGCTCCCCTCGGTTGCCCTTGAGAAGCCCCCTTAGGTACTAGTAACCCCTTTTTGTAGCTGAAAACCCATGCCTTTGAACTTGAGGACCTTCTTCTGGATTTGATGGACCCTCCGAGGGTACTTCTTCTACCCCATTTGAGGGCCCATAATCCCTTCTCTAATACCATGCATAGCTCCCCTCTGTTGCCCTTGAGAAGCCCCCCTTACGTACTAATAACCCCTTTTTTGTAGCTGAAAACCCATGCCTTTGAACTTCAGGACCTTCTTCTGGATTTGATGGACCCTCCGAGGGTACTTCTTCTACCCCATTTGAGGGCCCATAATCCCTTCTCTAATACCATGCATAGCTCCCCACTGTTGCCCTTGAGAAGCCTCCCTTAGGTACTAATAACCCCTTTTTGTAGCTGAAAACCCATGCCTTTGAACTTGAGGACCTTCTTCTGGATTTGATGGACCCTCCGAGGGTACTTCTCCTACCCCATTTGAGGGCCCATAATCCCTTCCCTAATACCATGCATAGCTCCCCTCTGTTGCCCTTGAGAAGCCTCCCTTAGGTACTAATAACCCCTTTTTGTACCTGAAAACCCATGCCTTTGAACTTCAGGACCTTCTTCTGGATTTGATGGACCCTCCGAGGGTACTTCTTCTACCCCATTTGAGGGCCCATAATCCCTTCTCTAATACCATGCATAGCGCCCCTCAATTGCCCTTAAGAAGCCCCCCTTAGGTACTAATAACCCCTTTTTTGTAGCTGAAAACCCATGACTTTCAACTTCAGGACTTTCTTCTGGATTTGATGGACCCTCCAAGGGTACTTCTTCTACCCCATGTGAGTGGCCATAATCCCTTCTCTAATACAATGCATAGCTCCCCTCGGTTGCCCTTGAGAAGTCCCCCTTAGGTACTAATAACCCCTTTTTGTAGCTGAAAACCCATGACTTTCAACTTCACGACCATCTTCTGGATTTGATGGACCCTCCGAGGGTACTTCTTCTACCCCATTTGAGGCCCCATAATCCCTTCTCTAATACCATGCATAGCTCCCCTCTATTGCCCTTGAGATGCCCCACTTAGGTACTAATAACCCCTTTTTGTAGCTGAAAACCCATGACTTTCAACTTCAGGACTTTCTTCTGGATTTGATGGACCCTCCAAGGGTACTTCTTCTACCCCATTTGAGTGGCCAAAATCCCTTCTCTAATACCATGCATAGCTCCCCTCGGTTGCCCTTGAGAAGCCCCCCTTAGGTACTAATAACCCCTTCTTTGTAGGTGAAAACCCATGCCTTTGAACTTGAGGACCTTCTTCTGGATTTGATGGACCCTCCGAGGGTACTTCTTCTACCCCATTTGAGGGCCCATAATCCCTTCTATAATACCATGCATAGCTCCCCTCTATTGCCCTTGAGAAGCCCCCCTTAGGTACTAATAACCCCTTTTTTGTAGCTGAAAACCCATGACTTTCAACTTCACGACCATCTTCTGGATTTGATAGACCCTCCAAGGGTACTTCTTCTACCCCATTTGAGGGCCCATTACCCCTTCTCTAATACCATGCATAGCTCCCCTCTATTGCCCTTGAGAAGCCCCCCTTAGGTACTAATAACCCCTTTTTTGTAGCTGAAAACCCATGACTTTCAACTTCAGGACTTTCTTCTGGATTTGATGGACCCTCCAAGGGTACTTCTTCTACCCCATTTGAGTGGCCATAATCCCTTCTCTAATACCATGCAGAGCTCCCCTCGGTTGCCCTTGAGAAGCCCCCCTTAGGTACTAATAACCCCTTCTTTGTAGGTGAAAACCCATGCCTTTGAACTTGAGGACCTTCTTCTGGATTTGATGGACCCTCCGAGGGTACTTCTTCTACCTCATTTGAGGGCTCATAATCCCTTCTCTAATACCATGCATAGCTCTCCTCTATTGCCCTTGAGAAGCCCCCCTTAGGTACTAATAACCCCTTTTTTGTAGCTGCAAACCAATGACTTTCAACTTCACGACCATCTTCTGGATTTGATAGACCCTCCAAGGGTACTTCTTCTACCCCATTTGAGGGCCCATAACCCCTTCTCTAATACCATGCATAGCTCCCCTCTATTGCCCTTGAGAAGCCCCCCTTAGGTACTAATAACCCCTTTTTTGTACCTGAAAACCCATGACTTTCAACTTCAGGACTTTCTTCTGAATTTGATGGACCCTCCAAGGGTACTTCTTCTACCCCATTTGAGTAGCCATAATCCCTTCTCTAATACCATGGATAGCTCCCCTCGGTTGCCCTTGAGAAGCCCCCCTTAGGTACTAATAACCCCTTCTTTGTAGGTGAAAACCCATGCCTTTGAACTTGAGGACCTTCTTCTGGATTTGATGGACCCTCCGAGGGTACTTCTTCTACCCCATTTGATGGCCCATAATCCCTTCTCTAATACCATGCATAGCTCTCCTCTATTGCCCTTGAGAAGCCCCCCTTAGGTACTAATAACCCCTTTTTTGTAGCTGAAAACCCATGACTTTCAACTTCACGACCATCTTCTGGATTTGATGGACCCTCCAAGGGTACTTCTTCTACCCCATTTGAGGGCCCATAATCCCTTCTCTAATAGCATGCATAGCTCCCCTCTATTGCCCTTGAGAAGCCCCCCTTAGGTACTAATAACCCCTTTTTTGTAGCTGAAAACCCATGACTTTCAACTTCAGGACTTTCTTCTGGATTTGATGGACCCTCCAAGGGTACTTCTTCTACCCCATGTGAGTGGCCATAATCCCTTCTCTAATACCATGCGTAGCTCCCCTCGGTTGCCCTTGAGAAGTCCCCCTTAGGTACTAATAACCCCTTTTTTGTAGCTGAAAACCCATGACTTTCAACTTCACGACCATCTTCTGGATTTGATGGACCCTCCGAGGGTACTTCTTCTACCCCATTTGAGGGCCCATAATCCCTTCTCTTATACCATGCATAGCTCCCCTCTATTGCCCTTGAGAAGCCCCCCTTAGGTACTAATAACCACTTTTTGTAGCAGAAAACCCAAGACTTTCAACTTCAGGACTTTCTTCTGGATTTGATTGAGCCTCCAAGGGTACTTCTTCTACCCCATTTGTGTGCCCATAATCCCTTCTCTATACCATGCATAGCTCCCCTCGGTTGCCCTTGAGAAGCCCCCCTTAGGTACTAGTAACCCCTTTTTGTAGCTGAAAACCCATGCCTTTGAACTTGAGGACCTTCTTCTGGATTTGATGGACCCTCCGAGGGTACTTCTTCTACCCCATTTGAGGGCCCATAATCCCTTCTCTAATACCATGCACAGCTCCCCTCTGTTTCCCTTGAGAAGCCCCCCTTACGTACTAATAACCCCTTTTTTGTAGCTGAAAACCCATTTCTTTGAACTTCAGGACCTTCTTCTGGATTTGATGGACCCTCCGAGGGTACTTCTTCTACCCCATTTGAGGGCCCATAATCCCTTCTCTAATACCATGCATAGCTCCCCACTGTTGCCCTTGAGAAGCCTCCCTTAGGTACTAATAACCCCTTTTTTGTAGCTGAAAACCCATGCCTTTGAACTTGAGGACCTTCTTCTGGATTTGATGGACCCTCCGAGGGTACTTCTCCTACCCCATTTGAGGGCCCATAATCCCTTCCCTAATACCATGCATAGCTCCCCTCTGTTGCCCATGAGAAGCCTCCCTTAGGTACTAGTAACCCCTTTTTGTAGCTGAAAACCCATGCCTTTGAACTTGAGGACCTTCTTCTGGATTTGATGGACCCTCCGAGGGTACTTCTTCTACCTCATTTGAGGGCCCATAATCCCTTCTCTAATACCATGCATAGCTCCCCTCTGTTGCCCTTGAGAAGCCCCCCTTACGTACTAATAACCCCTTTTTTGTAGCTGAAAACCCATGCCTTTGAACTTCAGGTCTTTCTTTTGGATTTGATGGACCCTCCGAGGGTACTTCTTCTACCCCATTTGAGGGCCCATAATCCCCTCTCTAATACGATGCATATCTCCCCACTGTTGCCCTTGAGAAGCCTCCCTTAGGTACTAATAACCCCTTTTTTGTAGCTGAAAACCCATGCCTTTGAACTTGAAGACATTCTTCTGGATTTGATGGACCCTCCGAGGGTACTTCTCTTACCCCATTTGAGGGCCCATAATCCCTTCCCTAATACCATGCATAGCTCCCCTCTGTTGCCCTTGAGAAGGCTCCCTTAGGTACTAATAACCCCTTTTTGTACCTGAAAACCCATGCCTTTGAACTTCAGGACCTTCTTCTGGATTTGATGGACCCTCCGAGGGTACTTCTTCTACCCCATTTGAGGGCCCATAATCCCTTCTCTAATACCATGCATAGCTCCCCTCTATTGCCCTTGAGAAGCCCCCCTTAGGTACTAATAACCCCTTTTTTGTAGCTGAAAACCCATGACTTTCAACTTCACGACAATCTTCTGGATTTGATGGACCCTCCAAGGGTACTTCTTCTACCCCATTTGAGGGCCCATAATCCCTTCTCTAATACCATGCATAGCGCCCCTCAATTGCCCTTAAGAAGCCCCCCTTAGGTACTAATAACCCCTTTTTTGTAGCTGAAAACCTATGACTTTCAACTTCAGGACTTTCTTCTGGATTTGATGGACCCTCCAAGGGTACTTCTTCTACCCCATGTGAGTGGCAATAATCCCTTCTCTAATACAATGCATAGCTCCCCTCGGTTGCCCTTGAGAAGTCCCCCTTAGGTACTAATAACCCCTTTTTTGTAGCTGAAAACCCATGACTTTCAACTTCACGACCATCTTCTGGATTTGATGGACCCTCCGAGGGTACTTCTTCTACCCCATTTGAGGCCCCATAATCCCTTCTCTAATACCATGCATAGCTCCCCTCTATTGCCCTTGAGATGCCCCACTTAGGTACTAATAACCCCTTTTTGTAGCTGAAAACCCATGACTTTCAACTTCAGGACTTTCTTCTGGATTTGATGGACCCTCCAAGGGTACTTCTTCTACCCCATTTGAGTGGCCAAAATCCCTTCTCTAATACCATGCATAGCTCCCCTCGGTTGCCCTTGAGAAGCCCCCCTTAGGTACTAATAACCCCTTCTTTGTAGGTGAAAACCCATGCCTTTGAACTTGAGGACCTTCTTCTGGATTTGATGGACCCTCCGAGGGTACTTCTTCTACCCCATTTGAGGGCCCATAATCCCTTCTCTAATACCATGCATAGCTCCCCTCTATTGCCCTTGAGAAGCCCCGCTTAGGTACTAATAACCCCTTTTTTGTAGCTGAAAACCCATGACTTTCAACTTCACGACCATCTTCTGGATTTGATAGACCCTCCAAGGGTACTTCTTCTACCCCATTTGAGGGCCCATTACCCCTTCTCTAATACCATGCATAGCTCCCCTCTATTGCCCTTGAGAAGCCCCCCTTAGGTACTAATAACCCCTTTTTTGTAGCTGAAAACCCATGACTTTCAACTTCAGGACTTTCTTCTGGATTTGATGGACCCTCCAAGGGTACTTCTTCTACCCCATTTGAGTGGCCATAATCCCTTCTCTAATACCATGCATAGCTCCCCTCGGTTGCCCTTGAGAAGCCCCCATTAGGTACTAATAACCCCTTCTTTGTAGGTGAAAACCCATGCCTTTGAACTTGAGTACCTTCTTCTGGATTTGATGGACGCTCCGAGGATACTTCTTCTACCCCATTTGAGGGCTCATAATCCCTTCTCTAATACCATGCATAGCTCCCCTCTATTGCCCTTGAGAAGCCCCCCTTAGGTACTAATAACCCCTTTTTTGTAGCTGAAAACCCATGACTTTCAACTTCACGACCATCTTCTGGATTTGATAGACCCTCTAAGGGTACTTCTTCTACCCCATTTTGAGGGCCCATAACCCCTTCTCTAATACCATGCATAGCTCCCCTCTATTGCCCTTGAGAAGCCCCCCTTAGGTACTAATAACCCCTTTTTTGTAGCTGAAAACCCATGACTTTCAACTTCAGGACTTTCTTCTGGATTTGATGGACCCTCCAAGGGTACTTCTTCTACCCCATTTGAGTAGCCATAATCCCTTCTCTAATACCATGCATAGCTCCCCTCGGTTGCCCTTGAGAAGCTCCCCTTAGGTACTAATAACCCCTTCTTTGTAGGTGAAAACCCATGCCTTTGAACTTGAGGACCTTCTTCTGGATTTGATTGACCCTCCGAGGGTACTTCTTCTACCCCATTTGATGGCCCATAATCCCTTCTCTAATACCATGCATAGCTCCCCTCTATTGCCCTTGAGAAGCCCCCCTTAGGTACTAATAACCCCTTTTTTGTAGCTGAAAACCCATGACTTTCAACTTCACGACCATCTTCTGGATTTGATGGACCCTCCAAGGGTACTTCTTCTACCCCATTTGAGGGCCCATAATCCCTTCTCTAATACCATGCATAGCTCCCCTCTATTGCCCTTGAGAAGCCCCCCTTAGGTACTAATAACCCCTTTTTTGTAGCTGAAAACCCATGACTTTCAACTTCAGGACTTTCTTCTGGATTTGATGGACCCTCCAAGGGTACTTCTTCTACCCCATGTGAGTGGCCATAATCCCTTCTCTAATACCATGCATAGCTCCCCTCGGTTGCCCTTGAGAAGTCCCCCTTAGGTACTAATAACCCCATTTTTGTACCTGAAAACCCATGACTTTCAACTTCACGACCATCTTCTGGATTTGATGGACCCTCCGAGGGTACTTCTTCTACCCCATTTGAGGGCCCATAATCCCTTCTCTTATACCATGCATAGCTCCCCTCTATTGCCCTTGAGAAGCCCCCCTTAGGTACTAATAACCCCTTTTTGTAGCTGAAAACCCATGACTTTCAACTTCAGGACTTTCTTCTGGATTTGATTGACCCTCCAAGGGTACTTCTTCTACCCCATTTGTGTGCCCATAATCCCTTCTCTATACCATGCATAGCTCCCCTCGGTTGCCCTTGAGAAGCCCCCTTAGGTACTAGTAACCCCTTTTTGTAGCTGAAAACCCATGCCTTTGAACTTGAGGACCTTCTTCTGGATTTGATGGACCCTCCGAGGGTACTTCTTCTACCCCATTTGAGGGCCCATAATCCCTTCTCTAATACCATGCATAGCTCCCCTCTGTTGCCCTTGAGAAGCCCCCCTTACGTACTAATAACCCCTTTTTTGTAGCTGAAAACCCATGCCTTTGAACTTCAGGACCTTCTTCTGGATTTGATGGACCCTCCGAGGGTACTTCTTCTACCCCATTTGAGGGCCCATAATCCCTTCTCTAATACCATGCATAGCTCCCCACTGTTGCCCTTGAGAAGCCTCCCTTAGGTACTAATAACCCCTTTTTGTAGGTGAAAACCCATGCCTTTGAACTTGAGGACCTTCTTCTGGATTTGATGGACCCTCCGAGGGTACTTCTCCTACCCCATTTGAGGGCCCATAATCCCTTCCCTAATACCATGCATAGCTCCCCTCTGTTGCCCTTGAGAAGCCTCCCTTAGGTACTAATAACCCCTTTTTGTACCTGAAAACCCATGCCTTTGAACTTCAGGACCTTCTTCTGGATTTGATGGACACTCCGAGGGTACTTCTTCTACCTCATTTGAGGGCCCATAATCCCTTCTCTAATACCATGCATAGCGCCCCTCAATTGCCCTTAAGAAGCCCCCCTTAGGTACTAATAACCCCTTTTTTGTAGCTGAAAACCCATGACTTTCAACTTCAGGACTTTCTTCTGGATTTGATGGACCCTCCAAGGGTACTTCTTCTACCCCATGTGAGTGGCCATAATCCCTTCTCTAATACAATGCATAGCTCCCCTCGGTTGCCCTTGAGAAGTCCCCCTTAGGTACTAATAACCCCTTTTTGTAGCTGAAAACCCATGACTTTCAACTTCACGACCATCTTCTGGATTTGATGGACCCTCCGAGGGTACTTCTTCTACCCCATTTGAGGCCCCATAATCCCTTCTCTAATACCATGCATAGCTCCCCTCTATTGCCCTTGAGATGCCCCACTTAGGTACTAATAACCCCTTTTTGTAGCTGAAAACCCATGACTTTCAACTTCAGGACTTTCTTCTGGATTTGATGGACCCTCCAAGGGTACTTCTTCTACCCCATTTGAGTGGCCAAAATCCCTTCTCTAATACCATGCATAGCTCCCCTCGGTTGCCCTTGAGAAGCCCCCCTTAGGTACTAATAACCCCTTCTTTGTAGGTGAAAACCCATGCCTTTGAACTTGAGGACCTTCTTCTGGATTTGATGGACCCTCCGAGGGTACTTCTTCTACCCCATTTGAGGGCCCATAATCCCTTCTCTAATACCATGCATAGCTCCCCTCTATTGCCCTTGAGAAGCCCCCCTTAGGTACTAATAACCCCTTTTTTGTAGCTGAAAACCCATGACTTTCAACTTCACGACCATCTTCTGGATTTGATAGACCCTCCAAGGGTACTTCTTCTACCCCATTTGAGGGCCCATTACCCCTTCTCTAATACCATGCATAGCTCCCCTCTATTGCCCTTGAGAAGCCCCCCTTAGGTACTAATAACCCCTTTTTTGTAGCTGAAAACCCATGACTTTCAACTTCAGGACTTTCTTCTGGATTTGATGGACCCTCCAAGGGTACTTCTTCTACCCCATTTGAGTGGCCATAATCCCTTCTCTAATACCATGCATAGCTCCCCTCGGTTGCCCTTGAGAAGCCCCCCTTAGGTACTAATAACCCCTTCTTTGTAGGTGAAAACCCATGCCTTTGAACTTGAGTACCTTCTTCTGGATTTGATGGACCCTCCGAGGGTAATTCTTCTACCCCATTTGAGGGCCCATAATCCCTTCTCTAATACCATGCATAGCTCCCCTCTATTGCCCTTGAGAAGCCCCCCTTAGGTACTAATAACCCCTTTTTTGTAGCTGAAAACCCATGACTTTCAACTTCACGACCATCTTCTGGATTTGATAGACCCTCTAAGGGTACTTCTTCTACCCCATTTGAGGGCCCATAACCCCTTCTCTAATACCATGCATAGCTCCCCTCTATTGCCCTTGAGAAGCCCCCCTTAGGTACTAATAACCCCTTTTTTGTAGCTGAAAACCCATGACTTTCAACTTCAGGTCTTTCTTCTGGATTTGATGGACCCTCCAAGGGTACTTCTTCTACCCCATTTGAGTAGCCATAATCCCTTCTCTAATACCATGCATAGCTCCCCTCGGTTGCCCTTGAGAAGCCCCCCTTAGGTACTAATAACCCCTTCTTTGTAGGTGAAAACCCATGCCTTTGAACTTGAGGACCTTCTTCTGGATTTGATTGACCCTCCGAGGGTACTTCTTCTACCCCATTTGATGGCCCATAATCCCTTCTCTAATACCATGCATAGCTCCCCTCTATTGCCCTTGAGAAGCCCCCCTTAGGTACTAATAACCCCTTTTTTGTAGCTGAAAACCCATGACTTTCAACTTCACGACCATCTTCTGGATTTGATGGACCCTCCAAGGGTACTTCTTCTACCCCATTTGAGGGCCCATAATCCCTTCTCTAATACCATGCATAGCTCCCCTCTATTGCCCTTGAGAAGCCCCCCTTAGGTACTAATAACCCCTTTTTTGTAGCTGAAAACCCATGACTTTCAACTTCAGGACTTTCTTCTGGATTTGATGGACCCTCCAAGGGTACTTCTTCTACCCCATGTGAGTGGCCATAATCCCTTCTCTAATACCATGCATAGCTCCCCTCGGTTGCCCTTGAGAAGTCCCCCTTAGGTACTAATAACCCCTTTTTTGTAGCTGAAAACCCATGACTTTCAACTTCACGACCATCTTCTGGATTTGATGGACCCTCCGAGGGTACTTCTTCTACCCCATTTGAGGGCCCATAATCCCTTCTCTTATACCATGCATAGCTCCCCTCTATTGCCCTTGAGAAGCCCCCCTTAGGTACTAATAACCCCTTTTTGTAGCTGAAAACCCATGACTTTCAACTTCAGGACTTTCTTCTGGATTTGATTGACCCTCCAAGGGTACTTCTTCTACCCCATTTGTGTGCCCATAATCCCTTCTCTATACCATGCATAGCTCCCCTCGGTTGCCCTTGAGAAGCCCCCTTAGGTACTAGTAACCCCTTTTTGTAGCTGAAAACCCATGCCTTTGAACTTGAGGACCTTCTTCTGGATTTGATTGACCCTCCGAGGGTACTTCTTCTACCCCATTTGAGGGCCCATAATCCCTTCTCTAATACCATGCATAGCTCCCCTCTGTTGCCCTTGAGAAGCCCCCCTTACGTACTAATAACCCCTTTTTTGTAGCTGAAAACCCATGCCTTTGAACTTCAGGACCTTCTTCTGGATTTGATGGACCCTCCGAGGGTACTTCTTCTACCCCATTTGAGGGCCAATAATCCCTTCTCTAATACCATGCATAGCTCCCCACTGTTGCCCTTGAGAAGCCTCCCTTAGGTACTAATAACCCCTTTTTTGTAGCTGAAAACCCATGCCTTTGAACTTGAGGACCTTCTTCTGGATTTGATGGACCCTCCGAGGGTACTTCTCCTACCCCATTTGAGGGCCCATAATCCCTTCCCTAATACCATGCATAACTCCCCTCTGTTGCCCTTGAGAAGCCTCCCTTAGGTACTAATAACCCCTTTTTGTACCTGAAAACCCATGCCTTTGAACTTCAGGACCTTCTTCTGGATTTGATGGACCCTCCGAGGGTACTTCTTCTACCCCATTTGAGGGTCCATAATCCCTTCTCTAATACCATGCATAGCTCCCCTCTATTGCCCTTGAGAAGCCCCCCTTAGGTACTAATAACCCCTTTTTTGTAGCTGAAAACCCATGACTTTCAACTTCACGACAATCTTCTGGATTTGATGGACCCTCCAAGGGTACTTCTTTTACCCCATTTGAGGGCCCATAATCCCTTCTCTAATACCATGCATAGCGCCCCTCAATTGCCCTTGAGAAGCCCCCTTAGGTACTAATAACCCCTTTTTTGTAGCTGAAAATCCATGACTTTCAACTTCAGGACTTTCTTCTGGATTTGATGGACCTTCCAAGGGTACTTCTTCTACCCCATGTGAGTGGCCATAATCCCTTCTCTAATACAATGCATAGCTCCCCTCGGTTGCCCTTGAGAAGTCCCCCTTAGGTACTAATAACCCCTTTTTTGTAGCTGAAAACCCATGACTTTCAACTTCACGACCATCTTCTGGATTTGATGGACCCTCCGAGGGTACTTCTTCTACCCCATTTGAGGCCCCATAATCCCTTCTCTAATACCATGCATAGCTCCCCTCTATTGCCCTTGAGAAGCCCCACTTAGGTACTAATAACCCCTTTTTGTAGCTGAAAACCCATGACTTTCAACTTCAGGACTTTCTTCTGGATTTGATGGACCCTCGAAGGGTACTTCTTCTACCCCATTTGAGTGGCCATAATCCCTTCTCTAATACCATGCATAGCTCCCCTCGGTTGCCCTTGAGAAGCCCCTCTTAGGTACTAATAACCCCTTCTTTGTAGGTGAAAACCCATGCCTTTGAACTTGAGGACCTTCTTCTGGATTTGATGGACCCTCCGAGGGTACTTCTTCTACCCCATTTGATGGCCCATAATCCCTTCTCTAATACCATGCATAGCTCCCCTCTATTGCCCTTGAGAAGCCCCCCTTAGGTACTAATAACCCCTTTTTTGTAGCTGAAAACCCATGACTTTCAACTTCACGACCATCTTCTGGATTTGATGGACCCTCCAAGGGTACTTCTTCTACCCCATTTGAGGGCCCATAATCCCTTCTCTAATACCATGCATAGCTCCCCTCTATTGCCCTTGAGAAGCCCCCCTTAGGTACTAATAACCCCTTTTTTGTAGCTGAAAACCCATGACTTTCAACTTCAGGACTTTCTTCTGGATTTGATGGACCCTCCAAGGGTACTTCTTTTACCCCATGTGAGTGGCCATAATCCCTTCTCTAATACCATGCATAGCTCCCCTCGGTTGCCCTTGAGAAGTCCCCCTTAGGTACTAATAACCCCTTTTTTGTAGCTGAAAACCCATGACTTTCAACTTCACGACCATCTTCTGGATTTGATGGACCCTCCGAGGGTACTTCTTCTACCCCATTTGAGGGCCCATAATCCCTTCTCTAATACCATGCATAGCTCCCCTCTGTTGCCCTTGAGAAGCCCCCCTTACGTACTAATAACCCCTTTTTTGTAGCTGAAAACCCATGCCTTTGAACTTCAGGACCTTCTTCTGGATTTGATGGACCCTCCGAGGGTACTTCTTCTACCCCATTTGAGGGCCAATAATCCCTTCTCTAATACCATGCATAGCTCCCCACTGTTGCCCTTGAGAAGCCTCCCTTAGGTACTAATAACCCCTTTTTTGTAGCTGAAAACCCATGCCTTTGAACTTGAGGACCTTCTTCTGGATTTGATGGACCCTCCGAGGGTACTTCTCCTACCCCATTTGAGGGCCCATAATCCCTTCCCTAATACCATGCATAGCTCCCCTCTGTTGCCCTTGAGAAGCCTCCCTTAGGTACTAATAACCCCTTTTTGTACCTGAAAACCCATGCCTTTGAACTTCAGGACCTTCTTCTGGATTTGATGGACCCTCCGAGGGTACTTCTTCTACCCCATTTGAGGGTCCATAATCCCTTCTCTAATACCATGCATAGCTCCCCTCTATTGCCCTTGAGAAGCCCCCCTTAGGTACTAATAACCCCTTTTTTGTAGCTGAAAACCCATGACTTTCAACTTCACGACAATCTTCTGGATTTGATGGACCCTCCAAGGGTACTTCTTTTACCCCATTTGAGGGCCCATAATCCCTTCTCTAATACCATGCATAGCGCCCCTCAATTGCCCTTGAGAAGCCCCCTTAGGTACTAATAACCCCTTTTTTGTAGCTGAAAACCCATGACTTTCAACTTCAGGACTTTCTTCTGGATTTGATGGACCTTCCAAGGGTACTTCTTCTACCCCATGTGAGTGGCCATAATCCCTTCTCTAATACAATGCATAGCTCCCCTCGGTTGCCCTTGAGAAGTCCCCCTTAGGTACTAATAACCCCTTTTTTGTAGCTGAAAACCCATGACTTTCAACTTCACGACCATCTTCTGGATTTGATGGACCCTCCGAGGGTACTTCTTCTACCCCATTTGAG
Organism: Tasmannia lanceolata; assembly: GCF_043159265.1. Lineage (NCBI taxonomy): Eukaryota > Viridiplantae > Streptophyta > Magnoliopsida > Canellales > Winteraceae > Tasmannia > Tasmannia lanceolata. The sequence goes on along the minus strand of NW_027518683.1, from coordinate 47,192,740 downwards.
GCCCCATAATCCCTTCTTTAATACCATGCATAGCTCCCCTCTATTGCCCTTGAGAAGCCCCACTTAGGTACTAATAACCCCTTTTTGTAGCTGAAAACCCATGACTTTCAACTTCAGGACTTTCTTCTGGATTTGATGGACCCTCGAAGGGTACTTCTTCTACCCCATTTGAGTGGCCATAATCCCTTCTCTAATACCATGCATAGCTCCCCTCGGTTGCCCTTGAGAAGCCCCTCTTAGGTACTAATAACCCCTTCTTTGTAGGTGAAAACCCATGCCTTTGAACTTGAGGACCTTCTTCTGGATTTGATGGACCCTCCGAGGGTAATTCTTCTACCCCATTTGAGGGCCCATAATCCCTTCTCTAATACCATGCATAGCTCCCCTCGGTTGCCCTTGAGAAGCCCCCCTTAGGTACTAATAACCCCTTTTTGTAGCTGAAAACCCATGACTTTCAACTTCACGATCATCTCCTGGATTTGATGGACCCTCCAAGGGTACTTCTTCTACCCCATTTGAGGGCCCATAATCCCTTCTCTAATACCATGCATAACTCTCCTCTATTGCCCTTGAGAAGCCCCCCTTAGGTACTAATAACCCCTTTTTGTAGCTGAAAACCCATGACTTTCAACTTCAGGACTTTCTTCTGGATTTGATTGACCCTCCAAGGGTACTTCTTCAACCCCATTTGTGTGCACATAATCCCTTCTCTATACCATGCATAGCTCTCCTCGGTTGCCCTTGAGAAGCCCCCCGTAGGTACTAGTAACCCCTTTTTTGTATCTGAAAACCCATGACTTTCAACTTCAGGAGTTTCTTCTGGATTTGATGGACCCTCCAAGGGTACTTCTTCTACCCCATTTGAGTAGCCATAATCTCTTCTCTAATACCATGCATAGCTCCCCTCGGTTGCCCTTGAGAAGCCCCCCTTAGGTACTAATAACCCCTTCTTTGTAGGTGAAAACCCATGCCTTTGAACTTGAGGACCTTCTTCTGGATTTGATGGACCCTCCGAGGGTACTTCTTCTACCCCATTTGATGGCCCATAATCCCTTCTCTAATACCATGCATAGCTCCCCTCTATTGCCCTTGAGAAGCCCCCCTTAGGTACTAATAACCCCTTTTTTGTAGCTGAAAACCCATGACTTTCAACTTCACGACCATCTTCTGGATTTGATGGACCCTCCAAGGGTACTTCTTCTACCCCATTTGAGGGCCCATAATCCCTTCTCTAATACCATGCATAGCTCCCCTCTATTGCCCTTGAGAAGCCCCCCTTAGGTACTAATAACCCCTTTTTTGTAGCTGAAAACCCATGACTTTCAACTTCAGGACTTTCTTCTGGATTTGATGGACCCTCCAAGGGTACTTCTTCTACCCCATGTGAGTGGCCATAATCCCTTCTCTAATACCATGCATAGCTCCCCTCGGTTGCCCTTGAGAAGTCCCCCTTAGGTACTAATAACCCCTTTTTTGTAGCTGAAAACCCATGACTTTCAACTTCACGACCATCTTCTGGATTTGATGGACCCTCCGAGGGTACTTCTTCTACCTCATTTGAGGCCCTATAATCCCTTCTCTAATACCATGCATAGCTCCCCTCTATTGCCCTTGAGAAGCCCCCCTTAGGTACTAATAACCCCTTTTTGTAGCTGAAAACCCATGACTTTCAACTTCAGGACTTTCTTCTGGATTTGATGGACCCTCCAAGGGTACTTCTTCTACCCCATTTGAGTGGCCATATTCCCTTCTCTAATACCATGCATAGCTCCCCTCGGTTGCCCTTGAGAAGCCCCCCTTAGGTACTAATAACCCCTTCTTTGTAGGTGAAAACCCATGCCTTTGAACTTGAGGACCTTCTTCTGGATTTGATGGACCCTCCGAGGGTACTTCTTCTACCCCATTTGAGGGCCCATAATCCCTTCTCTAATACCATGCATAGCTCCCCTCTATTGCCCTTGAGAAGCCCCCCTTAGGTACTAATAACCCCTTTTTTGTAGCTGAAAACCCATGACTTTCAACTTCAGGACTTTCTTCTGGATTTGATGGACCCTCCAAAGGTACTTCTTCTACCCCATTTGAGTGGCCATAATCCCTTCTCTAATACCATGCATAGCTCCCCTCGGTTGCCCTTGAGAAGTCCCACTTAGGTACTAATAACCCCTTTTTTGTAGCTGAAAACCCATGACTTTCAACTTCACGACCATCTTCTGGATTTGATGGACCCTCCAAGGGTACTTCTTCTACCCCATTTGAGTGGCCATAATCCCTTCTCTAATACGATGCATAGCTCCCCTCGGTTGCCCTTGAGAAGCCCCCCTTAGGTACTAATAACCCCTTCTTTGTAGGTGAAAACCCATGCCTTTGAACTTGAGGACCTTCTTCTGGATTTGATGGACCCTCCGAGGGTACTTCTTCTACCCCATTTGAGGGCCCATAATCCCTTCTCTAATACCATGCATAGCTCCCCTCTATTGCCCTTGAGAAGCCCCCCTTAGGTACTAATAACCCCTTTTTTGTAGCTGAAAACCCATGACTTTCAACTTCAGGACTTTCTTCTGGATTTGATGGACCCTCCAAAGGTACTTCTTCTACCCCATTTGAGTGGCCATAATCCCTTCTCTAATACCATACATAGCTCCCCTCGGTTGCCCTTGAGAAGCCCCCCTTAGGTACTAATAACCCCTTCTTTGTAGGTGAAAACCCATGCCTTTGAACTTGAGGACCTTCTTTTGGATTTGATGGACCCTCCGAGGGTACTTCTTCTACCCCATTTGAGGGCCCATAATCCCTTCTCTAATACCATCCATAGGTCCCCTCTATTGCCCTTGAGAAGCCCCCCTTACGTACTAATAACCCCTTTTTTGTAGCTGAAAACCCATGCCTTTGAACTTCAAGACCTTCTTCTGGATTTGATGGACCCTCCGAGGGTACTTCTTCTACCCCATTTGAGGGCACATAATCCCTTCTCTAATACCATGCATAGCTCCCCTCTATTGCCCTTGAGAAGCCTCCCTTAGGTACTAATAACCCCTTTTTTGTAGCTGAAAAGCCATGCCTTTGAACTTCAGGATCTTCTTCTGGATTTGATGGACCCTCCAAGGGTACTTCTCCTACCCTATTTGAGGGCCTATAATCCCTTCTCTAATACCATGCATAGGTCCCCTCTGTTGCCCTTGAGAAGCCCCCCTTAGGTACTAATAACCCCTTTTTTTGTAGCTGAAAACCCATGCCTTTGAACTTCAGGACCTTCTTCTGGATTTGATGGACCCTCCGAGGGTACTTCTTCTACCCCATTTGAGGGCCCATAATCCTTTCTCTAATACCATGCATAGCTCCCCTCGGTTGCCTTTGAGAAGCCCCCCTTAGGTACTAATAACCCCTTTTTTGTAGCTGAAAACCCATGACTTTCAACTTCACGATCATCTTCTGGATTTGATGGACCCTCCAGGGGTACTTCTTCTACCCCATTTTAGGGCCCATAATCCCTTCTCTAATACCATGCATAGCTCCCCTCTATTGCCCTTGAGAAGCCCCCCTTAGGTACTAATAACCCCTTTTTGTAGCTGAAAACTCATGACTTTCAACTTCAGGACTTTCTTCTGGATTTGATTGACCCTCCAAGGGTACTTATTCTACCCCATTTGTGTGCCCATAATCCCTTCTCTATACCATGCATAGCTCCCCTCGGTTGCCCTTGAGAAGCCCCCCTTAGGTACTAGTAACCCCTTTTTGTAGCTGAAAACCCATGCCTTTGAACTTGAGGACCTTCTTCTGGATTTGATGGACCCTCCGAGGGTACTTCTTCTACCCCATTTGAGGGCCCATAATCCCTTCTCTAATACCATGCATAGCTCCCCTCTGTTGCCCTTGAGAAGCCCCCCTTACGTACTAATAACCCCTTTTTTGTAGCTGAAAACCCATGCCTTTGAACTTCAGGACCTTCTTCTGGATTTGATGGACCCTCCGAGGGTACTTCTTCTACCCCATTTGAGGGCCAATAATCCCTTCTCTAATACCATGCATAGCTCCCCACTGTTGCCCTTGAGAAGCCTCCCTTAGGTACTAATAACCCCTTTTTTGTAGCTGAAAACCCATGCCTTTGAACTTGAGGACCTTCTTCTGGATTTGATGGACCCTCCGAGGGTACTTCTCTTACCCCATTTGAGGGCCCATAATCCTTTCTCTAATACCATGCATAGCTCCCCTCTGTTGCCCTTGAGAAGCCTCCCTTAGGTACTAATAACCCCTTTTTGTACCTGAAAACCCATGCCTTTGAACTTGAGGACCTTCTTCTGGATTTGATGGACCCTCCGAGGGTACTTCTTCTACCCCATTTGATGGCCCATAATCCCTTCTCTAATACCATGCATAGCTCCCCTCTGTTGCCCTTGAGAAGCCTCCCTTAGGTACTAATAACCCGTTTTTTTGTAGCTGAAAACCCATGCCTTTGAACTTGAGGACCTTCTTCTGGATTTGATGGACCCTCCGAGGGTAGTTCTTCTACCCCGTTGAGGGCCCATAATCCCTTCTCTAATACCATGCATAGCTCCCCTCTGTTGCCCTTGAGAAGCCTCCCTTAGGTACTAATAACCCCTTTTTTGTACCTGAAAACCCATGCCTTTGAACTTGAGGACCTTCTGGATTTGATGGACCCTCCGAGGGTACTTCTTCTACCCCATTTGAGGGCCCATAATCCCTTCTCTAATACCATCCATAGCTCCCCTCTATTGCCCTTGAGAAGCCCCCCTTACGTACTAATAATCCATTTTTTTGTAGCTGAAAACCCATGCCTTTGAACTTCAGGACCTTCTTCTGGATATGATGGACCCTCCGAGGGTACTTCTTCTACCCCATTTAAGGGCCCATAATCCCTTCTGTTGTAATTTAATTAAGAAAACATTATATCCTTGCCAGATGTAACATGTTAAACTAATTTCTCGTAGATTTCGTCTTTAAACTAGATTTCGTACTGTGACCTGTGTACTTGAAATGCAATGTTCACTTATGTTAAATTATTTCCATGCTTCAGTCTGGTATTAAATGTACTGAGAAAAAATATGTTATCATCTTCTTCTCATGTTTAAGTCTTAACCATATCATATACTCCTTTTGCAGACAAGTTTTCAATCAGGAAGGTCATATTTTCTTCTTTCAATGTGTGCCTCCGAAGGTTTTGCTTATGTCGGCCTCTACTTATTTGCCTTGAGAAGCCCCCTTTACGTACTGGTTCTTATCATATCTTGTCTGCCATTTGCAGGTCTTCGTAAACTGGCACGCACAATACTTTCTCTGCTGTTACACTATGATGGCATACTGAAGGATGAAGTTAATTGGGAATATGTTGGTGGGAGTAAGAAATTGTTATTGGTAAGTCCCCGAATGAATCTTAAAGAATTGGAGGCTCTAATCCACAGTCGAATTGGGAGTATTGGAGGAGGGGTGTCACTATCCATCAAATGTCGATATGTTGTTGATCCATATATAAGCACTCTAATCGACGTCGATGGCGATGAAATCTTCCAATCGTTGGTTAAGGTGCTTGAGAAAGATAATTTCAACTCTGTGATGCTATACATAACAAAAATTGACAATGGCCTAAATTCATCTTATTCTTCAATTCTGCCCACAAACAATGTCATACTGTGGGACCCGATCCCGCGAGAGGGGTGGTGGCGCGAGAGCCGCCACGCACTATCTCTTGGTCTCTCGTACCCACGCGATTGGCGTGTGCCTTTTATTATTAATTTTAATTCATCTTTTATGTGAACTTGGGATCACTAAGGCAATCCGAATTCCACACAAAAGAGACTGACAGAGTCGCCACCTAGATGTGGGATCTAGGACCCATAATTAACCAGAAATCTAGACTCGCTACCTGGTTACAAGAATGGAAGGTATGGGGATTTATCCACCACATGCACCATTCCTGCCCGATAATCGGTCTTCAATTCCAAAAGTTAACTCTTTTAAATTCATTTTTAATGGCTCATTCAACTCTCTGTTAATGTGCTATCTATGTGACATGCATCCTATGATCTAATTTCAATGTGAATCCTAAATGTGTATCTTGATTTCTTAATTGGTTTGGATTCAATCTAAGTGAAAGTTCTCATAAAATTCTAATTTCATGGAAAATCCTAAGTGATTTGATTGTTTCAACAGTTTTAAAAGTGATTAGCCCGAGTCCTCAGATGGTCTGGTATTCATCCAAAGAAGCCTACGTATCCCCGCCTCCACGAGAATCAAGGCAACGTAGTTCTTCGCGCCTATTCTAAGCTAGGATGCCTAAGACACCTAGACTTCTATCCTAGACTCGATCTAAAAGACCGAACCGGTTATTAAAGTTTCTTGTACGATTATTTAAATTTCAGTGAATTGTGGATTTTATGACACCCTATATGCCCTAACTAAATGCAGATTAGCCCTAAGCTAATGCAGGTGGTTCTTACAACCTATGTGTGACTAGGCTGTATTTCCTACGGAAAACCAAGGGTGGACTAGCGTATCCTACTCTAGTCATCACTCGGCGATATGGATCGCCGACTGACCGGACGGAGGCGCTCCTATAACTCTAGGACAGACCTCTAACTCTAAAACAAGCACACAGCAAACAATCAATCAAACAACCTATCAAAAGAAAAACCCTAACTCTAAAATTCTCTATCGAGGAGAAACTCCTAACTCTAGAGGAAGGTCTTTTGAAAACTATATTTTAAAGGTTTTTGAAGAAGGTTTAAAACGTTTATTTACAAAAAAGGTTTGGCTGGACTTGGGATGTAAATCCCAAGCTGCACTACGTACCTCGGAAGAGGATCAAGCCAACGTAGTTCGAAACGAACTCTCAAACTACGCTTCTAAAAGAAACACTCACACTTCAGATTTTTTAAGGTTTTTTAAAGTTTTCAAATGTTTTTGAGTTTTAAATTTCTAATGTTTTTGGATTTTAAAGCTTTTCCAATGCTCAGGACCTTTAGATGAATTCACTCTTACAGAGAACAAACAAGCATAACCATAAACTAGGGCAAAGCCCTAAAGCAAAAAGGGAAAACCCCAAACAAGCAACTAACGCCTCAAAGAGACGAACCACAACAAGAAAGATAGCGTCCCAAGAAGAGAGAAAACGATCCAAGATCCCAAGCAAGCAAAGCTTTAATAAGACTGAGTTAGCCTCTAATCAAAGCGAAGTAATCAACAACTCTAAAGGAGAAACTCCGAACTAACAACACTAAAGAGAGGAACAAATGAGTCAGAGACTCTCTAATACTACAACTTAGAGGAGGAATGAGTCAAAGACTCCCAAATAACGCCAACAGAAGAACCAATGAGTCAAAGACTTCCTAGTAATACAACAAAAGAACGAATGAGTCAAAGACTCTCTAAAAGAAATGGAAACATGAGTCAAAGACTCCAATAACACCAACTAAAGGATAGATGAGTCAAAGACTCTCTAAGAGAAAAGGAAACACGAATTTGCACATTTGGCAGAGGTAAAACACCCAGCCGGGCCGGACAGCTACCTAGCCCTAGGGTGCAACAAATATGCAACCCAATACCCATAAGGGTAGGGGTATGGAGCCAAGCCGAGTAGGGCGTTCTTCCAAAACCAAACGGCGCACAAAGAGGACTAACGAGAGAATGAGACCGGGCGGGTCTCCCAAACACACACAAAGATGAAGGTGCTTTAGAGATTTTAAGATGATTTTCAATTAATTTCAATTTTTTAATGGATTTTACCAATTTTTAACCATATGAGTGATTTTACAAGTGAAGCTGTTGCAAACGAACTCGAAATGAGTTGAAACTTCTCCAGCAACAAGATATGATGAGATGTAACTTACTGGAAGATTTTTACAGATTTTTACATTAAACTCATATTTAATATGGATTTAAAAATTAATTGACCAGACTGCAAAAATAACACATAAACTACTAGAAATAGATATCTAAATTCTATGAAATTTCTACAGTAGTAAGAGATAAGTGAAAATAGCATACTGTGAGATTTTCATGAATTTAGAAAACTATTTACTATCATTTTCGAATTTTTCAAATTTCAAACCAGATTATGAATTAACACTACAGCTCATATGAAACAAGATCCAAATCACTTGAAACTTTTACAGAAGCAAGAAGTATAGAATTTAAGACTACTGTAAAAATTTGGAGAATTTTATCTGTGATTTGACGTCAGTAACAATTCTCCCAAAATCTGCTGATTTTCAAAGAAAGCATAAAATTATATACCAAACAAAATCCAAAAATTCTCACAAATTCATGGTAGAATGTATCATTATCATATTATTTTCCCACGAAATTTCATTATTTTTGGAATCTGTTTAGTATATCGTTTAGTTTTCTTTGTTAAAAATCATGCAAAAATCCGAAAATATACCAAATAATTCTAAAAAAATTCCGAGAACGGTGTACCTACCTGTGATCGAAATCCTCGCCGAATCCGAGAGCCGAAAAACTCGAAAATCCCGCCTCCGTGCTATCGCTTCCGCTTTCTTTCTCTTTTTCGTTCTTTTTTTGTTTCTTTTTCTTCTTTTCTTGTTTCTTTTTCTTCTTTTTTTTTCTTTTCAACCCCACATAGCAACTTTGTTAGAACACATGATAGAAGAGAAATGAGTTGTGTCTCCCTCTTACTCACCCTCATTGAACCATTTATAGCAAAGGAATGGGAGGGTGGTGGCCACCATTGTGGACTTATTCCATGGTAGGTGGCCACCATTGTGGACATATTCCATGGTAGGTGGCCACCATTGTGGACATTGAATTTTGACATGTGTGTGGCCCCATGCATGTTTTTTAAAGTTCTTTTGAGTAGGTAAAAGATAACCCAAATGGGTCCCATATGTGACCAAATTCCCAATTGTGCATAAAATCATATGCCCCACTCCAAAGTATGATCGGAACCGTTCATTTGATGGGCGACAATGTGATTTAATTTGTGCTCCGCTAATCAATCCTATGGGCTGATCCAAGCCATCCAATAGATCAAAATGTGAATATGTTACCCCATTTTTAAATCACTCCTATTTGATGATCCGAACCGTCCATTTGATGGGCGACAATTGATGATCTTGACCGTTCAAATAGTGGGCTGTGATGTGATTTAATTTGTGCTCCACTAATCAATCCTATGGGCTGATCCAAACCATCCAATAGATCAAAATGTGAATATGTTACCCCATTTTTAAATCACTCCCATTTGATGATCCGAACCGTCCATTTGATGGGCGACAATTGATGATCTTGACCGTTCAAATGGTGGGTCGCAATGTAAATTGGTTGTGCCCCCTTAAATCATTCCTCTATGACGATCCAGACCATCCAATTGATGGGTCCCCTACCTAAGTAGGTTGTGTCCTCCTAAATCATTTCAATGGGCTGATCCGAGTAACTCAACCTGATGATCGAAACAAAATTGGTTGTTAAAACGACTTCTCTGAGATCTTGACCGTTCTCTTGATGATCATCTTTAGGTGTTGGATCGAAGTAGGTTCAAAACTCATTTTTCACTAAAACAATGTGCGGGCCACCCTGTTTGATCCAAATCTAAACAAATGCTCAAGACGGGCCCATCAATCGGATCCAAATTCTCTCTTGTTCGGATTCTTGGGAATAATCTCTCTCAACACTTAACGGAAAAGTGCGAAACATGGCGGAAATGATTGAACGGGATTTCGCCCAAGCATAGCGAACTTGGGTCCGGTCAAAATGGGGTGTCTACACATACCTTCTACTTCCTTTTCACCTCGAAATCCCTCTCATTACCTGCCCATACGTTTGACTTCTGTACCACCGATTCCCTCTCAAAATCCCTCTCATAATGCATGCATACCTCCTACTTCCGTTCCACCGATTCCACACCTAAGATATCCATCGGAACGAGTAACTGTCACTCCCGACTCTCGTTTTGAAGTAGACTTAGAAAGAGAATATGAAACAGAATTGGGTAATACAAGCATAGGAGGTGACTCGGCACAATTTAGTTCAAGGTATGTCTTGTACAATTTTATTTATATTGAAGTACTCAATCTACTATCCTAATTTTATATTGTTGAACTGTGTAGGGTACGAGTTGGCCTAAATGAAAACTTCTCGGACGATATGTATGAGAACCCTACCTCCGAAGATATCATTGTCCCCGGGAATGATGCAGATGTGCCGTTGGAGCATATTAACGTTTTGGAGGATGATTTTCATGTCTTCGGTTGTGATTTCGAAGAATTTAGAACTGAAGATGACAATGATGATGATCCTGCAGAGGATGATGATGAGGATGATGACAGGGCTGAGGCTGAGGCTGAGTTTCAGGATGAGGAGGGTGATGAGGCCGCCCATGATCGTGAAAATTATAATGGAAATGAAAATCAGAACGAAGATTCTGGTGAAAATCTTAGGCCAACAGAAGTGGCTCCCCCTACCGCCAATGGTTGGCCACTTCTACCTGCTGGCACAAGTCGGCCACTGGAAGTAGACGACATGTATGTTGGGGCTGATGAGGTAGATGCAGATAATCTTCAGTTCGATGAGTTAACTGTTGGGGCTATGTATCCAAATATGAAGCAGTTCAAGAAGGCCGTTAAGGAGTACGCAATTCGGCATCGATTCATGTTCAAGAAGTCACGGTCAACTCCCAAGAAGTATGCCGTTGTATGCAAGGAACCAGGTTGCAAGTGGCGTATATCAGGCATTAGCCGTATGACTTATGTGTTAGTGAAGAAGTTTGTGAGCGACCATACGTGTACATCTCACTTAAAGGGCAATGATAATCATCTAGCTACATCCCCATGGGTTGCCGAGACATGCTTACCCCTATTTGACCGTCCAGAAGATGTGGGGACAAGGATCATAAGACAGTACATCAAGTCGCACTGGGGTATAACCATGACCTACCGTAAAGCACACCTTGCGATGAACATCATCCTTGAAATAAAGTGTGGAAATGTGGAGGGCTCGTACCGCTTGCTCCCTGCACTGATAGTTGAGATGATGAGAACAAACCCGGGCACTTACATGCGTGTTTTTCGACCGAGAGATCTACGTCCAGGGGGAGATGATAAATTTGCTCGCTTATTCTGGGCATTTGGTCCCAGCATACGTTCTTTCCAACGAACACTCGGATCGATAGTTTTGGTCGATGGGATGCATCTACGTGGAAAGTATCTTGGAATCTTACTGATCGCAGTTGGGGTAGACGGGAACAACGGCTTAGTTCCATTAGCTTTTGGTGTTGTCGAGACTGAGAACGAAGATAGCTGGTGCTGGTTCCTCTATTTGGTGAAGCGGCACGTATTGCCTGAGGGGATAGGCGCATTGACCCTGTGCTCCGATCGACAAAAGGGGTTGATGCAAGCAGTGCCTAAAGTAATGCCTATTGCAAACCATAGCTACTGCATGCGTCACCTCGCCGCCAATCTGTACACCGACTTCAAAGACCCTTTACTTAAGAAATTGTTCTGGAGAGCTGCTAGGGCTTTGAGAGAGAGTGTTTTCATAGACACAATGGACAAAATTAAGGCGAGGAATGAAAATGCACACAACTGGATAGCCGCTATTCCGAAGGAAAACTGGGCTAGTTTCTACTTCAAGGGGGAAAGATATGATGTGTTGACCACCAATAGATCAGAGTGTTACAATGCAGTGCTAAAGGATGCCAAAAAATTGCCGATTGCAGCTGCGGTGGAGCTGACTCGATTTAAGAGCTCCAAATACATACAGAAACGTCAAGCGATGGGCCTTCAATGGGAAACAAAGTGCACGCATTATGCAGAAAAACATTTGGGACTGGCCAGGGAACAGGGTCGCGGATATACTGCTTATCGAGTAGGTGTGCACGAATTTGAAGTAAGGTCCCGTGATCATCATGATGTCGTAAACTTGCTGCAACAAACCTGTACATGTCGTGAGTTCCAAACGCTTGGGCTTCCGTGCGGACATGCCATGGCAGCCATTGCCATCACAGATTTTGATGAGTACGATTGTTGCCATAAATGGTTTCGTATAGAGATGTATCGGGAAACGTACTGTGAGGTGCTTCACCCTACAGTAGATCGCACTCAATGGGAACTGCCTCCAGAACCTTTGCAGACTGTATTACCTCCAATAGCGAAAAGACCACCTGGACGGCCGCGAACGAGAAGATCTGGCCGCGAATTGCAGAGTGGAGTGCATCGCAAATGTACGATCTATGGAAAACTAGGCCACAACAAAAGGACTTGCAGAGAACCTCCCATGGAGAGACAACTCCTCGATGAATCTTCCATTGGACCCTCTGCCCCCGTTTTCAATAGGTACATGATACGTAATATATTGAGGTCAATAAGTAGTATAGAACATCCCCGATTCCATACTTATCCGGTGTGGTGGTGGTGTTGTAGGTCGGGTGTACCTTGTGCAGCTCCTTTTTTCACGTAATTATTCCGAGGAGAATGCATTGGAGGCTCCAGTTGGATGAAGGAGGAGAAGTGGATTAATTGAAAGTGTGCACAGTAATTAGTTGCTGTATATAATAATTTTTTGAGGGAAACCCTTTTTTGGTATACTGTAATTAGTGGTGTGCATAGTTGAAGGCTGGCAAGTTTTCTGAGGAAAACCCAATTTTCTGAAGGTGGAATACTCTATTTTTTGTTATACTGTAATTAATGGTATACTGTAATTAGTGGTGTGCATAGTTGAAGGCTGCCCAGTTTTATGAGGGAAACCTAATTTTTTAAAGGTGGAATACTGTATTCTTTGTTATACTGTAATTAATGGTATACTGTAATTTTTTGAGGGAAACCCTATTTTCTTAAGGTGGAATGGGTTGTCATAGTTGAAGGCTGTCCAGTTTTCTGAAGCTCGAATGAGTTCTACCTTGCAAGCATTGTTAAAATAAGCTTTTCCCTGCTGGTAAGAAAATTCAAGAACTGAAAAATTAAATTGGTTGTATATATATATATATATATATATATGCGTATTATTGTCCTTTTTGTTCATTTTGCAAAAAGTTTGTCATTTTGCAAAAAAGTTTGCAAAAAGCTTTTCCCTGCTGGTAAGAAAGGGCGAAAAAAAGTTTGTCATTTTGCAACCTATATTTATTGACCTTTTTGTTCGTTTGAAGGGCATTGATGTCCCAAAAAAATGGAGCATAGAGCTTTACTCCCCCTTAATATATGCATATTATTATGACTTGGGAGCTCAAATATTCTCCCCCTTTTGTCATCACCAAAAAAGGTGGAACAAAAGGAAAGAGAGTAGGTGTGAGCCAATGAAAGTGCATACAACCACTCAAAGGACATAGCATCCACGACACATCATAACAGTGACAGAATTATATAAAACGGAATACATCCCAAAAAGATCCAACCGACTATCCAAGCAACTACCTAAATATGATCCATACAACCAACTGATAATCCAAACACTATAGAAACATATAGATAAGGCTAATATAAAAAGAAATCTGAACAAGACAGGATCCATCATCAAAGAACTAGAGCCATCTACTGCTCCGAAGGAGGCGGTGGGTGATGAGAAGAACTGCCCGACGCCTGGCCCCACTGACCACTGGAGATGTAGCGATAATAGGCGGCCCACTGGTCATCAAAGTGGGAAGTCATGGTGTGGAAGCGAGTCGAAATCGCAGAGTCGACATGGGTAGACAACTGCTGAAACTGAGAGGCCATGGATCGCTCAATGGCCTCCTGCATGTCAGCTTAATCCTGGCGAGTGCAGAACTGAGATGTATCTTCTGAAGGCTGAGGTGCCGGTGCAGGCTGATCCTCGGCTTCGTAGCCTCCTCCATCGTGAACATCGATGTCAATCACTGCTTCATTAAGAGCCATGCGGTTAAAGGTCGGAACATCAAACGGGGCAGTAGGAGTCATGGTCATCTCTCCATCCAAGGTGATGCCGAAGTGCCGGAAGACACGGGTGAGAATCATGCCATATGGCAAGGAAGATCGGTAGCGTTCAGGGGTCTGAAACATGAAGCGAAACATGATATATGGCAGACAAAGCTGGCGGCCCTCTAGGATGCTGTAGATAATATATGCCTCTAAGGGTCTTACGGCTTCACGCATCCCACCACGAGGTATGAAGATGTGGTACATGAAGTTATGGAGCACGCGCGCAACCGGAATGAGGTCGGCAGATTGTACGGGCATCTTAGGGTGGTAGCGCCGTGTTATCCGACCATAGACAGTGTCATGATCAATATCATCAAGTTCATGCGTCCCATCGTCCGGCCAAAAATAGTGTAAGAGGCCCTCATGGCTAATCCCAAATACTGTGGCAAAAGTCTGATAGGTGAGTTTGATGACAGTTTTCTTGACCTTAGATTCGATTTTGAAGAAGGAAGGGGAAATGATGAGATTGGCATAGAAGAGATGCACCAATCGAGGGTAAACGGGTTCGTTCATGTGAAGGATGGGTGTCCAATGAAGAGCATCAAATTTGGCCTTTAAATCAAAATTTTCAAGGACAGGGGGATCAATGTACCTACCGGTCAGGACGCGCCTAGTGCCGACGTCGTCCTAGAGTTTCTTGGCCTTATCCCCAGTGAAATAGGACTTCGGCACAACCTCGGCAGCCACAGCCTTCGCCTTCGCCTTCTTCCGTGACGGCCCTTCTTCCATGGGAAGTACTTCAGGAACGTATTCGAGGTCTTGAACTTGGGAGGAGCCTCCGATGTTGAGATTTTTGGTCCTAGGAGGCATGGTGAGGGGAAATGTGGGTGGAGAGAAAAGGAATATGTAAAACAAATGAGGAATACCCCAAAAATGGAGGAAAACAGGAGACTTAGAGAAGGAAAGAAAGAAAAAATGAAAAATGGGTGAAATGGTAGGGTTTTAGGAAGAAGAGAGGGATTTGGAAGGGAGATGAGGCTTTTGGAGGATGATGTAGGGAGAAAATGACAGAGAAAACGAAAAATGGAGTTAGGGTTTGAAGGGAAGTGGAAGGAAGAGGGAAAGAGGAGAAGAATAGTTAAAAAAATGATCCTGGACGTTATAACGTTGCTGCCCGGATCTCAGAGCTCCGACACATATTCTCGGAGTTCCGAGAATAGAGGAATTTCGTTCAATTCTACTGGACTCATTGTCAGAGTTCCGAGAAATGGGCTCGGAATTCCGACATCCTGAAGGTTCGAATCTCGGGGTTCCGGGATATTGATTCGGAGTTCCGAGAAGAGACGGAATACATTTATTCCTACTGGACCGAATCTCGGAGTTCCGAGATTTTTTCTCGGAGCTCCGAGGTTAAGTGGGTGAACTCTCGGAGTTCCGAAAATTATGGTCGGAACTCCGACAATATGTCCAGGTTCCATCTGCCAATAGTCTCGGAGATCCGAGACAAATTGTCGGAGCTCCGAGAATGTCAAATTTTTTTTTTTTTTTTAAAGGAGCACATAGGAAGTACAAAACATGATCTAAATGGATGAATTGTCTTTTGCCATAGAACCGATTTAAATTGTGGCCCATGAAATGGACGTTATGGATCTTCCTATGCTGTGGGGTGGACAATCCATTTGGAGAAGGGGGTGGCTGTTGTCATAAATGGTGTTAAATTTATGAACAAGTTTGCGGAAGATTTATTTTCTTCCGAACAGTTAAACCAACCAAACAAAACCGGAAATATTTTTTCAAGAGGGATAACTTATTTTCCCACCAATCACGCAGGGAGATTTTTCTTCCTCAAAAGTACGAACAACGTGCAATTTGGGGCTCTATCAGACAATGTCCTAACATTTTCACCTACAATAAAAATATAAATACCCGGAAAATCAGAAAAAATAGGGCTCCCACTGCCAACTATGACGATGAAAATAAATTAAAACTACAGAAAATAACCACAATTCAATACAAATAAATCATATTTCTATCCAATACAAATATAAATTCCCCCAAAACTTTATGAAGAAATATTTGATAAATGTCAAAGTCCTTTACCATATTTCGCAATGAACCCAATGCCACAACGACCATCAGTTGACAGAACTTGATTTTTAATTACAAATACATAGTTGTCAGTATACTGAGATACAAACAAACCCTCCCTCTGTGTCTCTACACCCTGCTTTCTGTCCTACACATATGCGCCCAACAATTACAAATAAATTTAGCCCATTTTACCCCATTTTGCTTACAAATAGACAGAAAACTTCACTGGAAAGACCATCAATGTCCACCATGTTTACAACATCCATCAGAACTTGAAGAGAGGTTCTTCATTTTTCAGTCATATATCCCCCTTAAGGAAATCACCACAGTCCCCAAACTCTCCGCGCAAGAATCTTTCGCACAGCTGCAGCCGATAAGCGGGAATGTCAGACTTGCTGAAAGTAAATGGATCATTTGCATACAGATGGTCGATCGCTTTAAGCACGAACAAACCACAGTCGAACCTGCATAACAACAGTTGTATTGAGCGAATCAAAATCATAGCCTAAAAAAATAAACATTTAAATATACTAATATACTGACCCATTGACCTGTTGTGGGAAATTTTCCATCTGCGCATATTGAAAGTGGTCTATATCACAGCCCCTTTCCTTTAAGTACTCCTTCAACAACGCAACCTGCAAGTGGTTAACATTGACAGGTTTAGGAAACATAAGTGTTATACGTATAGATTTATAAGTAGGAAAACATTAAAGATGCTAACCCACTTACGGTCAATCCTGCTCTTTCCTGGAACTCCATTCCTTTACAGGAATTGCATTCGTGGAAGATTTTGTTGACCATATCGACAATGAGGAGAACCCAATGGTTGTCTTCACATAATGATAATAGTACCATTTTTACTGCTTCGAGGTGGTGGTTTATAAGTCTACTGTGCAGAGCGTCCTTCGTTGCCTTCCATTTTTCTACCCTCTGCTCCTCAGTGACTTCGGTCCCCACTGCAGTAAGAGTTTCCTATAAAAAAAAGGAATTCAATGGGATACTACAGATAAAATCTTATGTAAACCTCAATGTGGGATGATAGAAATTACACTTACATGTACCACCGATGGAACGAAGACAATTCCCCCCATTGTAGGATCTGCTAACCCATCGTCGTTGGAGGACTGCACGTGCTTCCCATATATATCGACAATCTTCAAGGAAGAGAAGTAAATGTCAGATGTACATTATTACCTACTGTAATGTAGAAATTAATGATAAAAAATGACACTTACAGTGCCAGTCAGGTATTGTCTGACATTCCAAAGATATTGTAGGTCTTCAGCTATTAGGTGTACATCATCCGTTTCCATGAGGATATCACTGCAAAATTGTATTAAATTGTTAGTTAATAATTTTCAATTCTGATCAACTTAAATCATGGTATAATATAATTCACATCTACTTGCCTTTTTTCATGCTTTAGAAGTCTCTCTATCAGAGCTGTTCTCCTTCCCTTACGCATCTTCCCGTCATCCCCTTTCTTCTTGGGCGGTGGTTTAGGTATGTTGGGGTCCTCC
This sequence comes from Tasmannia lanceolata, assembly GCF_043159265.1. NCBI lineage: Eukaryota > Viridiplantae > Streptophyta > Magnoliopsida > Canellales > Winteraceae > Tasmannia > Tasmannia lanceolata. Next base: position 47,175,288 of record NW_027518683.1, on the reverse strand, counting down.
CCCTGTTTCTTCCCTTCCTTCTGCCTCCTCTTTCGGGTCTTCCCTGAATAGTAGGGGCTTTTTCTGGCTCTCCCAGGTTTCCTACTCCTTCCATCCATCTTCACACCTCTCACAATGCTCCCTAATTCGGAATCCACCATCTCATCCCTTAGACCACTCACTTTCATCTCAACTTCAGTAGATGGTGCCTCTTCCTTGGTCACCTCCATTTCGAACAATCGTTGTAAAGGGTTAAGGATCACCCCGTCTGTGGTGCCGAATATTTCTTCATGTGACTTGGGGTTCTGAGCCGATACATCTATTAGGGTGGCGGCTGCATCCATGTCACATCCAAGGTCAGCTAAATCCGTCCAATCCTCGCACAGCTGCGAAGATAATCGTGCAGCTTGAGATGCATTTTCGCCCTTCCTCTCCTCCTCAACCCCCTCCACCTCAACCCCCTCCATTCTTCCCCCAGTCCCTTCATTTGTTCTCCGCATACGCTCCCATCCTTTTTTCAAATCCTCCTCTTTCTTTCTGACATCTTCCTCTCTTTTTCCAACATCTTCCTCTCTTTTTCTTATTTCTTCCCATGCTGCTGTAATCATCTGCCACTGTCTATCAACTACATCTCTCTCTCTCGCCAAAAATTTTATATGCTTCGACTCATCTTCACTACTTCCTTTCTCCATTTCACTTTCTACTCCCAAAACTATCCCCTCGGATTCCAACTGTTCCTTATCGGCTTCCATTGTCTCATCAACATCCTAATGTTTAAACATGACAGTCAATGATCAAATTTAAAAAATCAATAAGTAAAATAAAATAACGTACGCAACATAGTCCTGCTCGACTGCATTACCTCATCCTGTAGGTACTGTGACTTCTCTAACAGAGATACTTTCAATGTCACCACCACCTGAAATTTTGGAAAACATAGTCAGTTATCAAGATACTAGTATTGATATATACGTTAACAAATTTTTCATATCTCACCTCTGATTTCTTTATCTGCTTCTGCTCCACTAATCGATATGTCTTTGATTCGTTTGCTTTCCAGTCCCATTTAAGGACACGTGGACGAGCAGTTGGATTGGTGGGAATCCAAAATGTGGTATGCTCGTATAACCATACCTGCATACATACGAAACACCATGTTAATCAAACTATAAACAGCACGGTTAGAATATTAAATGTCATGAGTCCAAATTACCTGAATTACCAACGAGCAGCCACCAAGGTACCTGCCACCCTTGCTGACTCTGTCTAGGTAATCTACGAGCCAGTCATACACTGCCATCGCCCAGTTATAGTTGCCAATGTTTCCTATGTCGATGTAGGGCCAGAAGAGCTCGTCAGCTCGATGTGCGCTTTTTGTGAAAAGGACAGAGGCAAAAAGATGTAGGAGAACATATTTCACTGTCTTCTCTATCGAAACTTTATTGCGTTCTCTAACTAATGCTGTAATTTCATTCTCAATAACCGATGCCTTGACGTTGGCCTCTGAAAATGGCCAGCCAGGCACTTTAGGTAGCGGTTTTGTCCTGCGAATGACAGAACCCTCACCACGTCCATTCGCTCTCCACTAAGTGGCAGTCCTAATGCTAATGCCACATCTCTTGGAAGGAAGGGGACATTTATACTCCCTAACGTGAACGTGTTAGTGCCGGGAGTCCACTTATCGTGGATAGCTCTTATGAGAGGCTTGTGCATGATAATGTCCTCCATGCCAAACAGATGTCGGAAAGGAGTCTTTTCTATGGCATGAAAATGGACTGGCTTGAACTTTATCCTGTCCATTGCCGATTTGAAAGAAGCTGGAGAACATCGTGCTGGGACGTATGGAGCCTGCAAAACAAATTACATCGCCAAAATATATGTGGTAAATGAATTAACTTACTATGATTGATACAATTAACAACATACACACTTACATCTGTTCCTCTCTTCTTCATAGCTGCAGTTTTCGTCTCCTCCCCTTCTAAACTCCTTTCTGTCCTTGTTGGAGGCTTTGTTACTTTCACTCTATCACTTTTTCGCATCACCATCTTTCAAGGCTTTTAATGGCTCCTGACCGGATAAAAACTGTATAACAATGAACAACCAAATCAAAATCACCGAGATCAATTCATAACCCAAAAACTCAGTTATATTGACAATCATTAAAATTCTCGTCCTCATCATCTCTAAAATAAATTACCAAGAAAATCAATAAAATCCAACCCATAGCATAAACTCATATTCCCAATCAGTACTATTATGAAGAAAAGCTAGCAAGCAAACCAACAATTATTACAATTCTCATACTTACCTGAAAATATGTATCATGTCTATAACCTCTAAGGTCTGGCTTCTTAGATATGAAGCAAAGCAAACAAGAAACAAAAGAGCTAACCAATAAGTGCAACGATCAGTGTTCTATATGAATTTTCTGAAAGCACAACAACAAGGACAAACCCCCAAAACAGATTAGGATGTCTGTTAAAATTCTCATCCACATGGGCATCAGGCGAGTATTAGCTCACATGCATTTAAAAAAAAACTCATAGCATCAGACCTTTTGAGAAACAAAGCAGATAAGCACTATCTATTGGAATTCAATCACCACCATTGGACCAATAATTTAATAAATGAAATCGAAGAAAAAACAAGTGAACCATGACTGCTTCAACAATGAACATGGGTCTCCACATGGTATTAAAGAAGGCCCATCAACTATAAACTGTGCCCTCTACATGGTATTGAAGAAGGTGTTTTTGAAAACCCATTTCTCCACTCCACAAATTGTAAAAATAAAAGCCTAGCATAAACAAATAGCAGACGACCATTTGCATTTATTTTACTCCGTAGGTGGAAATGCGGTAACTGATATGTACATGAAATGAAATCGCATTTCTCCATTCCAAAAATTAACGTAAAAAATAAAACCTAGCATAAATGCAGAAGAAGGTCCTGAAGTTCAAAGGCATGTGTTTTCAGCTATAAAAAAGGGGTTATTAGTACGTAAGGGGGGCTTCTCAAGGGCAACAGAGGGGACCTATGGATGGTATTTGAGAAGGGATTATGGGCCCTCAAATGGGGTAGAAGAAGTACCTTTGGAGGGTCCATCAAATCCAGAACATGGTCCTGAAGTTCAAAGGCATGGGTTTTCAGCTACAAAAAAGGGGTTATTAGTACCTAAGGGGGGCTTCTCAAGGGCAACAGAGGGGACCTATGCATGGTATTATAGAAGGGATTATAGGCCCTCAAATGGGGTAGGAGAAGTACCCTTGGAGGGTCCATCAAATCCAGAAGAAGGTCCTGAAGTTCAAAGGCATGGGTTTTCAGCTACAAACAAGGGGTTATTAGTACCAAAGGGAGGCTTCTCAAGGGCAATATAGGGGAGCTATGCATGGTATTAGAGAAGGGATTATGGGCCCTCAAATGGGGTAGAAGAAGTACCCTTGGAGGGTCCATCAAATCCAGAAGATGGTCGTGAAGTTGAAAGTCATGGGTTTTCAGCTACAAAAAGGGGTTATTAGTACCTAAGGGGGGCTTCTCAAGGGCAATAGAGGGGAGCTATGCATGGTATTAGAGAAGGGATTATGGGCCCTCAAATGGGGTAGGAGAAGTACCCTTGGAGGGTCCATCAAATCCAGAAGAAGGTCCTGAAGTTCAAAGGCATGGGTTTTCAGCTACAAAAAGGGGTTATTAGTACCTAATGGAGGCTTCTCAAGGGCAATAGAGGGGAGCTATGCATGGTATTAGAGAAGGGATTATGGGCCCTCAAATGGGGTAGAAGAAGTACCCTCAGAGGGTCCATCAAATCCAGAAGATGGTCCTGAAGTTCAAAGGCATGGGTTTTCAGCTACAAAAAAGGGGTTATTAGTACCTAAGGGGGGCTTCTCAAGGCCAACAGAGGGGACCTGTGGATGGTATTAGAGAAAGGATTATGGGCCCTCAAATGGGGTAGAAGAAGTACCCTTGGAGGGTCCATCAAATCCAGAAGATGGTCCTGAAGTTCAAAGTCATGGGTTTTCAGCTACAAAAAAGGGGTTACTAGTACCTAAGTGGGGCTTCTCAAAAGCAACCGAGGGGAGCTATGCATGGTATTAGAGAAGGGATTATGGGCACTCAAATGGGGTAGAAGAAGTACCCTTGGAGGGTCCATCAAATCCAGAAGAAAGTCCTGAAGTTGAAAGTCATGGGTTTTCAGCTACAAAAAAGGGGTTATTAGTACGTAAGGGGGGCTTCTCAAGGGCAATAGAGGGGAGCTATGCATGGTATTAGAGAAGGGATTATGGGCCCTCAAATGGGGTAGGAGAAGTACCCTTGGAGGGTGCAGCAAATCCAAAGATGGTGCTCAACTTCAAAGGCATGGGTTTTCAGCTACAAAGAAGGGGTTATTAGTACCTAAGGGGGGCTTCTCAAGGGCAACAGAGGGGACCTATGGATGGTATTAGAGAAGGGATTATGGGCCCTCAAATGGGGTAGAAGAAGTACCCTTGGAGGGTCCATCAAATCCAGAAGATGGTCCTGAAGTTCAAAGTCATGGGTTCTCAGCTACAAAAAAGGGGGTTACTAGTACCTAAGTGGGGCTTCTCAAGGGCAACCGAGGGGAGCTATGCATGGTATTAGAGAAGGGATTATGGGCACTCAAATGGGGTAGAAGAAGTACCCTTGGAGGGTCCATCAAATCCAGAAGAGAGTCCTGAAGTTGAAAGTCATGGGTTTTCAGCTACAAAAAGGGTTATTAGTACCTAACGGGGGCTTCTCAAGGGCAATATAGGGGAGCTATGCATGGTATTAGAGAAGGGATTATGGGCCCTCAAATGGGGTAGAAGAAGTACCCTTGGAGGGTCCATCAAATCCAGAAGATGGTCGTCAAGTTGAAAGTCATGGGTTTTCAGCTACAAAAAAGGGGTTATTAGTACCTAAGGGGGGCTTCTCAAGGGCAATAGAGGGGAGCTATGCATGGTATTAGAGAAGGGATTATGGGCCCTCAAATGGGGTAGGAGAAGTACCCTTGGAGGGTCCATCAAATCCTAGTATAAGTCGCCATAGAGGGGCCATCAACTGCCCAACATGGTCCCCAAGTTCACAGAAAAGGGTTTCCAGCTACCTAGGTGGGGTTACTAGTACCAAAAGAGGGTTTTCAAGGCCAATATAGGGGAGCTCTACATGGTTTTCAAGAAGGTGTTTTTGAAATCCCATTTCTCCACTCCACAAATTGTAAAATTAAAAGCCTAGCATTAACATATGTACATGAAACGAAATCGCATTTCTCCATTCCACAAATTAACGTCAAAAATTAAACCCTAGCATCAACAAATACCGTAGCATGCAACTCTATTTTACTCTGTAGGTGGATACGCATATATGAAATGAAATCCCATCTCTCCATTTCACAAATTAATGTACATAATAAAACCCTAGAATAAATAAACAGCAGAACGTTTCTCCATTTCACAAATTAATGTCAAACATAAAACCCTAGCAGCAATAAACAACATTTACAAGCATTTATAACTATTTTACTCTGTAGGAGGAAATGCAGTAACTGACATGTATATGAACTGAAAAAAATTAAAAACATATTGCATGATTCCCCCCCCCCTTTTGCATCTCTCTCAACCGAATTTTCCTTTTACTAAGTAAATAAAAATGAGATTGAATAAAGTAAGGGAAGAAAACGACGTACCAGATAGGGTTTCCTTCAAATGCGAGGTTTGATACGTGCTTCCCCTTGGTCGAGATCGCCGTCGAGATCGCCAGAGGAGAGGACGAAAAACAGATGGTCGAGATCGCCGACGAGAGGAGAGAAGAGGGAAGAGAGAAGAGGGAAAACTTAAAAACTTTTTTTATTTCTCTACGTCATTTCACTCGGTTTCTGCCAGAGGGGCATTCTCGTCATCCGAAATTTTCAAAACCAAATTTTGACCCCCTTCGGTCATTTTCAACAAACACTTGACCCCTCTGATATTATGCCTTTTATTTGTCCCCCTTATGTCAAATTTCCTAACATATATGTCACTTTCCCATCATTTGACCGGTCTCTCTCTCTCTCTCCCTCTCCACACACACAAAACAGGAACAGTTGGTGGGCCCAACAGAAACTGTTGGTGGAATCGTGGGCCCATCTTTGAATAACATAGGCCCCGCCCATACCACACCATAGATAATCCAAACCGGCCATTTGATGGGCCATAAACGTAAATAGGTTGCGTCCCAAAATATCATTTCCATAGGCTGATCCTAGCCCTCCGATCTAAATAGAAACTAAATCTTATGCAACCTCTATAGATTGTAGGGTTGTGATCATCCTATGGAAATGATTTTTGGGGCACAACCTATTTACATTGTGACCCATAAATGAATGGTTTGGATCATTCTATGGAATTGGTCGTAATGTAACATTAAGGCCTGTCCACAACATAGGACGATCCAAGCCGTCCATGGTTTGGGTAATCCTATGGAGTTGGTCATACAGTAACATTAAAGCCCAATCGTAGGCCCCACCGATATTTTTTCAAATTGAAGCGTACTGTCCACAACATAGGATGATCCAAGCCGTCCATGGTTTGGATCATCCTATGGTGTGGTTCGTATAGAAACATTAAGGCCCCACACATATTTTTGAAAATGAAGTGTACCGTCAAGACCATAGGATGATCCGAGCCGTCCATTTGATGGGCCATAACGTAAATGGGTTGTGCCCCCAAAAGGGTTGGCCCATCAAATGAATGGTTTGGATCATCTTGTGGTCGTACAGTAACATTAAGGCCCGTCCACAACATAGGATGATCCAAGCCGACCATGGTTTGGATGATCCTATGGAGTTGGTCGTACACTAACATTAAGGCCCAATCGTAGGCCCCACCGATATTTTTCAAATTGAAGCGTACCGTCCACAACATAGGATGATCCAAGCCGTCCATGGTTTGGATCATCCTATGGTGTGGTTCGTACCAATTTAGGCCCCACCCATATTTTTGAAAATGAAGTGTACCGTCCAGACCATAGGATGATCCGAGCCGTCCATTTGATGGGCCACAATGTAAATAGGTTGTGCCCCAAAAATCATTTTCGTATGATGATCACAACCCTACAATCTATAGAGGTTGCATAAGATGTAGTTCCTATTTAGATCAGAGGGCTAGGATCATCCTATGGAAATAATATTTTGGGACGCAACCTATTTATGTTTATGGCACATCAAATGGACGGTTTGGATTATCCTATGATGTGGTATGGGTGGGGCCTATGTTGTTCAAAGATGGGCCCACCATTCCACCAACGGTTTGTTAGGCCCACCAATTGTTCGTGTTGTGTGTGTGTCTGTGGAGAGAGAGAGAGAGAGAGAGAGAGAGAGAGAGAGAGAGAGAGAGACCGGTCAAATAATGGGAAAACGTTAACCAGCCGTCAAGGGAGGGGGGGGGGGGGATATCAGCGCCCTTCCTGATTTGAGATTTCCTGATTCCGCCAAAATAGGTTTCTTTTAAAAAATGAGGAAGTCTAAACTGAAGGGAGCCCTTGCAAAAAAAGAGGTGAAAGGGCTCCCCTATTGGCTGCACATCACCATCATGAATTAATAACGGCTAAAAAGTCAAACATGATGGTGATGTGCAGCCAATGGGGGAGCCCTTTCACTTCTTTTTTGCAAGGGCTCCCTTCAGTCTAGAATTCCTCTTATATATATATATATATATATATAAAATTAAAAACGGAGATATTTTAGAAAACAATTGAAGTATTACCATAGGATGATCCAAACCGTCCATTAGATGGGCCACAACCTAAATCGGTTGTGCCCCAAAAATCATTTCCATAGGGGGTTAGGATCAACCCTCTAACATTCAGATCGGAGGGTTAGAATTAAACTATGGAAATGATTTTTTGGGCACAACCTATTTAGGCTGCGGCCCAAATGGTTTGGATCATCCTATGGTGGTCCATACCGTTCTTTTGCAAGGAGTTGCCCTCATCAAAATACAATAGTGCGGATAATATTTCCCATTAAAAATTGGGAACTGGTATCCCCTAAGGGGGGGTTAGTCGTGCGGGATTTTAATGTGTTGACTTCTCCATATTGTCTATGACTCTTTGGAGACTTGAACTTTAATGTGCGGACACTTGAGACCCTGGGATTCCAGCGGGGACTTTTTAGAGTCATGCGGACATTGAAATCACCCGTTAGTCATCAACAAATACATGAATTTGAAGTCCTAGAGTTTTAATAATCAATTTTTACTATGATCAATAGATTTGTGGGCCCCACTAAAATATCCAAATAATATTGTGCATTTGTGGGTCCTGCTAGGGCTTGCTTTGGATCTGTCGTGGAGGCCACAAGAGATCCAAAGAAAGACTTATCAAATGGACAGCCAGATCATTCCAAGGTGTGATCCAAGGTAGGATCTGAACCACCCATTTGGGTAAGCATTTCTCCAAGATTTATGATCGAATGGTTAGAAATTTTTCATTGAAAAACTGGGGGTCATCGGATGAAGGATCCAAATTCATCGTGTGGGTGGGACCAAATCAAGCTTCCCATTGGGATTCTGAATGGATGGGATTAGAGATAAGCTGGGTCCCCTGTTTCTCAACCGACTTCTCCTACTCAATAACAGAAATTGAGCTTATTAATATAAATCTCCATGTAAATTTTGAGTTCTTAAGAAGACAGTAGCATATAATTTCATAGAAATCGAGAATAACCTCTGCTAATATGTTGAAATGATAATGTTCTCAACATGATTTGATCATATCCAAAAGATCTCGTTGAAGAGATAACTATGTCATACCACACTAAAGGCAAATCGAAGATAGGAATTTCGTTTCCCCTTCTATGTAATCTATGGAATTCAATGAATTGAGGGAAAGATGCACTCAATAATGCAGAATTGAAATTTGCTATCAGAGGATTCTTCTAAAAAAATGGCGAGGGTTTTACTTCAGCACCATTATCTTCTCTTTCAAAAAGATACACAAATAAAAGGATTTAAAAAATTAAAATAAATAAAAGGGGGTTTCAAAAAATGGTGCTGTAATTTTCAAGAAAATAGAGATGGCAGAATAGAAATGGGTTTTAAAACCCTAGGTTTGGGAGAATAGAAATGGGTTTTAAAATCTGCACATGATTCTTAAAAAAAAAAACAACAGAGGATGAATCCAAATAGCAATTTTTGAAGAATAATGCTCAAAAAACCCTTGCCAGGAGACCTTTCTAGTTTGTCTTTGATGAATGAAAAATGAAAGGGAGATGGTTAGGCATTGATGGAGGGAAAAAAGACAGGGAAAAAGCGAGAGAGAGAGAGAGAGAGACCTTTGTTGCAATGGAGTTTTCTTTTTTCTCAGAGAGGACTTGCGCGAACTTGGGCTGCGCGATAATAAGCACGGACTTGAAGTTTCACCTGGGTAGGGCGAACATTCAAAGCGGAGTTTTTACTTATAAAGCGGGACTTCGAGTTCGCGCAACGTAAAAAGGTCATGACTTTGGCAAATTTTGGCTAACGGTGTATTTTATAGTTCCCGTAAAAAGACCCGTTCGAGTAACAGTGGATTTATTAAATCTGCCAAAGACCCCCTAAATCCGCTACAACTAAGCCCCTCTAAGGGATCATAAAATCCCCTTTAACGGTTTATGTGAGAAGAATGGTCCCTTTAACGTTTTTCTTTGCCTTTAAAATTTGAGTTTTTATATGATGGCCGACCGGGTAATTTATAGCCCTTGACTTTTTACGGTCGGGCATCATATAAATTCTCTTAAAATTTAACGTATAACCTTAAAGGGGGACTAAGCAAAAAACCCCGTGCGATGCACGGGCCGACAAAGAATTGTACATACCACATCATAGGTTGATCTAAACCGTCCATGTGATGGAACACAACATAAATAGGTTGTGCCTGTAAAATAATTTCCATACCCTAATCCTAGCCCTCCATTCTATAGAGGTTTCCATAATTGTTGTTTCTCTTAAGGTGCCCAGAATTCGTCAATATTTTTACAGGTGTCCTGCATTCTTAATATCACACTTTCTGTAACTTGACCCGCACATAGTGAATAAGGAAAAGTAGTTTTTTCGTCATCGTTAGGGGTGCAACTTAGGTCTCAACCCGACCCAACCTGATTTTCAATTCGGGTTAGGTTGGGTTGGTTGGGTTGGGTCGGGTTGACCCAATTTGATATGGTACCAATTGTTGACCACCTCAACTCAAGCCGGGTTGTTTTGTATTTTGAGAACCAATAGTGAGTCATCAATAATCAGTTTTTAACTCACAATCGGTTCTCAAAATCCAAACCAAACAGGGACTAACAATTAACAAAGGGAAATGTTATCTGCACTACTATATTTTGATGATCACACTTTTCACTTTGTTAAAGTACGGTATGGCCCGCATAGGATTATCCAAACCGTCCATTGTGGACTATGGAGACTATTTCAATGTTGAAAAAGATACAGAACTTCTTCAGATAGAACCCAAATTCGGGTTTCGGGTCGGGTCGGGTCGGGTTGCCCGACAGCCCAACCCGACCCGACCCGACCCGATTTCCAATTCAGGTTGATTTTTTCCAACCCAACCCAACCCAACCCGATTTGCGAAAAAGCTTAATTCAACCCAACCCAAATTCGGGTTGAACTTGATCCACGCGGGAACATCCAAGTAACAACGATGGTTTCAAATTACATATAGTGCTAATGTCCTCATTACCATATTTTATAATGGCACTACTCACCGTATTTTGATGATCGCACTTCTCACTTTATTAAAATGTACGGTATGGCCCGTACCATAGGATGATCCAAACCGTCCATTAGATGGGCCACTGCCTACATAGGTTGTGCCCCAAAATAATTTTCATAGGTTGATCCGAACCCTCTGATCTATAGAGGGTTTATAGGTTGATCCAAACCGTCCATGTGATGGAACCCAACATCAATCGGTTGTGCCCGTAAAATCATTTCCATAGGTTGATCCTAACCCTCCAATCGATAGAGGTTTCCATAATTGTTGTTCTTCTTCATGGTTTTTTTCCGTAATTGTCATAGACAGGTACCCTGTGTCGGTACTTTTCGTATGTAGATTACGATTTTACCCTCAAATAATTTCTCATAGAGATAGATGTTAGATATCAGCAAAGGGGTTTATGGTAAAAGAGTAATGCTGACGTATAAATCCCAGATAAAAAGAAAAGAAATTTATTTTTCCTCCCGTTATATTGTAGTAGATTCTATCCATTAGAAAGGGGGGATATCATTTCCCATCCAGGAACTTTTGTCTGATTGGCCGATGGGAATTGTAATATATTAGAGATATTTGTGGAGAGATTAAATGTAGTCTTTATTTTTTAGTTACAAATGTAATCTTGTAAATATTAGATAGAGCTTATCTACTCTAGCCGATTAGTTAGATCAAATATTGTTGGTAGATAGAGCTTATCCACTCTAGCTGATTGTGGAATCAAATCCAGCTATCCAAATCTGTTGTAACAGCCCAACCATCATTGTATTTGTTAGGGTCTAAAAACAGTAAATTATTTATTGATCAATTATGGCGTTTGGAAGAGCTGATCTTGCCCCTTACAATAAGTGACATAACTCTGATGTCACATCATGAACAGTAAAAATTTCTTTAATGGGTCGCCATTGCTTCACCATCTTTCAGCCAAGGTGTTATTATGAGTCTTTTTGCTGCCACGTGTAGGTTTGTGATTGGGGGGCTCTTTTTTGCGCCCCCACCCCCCCTCCGCCTCTTTTGAAGTCACGGGTTTCGTCTTAGGGAAAGTTTTTTTAGGGAGCCATTAGTCCGTTTCATAGACGAGCTAGCCAAGGTGCATTGATTTATGGAGAACAACACTTGGTACCCTGCCCGTCCGGACTGGATTTGGTTGAACTGTGTTATGGGTAACTTCACCGTGTGGCCATACCCTTGCGTCCAGTTTGTCTTGGGGATGAACCGGGCTAGGACTGAATTTGGTTGAACTGTGTTATGGGTAACTTCATCCAGTTCGTACAAGGGGCGAACTGGATTTGATCCGTACTACCTTATGTTGGCAATTTTTGTCTTATTAGGATTTTGTCATACAGTTCGTACAAGGGACGAACTGGATTTGATCCCGTACAGCCCTTATGTTGGCGGCAATTTGATCCGTACTGCCCTTATATTGGCAACCTTATTCCACTACTCTCCGAGCCACTCCCAAGCAACCAAACGAAGCATTGTGCAAGGGCATCCTTGGTTCTATCATTCCTCAAAAAGTCAAGTCCCTTTAATTAGTATGATGGAAGTACCATCCTTGATATTTGATCCAACAGCAGCCTCTTAAAAAGTGGTCTGCTGTTGGATCAAATATCAAGAGCAGTACCGCTAGCACAGTACATGACGGTCGGGCATCATATAAAAACTGTGCAAAATAAGGGGCAAAGCACACTCTCATTGGTGAAAACCCATTTACGCAGTCACTCTAGCATTCCTCTTCCTCAAATATAATATATTTTGGGAAAGGGAAATGATATCAGCACTCCACCGTTTTAATAAGATGCACGAAAGCACCTTATCGTTTAGTATTTAAAGGGCTGTCAGATGGATATTACAGTCTCAAAAAGCTCTTCCAACCTCTTTAAATACTAAACGACAACATACTTCGCGCATGTTAGTATAACACTGCAGAACTGATATCATTTCCCTTATTTTGATAACGGTACTCCTCACTTTATTAAACAGTCGTAATTGGCTAATGATTATTATCGAAAGTTGTTACAGCCTTTAGCAGATGATTTGGGAAATGTAAAATAAGGAGTGACATAATTCAAACAAGGGAATGCATGTACCATTTTTCTTATTTTATGACAGGGTTCCCAGGAGTGTTATGTGGTGGGTCCTTGAAAGGAAAAAAGTGCCTACTAAATCTGTTGATATGATTAAGGATATGTACGATGGAGTAGTTACTAGTGTTATAACAACGGATGTCATGTCTAGTGAGTTTCCAATTACAATAGGACTGCACCAAGGATCAACTCTAAGCCCTTACCTTTTTACTCTAGTTATGGATGAACTTACGGAGGGTATCCAGGACAAGGTGCCATGGTGTATGTTATTTGTAGATGACATAGTATTAATTGATGAAACCAAAGCGGGAGTTAATGCTAAGTTAGAGTTATGGAGAACTACTTTGGAATTCAAAGATTTTAGACAGAGCAGGACTAAGACAGAATATATGGAGTGCAACTTTAGTAATGTAAGGAGGCGGTGAGAGGATGTAGTAGATATGACTGGACATGAGGTACCTAAGAGGAATATCTTTCGCTATCTTGGTTCAATCCTAAATAAGGAATGAGAGATTGAAGAGGATGTTAACTACAGAATAAGAGCAGGTTGGTTGAAGTGGAATCATGCTTCAAGAGTTCTGTGCGATCGTAAAATACCTACCGACTTGAAGAGAAAGTTTTATAAGACAGTTGTGACACCGGCCATGCTATATGACTCAGAATGTTGGGCCACCAAGAAGCAGGTTGCGCATAAGATGAGTGTACCGGAGATACGAATGCTTAGATAGATGTACGGCCACACAATGTTAGATCAAATAAAAAATGAAGACATCCGTAAGGGGTGGCACCATTTGAGGAGAAGATGAGAGAGAACCGCTTAAGATGGTTTGGGCATATCCAACGTATGCCTTTGAATGCTCCAGTTAGAAGAAGTGACTCGTGCCAAGTTGATGGAGTAAAAAGAGGTAGGGGCAGACTGAAAATAACTTGGGTAGAAACAATGAGGAAAGACTTGAGAGCTAGGACCATAACAGAGAACATGACCTTGGATAGGAGAGAATGAAAGAAAATGATCCATGTAGACGAACCCAACTAGTGTCAGGATTAGACTTAGTCAATTTGAACCAGTGTCAAGATTAGACTTAGTCAATTTGAGCCGGGTAGATCCTTTCACCATCTTCATGAAATTTTTTGAAGGATTCATTAGTCGACCCCAACTAGTTTGGGACAAAGGCCTAGTTGAGTTGAGTGTATCATTAAAATTTTTAAAACAAGTAATGCCAATTTTGTGTTTTTATGGTTAAATTGAAGTTAATGCATTTAAAAGCTCATTTGTATAACAATTTTTTTTTTTTTTCATTTTTTTTTGGGAGATGATATTTTCACTCCTCCTGCATTACGCGCACGCTCCCCTTATAACGTGATTTGACATGAAAAGTGGGCCACTTTAACGCTTTTTATGTCAAATCACATCACAAGGGGGGCGCACGCGTAATGCAGGGGGTGAAAATATCATTGCCCTTATTTATTTATGTTATATAATTCTATTGGGAAAAACCAACACCCGCAACTGTTAGGAAAAATATGATGAAGAGAAACAAAACATAACAAATTATGTGCAAAGAAGTTTGACGTATTCAAAGTGGCACATGTTTCCTAGATTATTATAAGAGGTGAAGTTGGGCTTATTATTAAATGGATCATGAACTCGAACCAGACCTGGGCCAAGTAGGTTGCAACTAGGATTGAATTTTGGGAATTCAGGTTGAGCTTTTACCAAAAAATCTGGTCGGGTTCAGTTTGATTCAAATTCATTTTTTTAGCAAACGCTCAACCTAGCTCAATTAGTGCCAATATTATTGTTAACGGATGCTAATCTTATAAGCAGTAAAAACAGGGGAAAGAGACTAAAAAACAGAGGAGCTTCAGTGGAAAGTGGATTTCCAGACCCTAAAAAATCTACTAATCCATTCACAAAAACCATTCAAAAATATACCAAAATATTACCCCACCCAGTAATTTTATTGGATCAAGCAGTATTATTGGTCAAAAAATCCACTTTCCACATTCTTTCCTAAGGATGTGATGCAACCCAAATAAGCTTTTAGTTGGTGCTGTAATATAATATGCAATGCCACCGACAGGGATGAACTGACCCCCTGAATATTCAGATTCTTTCCATTTACCAAGCAGATTTACAAGAAAATTTCCAGCGTACCACCTGTACAGCAACTACAACAGAAATGTATAGGATTAGATTTTTGATTAGGTAAAATAAATTATATACCACTCCCCTGTCCACCTACAACTACATAATGCCCATACCTGTGAAATAACATAAAGAATTGAAACAAGTGCAGCTTGTAGAATGATAGGCATGTTGGAGGTGTAAAACAGTTAATTGGGTAAAATTCTTGCTTTCCATGGGCATTCTTCGACTTCAAAGGCAAAACAACACGGAATCCCTGTAAGTATATTACAATAAGAAAGACCACAACCGTAGCAAGCAAATTTGTCATGTTTGGAAGGTTTTGCCGGCAGAAAGCCTCCTGAAGGGCACGGATCTTATCTTCTCGAGTTATCAGCAGATGGAAAAAGGCAACAATGGCACCTTCAACTTCAGCCCCTCGCTGACTGTTGATAGTTGTGGGGCTGTAAGCTTTCCAAAATATATTTTCACTGCGAAGCAGAATCAAACACATTTGGGTACTTGACCTGTGCAATCGAATAGCTAAATGGAAAGTAGAAAAGTTTTAACTTACCAGATATTGGTAGCAATGAATAGAGAAATGCCAAAACCAAATCCATATCCTTTTTGGAGGAGTTCATCTAAGCATATGAGAATATGACCAGCAAAGCAAATCTGGAGAATTACGAGAATAGCATTGCCAGCTCCAAGCTGACTGACACTACCGTACATCCCAGATAGGACAAATGCAACTGCCTCACCGATAGCAATCAGGATACCCAATAACTTCGGTGCACCATTTTTAGGTAAAATAGAGAAATATCAACCATATTATACTATGGAATAATCCAAAATAAGAAAATATGGATTTCTACTGACCATCCAAACAATCATAGTACATGTACAGGCACACATTTTGCACGTATAATTGCCCTACATGCATGGAGAGACTCCAAGCCACTGTGACCGGGGTTGCCCTCCCAACCTCCAACCCTCGATCTGGAGTCCACATGATCCCAAACGCCCACGTTTGCAGCCCGGATCGCCAAAAAATGGCAACCCACGGAAAAAGAGATAGATGCACACAGAGAGGGGGAAGAAGGTGGGGAAAGAGAACAAAAACTAACAATCCTTCCCTACCTTTCCTGTGTTGTTGTTGTTGTTGAGAGAGAGAGAGAGAGAGAGAGCATTGGCCGGCTTATAAATGGGCCTTCTTTCTTTTATTTTGAAAAGAATTGAGGGAAAGGGCAAAAAAGTGGAAGGCAGGTAGATTGGCAGAGTTGATTTCACCTAGTATTTCTTTCTTTCTTTTTAGTGATATTTGGAGACCTTCAAATTTTATATATGTTGAGTGGATTGAAACTGGAATTTTCATTATGAATAAATATGAATAACATACATGAAGTTTTTTTCTTATTAAATGTATGTAGTATGTACTACGGAATGATATTTTTGTAAAAATATATGAAATTATATATATATATATATATATATATATATATATATATATATGAGGTAAGTGTTGGTGAGCTTAAGCTCACCAAACTTATGGTGAGCTTAAGCGCCCCAATGTTTTGTGAGCGCCACCTCAAGAACTGTTTACTCTCTCTCTCTCTCTCTCTCTCTCTCTCTCTCTCTATATATATATATATATATATATATATATATAACCAAAACGACCCGAATTAGTACTCCAAACTCGAATTAGTACTCTCTCTCTCTCTCTCTCTCTATATATATATATATATATATATATATATATATATATATATATATATATATATATATATATATAGAGAGAGAGAGAGAGAGAGAGAGAGAGAGAGAGAGAGAGAGAGAGAGAGGGGGGGGGGGGGAGGGGGGGGGGGGGGAACCAAAACGACCCGAATTAGTACTCCAAACCAACCTGTGACCCGAAATACCAAACCACCTTAGCCTACCCTCATCATATCGTGTACGAGGGTACGATCGTACCCGGTACTCGTTCCCATACCGTGTACCGGAAGGAATCACATTCGAGGTAACATTGCTCCAAACAAAAAAAACTAGAACTCTTCTTACAAAATAGCAACACAATCAATCTCGTTTTCAACACTAGATAATATATTGACTTTGCATCCAAAATGCTAAAAGCTTTTGGTTACCAGCAAAAATAAAAGAGCCGCAATTAACCATGTTAATTGTAAGTATGCTTTTAGAATGCCAACTAGCCAGCAAGATGTGAATTGTACCTAAAAAAAAAAAAGGATACCACAGTATTATCCTTTTATGGATTACCAGCCCAATAGTTAACCATGGAAGTAAATCAGAACACATGGGACCCACATCTAATCACAATTCTATCTTGGTAGACATAGTGATGAGATTCATGAAGAAAATAGGTAACCTTTTAGGAATATAATCATCAGTTGAATAGAAATATGCACTAGTCAAATTAATAACTGATCCATTTAAGTCTTTAAGGAACCAGTAAATTAGTATTTAACAGTCACAAAATGCACTTACGTAAGGGCCCATTGTTTTAGATTATGACAACCGATTGTGGAGTCCCCAACCAATTATTGGACCGAAAATTGCACTAAATTTGAGTTCAATAATCAGTTGGGGACTCCACAATTGGTTGTCATAATCTATAACAAACAGGCCCTAAATAAGCCTTTTAAGAATATAATCATCAGCTGTAGAGAAATATGTGTTGGTCAAAGTAATAACGGCTACATTTATATTTATTCCCATGATTTTCCTTAACATTTCTTGTCATACTTAGATAACCATCATTGCTCCCGATCAGATGATAAACCAACAACATTTGCATTTAGTCAAACTAGCCAAAACCAGCACCACCCAAGTGTTTAGATCATCATATTATTCTCACAAAGTTGTCAAATATTCAAAAAGAAAAGCATGATGTCATGATGTCCCAAACATACACACTACCCATAACAACCGACACCATTCGAGCGACAGACTTATCTAAGTTTAACAGTAAATGAATAAATAGGCACCAGTTATTACAAAATTCAATCTAGTTCACAAATACTTACAAGAAGGCACGGTCCTCACGAATGCTGTTGTCAACTTCAATGATCTTAGTCCCTACTGCCAAGAGGTGCATCAACAGTCTAGATGTCACAATAGGGGTGATTCCCAGCTCCATTACAGTCCCACGATTCGATGCGAGAATAACATGCATCCAATAAAATGGATCCACACCCATTGTCGAGTGGATACCATAAAGGGGGAGCTGGCTGCAGGCAAGAAATATGAAAAGAGAGATAACGGTGTATTTAACCTTCTCCCTATATCGAACCTCGTGATCAGCACTCTGAACTTCCGGCAAGATGGAGAGAAATGGTCTAACAAGATGCAGAACTCCCATTTTTCCTTGTCAAAGCTAGAATAGTTTATTCGCTATACAAAGTTCTGTAGACCATTCATAAAGATATTTAGAACCACTAAGGTATCGAATAACCAACAGGATAGATAAAAGACACCACACTGATTATAACAGAAAAGAAAAGAGAATCAGCAAAGAAAAATACACTGCATGACCTGAAAATACAACAATTGAAAGCAATAGCAAGTTCAGAGCCCTAACAAAATTGGTAGAATTGAATTCTCATGTTAACATCAAAAGAAGCAACTTCTCAGCAGACCATATTTATCGATTAATGCAATTTGCAAAGAAATGTGATAAAAAATAAAATAAAATCATATTCCTTGCCAAAAAACCATGTCTGTGACGGGCGCGCGCGCGTGTGAGAGATAAAAAATAAAATTAAATCATATTCCTTGCCAAAAAACCATGTCTATGATGGACGCACGCTAGGGGTGCAACTTGGGCGGGTCGGGTTGTGGCCAACCCGAACCCGACCCGAGCAACCATTTACTCAACCCGAACCCGACCCGAGTTCCAACCCGACGAGGTTCAACCCGACCCAACCCGAGCAGCCCTTTTTACCAACCTGAACCCGACCCGACCTAAGTTCAACCCGACCCAACCCGAAATTTTAAGCCTAAAAATTAAAAAAAAACTATTAAAAATTTCAGGTTGAACTTGGGTCGGGTTGCCCAGCCCTGAACCCGAACCCGAACCCGACTCGGGTTGAGAAAACCCAACCCGAACCCAACTTGAACTCAACCCAACCCGACTTTTTCCCGAGTTGAACCCGCCGGGTTTGGGTTGAGCCCGCCCGAGTTGCACCCCTAACGCGCGCACACACACACACACACACACACACACACACATATATATATATATATATATATATATATATATATATATATATGGAAAAACTGTTCGTGAGCTTGAGCTCATATAGTTTATTTGAGCTCGAGTTCCACAAACACACGGGTCCCACATTTTTTTGGGGTGATCCAAAGCATTCATTTGGAAGGCCTTTACATAGATAGGGTTTGTACCAAAAACTACGTCCATAGGATCATCCTAACCCATCCAAAAGTGGAAGGAAAAATGGACGGACACTGTTTGTTAACAAATCTCCCCATTTTTGCCCTGCACTTTTGGAGGGGTTAGGATGATCCAATGGACCTGATTTTTGGTCAATACCCTATCTATGATGGGGCCTTGCAAATGAATGGTTCGGATCACCACAAAAAATGTGGGACCCATGGGTTTGGACAGAGTTGACGTGCTCATCAGATCAAGGGTAAAATAGTGGACCCTGCCCATGCTATTCTTGGGTATAGAATATGGGCTCCACCCCACTCCATCAAAAGATCAAAACATGATGTAGGGGAAAATACTTTATAGGAAAAACTTTTTCTGAAAAAGGTGAATGACATTTGGAAAGTTACATGCTTCGTATATATTATGGATGGATAGATGGATATTTTTGGATTAGTGCTTTATCTATGTGAAATTGGGTTATATTTTTTTACATGTCATCTTTTGAGATATAATGATATTTTTTTCAACTACATTTCTACTCTTTTGAAGAACTTTTACGAGTCATGGGTCGAGTCGAGTCACGAGTCATAAAATTAAGAAATCGAGTCACGAGTCGAGTCACGGGTTAACAACTAATGTACACATGAATTCAATTCTTCTAGGATCTTATTTTGTTTTTTCTGCCACTGAAACTTAATTATTATATAACAAATCAGCAAATGAAAAGAGGAATGGTAGGATCTGAGGATTGGCAATAAGCGTCTCTTACTCAAATCTTATTTTGATCAGCCATTTATCCATCTCATAAAGTGTAGTTAGGTATTGTAGTTACATATATTACAAGTAATTGTGTAACTGTCCTTTTGTGTATTTTTTATCTTATAATTTAGACAATTTAATTTTTAAGTGTGTTTTTTTGTGCAATAAGCTTTTTGTTTGTCTCAAGAAGAAATGTGGATAGTAGTATAATAGTAGTTAGGCTGCTCTTTTTAATAGGTATCAAAAGTGTATCAGTCGTTGCCATATTTTTGCCTCTTACAAATTCAACATGCATCTTTTTATGAATGCATCTTCTTTAATAAACCGTTTTAAATCATACTTTTTTTTGTTGTCCCGTGCATTGCACTCAAATGCCAAAGTGGTTGTCATGCAAGAATTCTCCTCACTCCCTCTGTTTACTTCATCTGGTTTGAGAGGAATTGCAGACTTCATAATAATTTTAAAACTCACAAGAGCATCATCTTAGATTTTTTATTTTTTTTTAATTCAGAGTTGCTTAGTGGAAAAAAACAACAAACAGCAACCAGAAAAGTGGAAAAAAAACGAAAGGACTCTCAGCAACAATACAATGGGTTGGAAATCTATTTCTTTTAGAACTATCTTCTATTCATGGTAAGATTTTTTTATTTTTTATTTTTTAAATTCAGAGTTGCTTAGTCCACAAATCCTTCATTTCCCTGTGTAATTTCTATACAAGCTTGAATGAATACAATCAGTGAAAATCCTGGAAAACTAAACACTAATCAATGATTTTTAGCATAAACCAACAGAAAAGGAGAAAAGAATTACCTGTTTCTGGGTGTCATCGAAGAGGAAAGAGGTTGAGAAATGGTAGTGATTTTGCTTTCGTAGGAGGCCAGACATAGACCTAATTGCAAATAATCGCTGCATCTCTCTACACTTTTGACTTGCTTTTTTTTAATCTCTATGATTCAAGAAAAAGTGAGCAAGAGTTAAATCAGGAGGAGTGCCCTTTTTATGAATTCCCACAATCCTGCAATAAATACCCACAAAAAAAAATCATCAATCTGCCCTAAATTGCATGGGGGTGAAAACCTTACGAAATCTAAGAATATAAAATCCTAATGTGCAAATCTCCAACATCTCACCTCCAATCCTTTCTCCGTTTTCTTCGTTTTTTTAGCGGGGGAAAGAAACTGAAAAGAAGAAGAAATAGAAAGAAGAGGGGAACAACGGTCTTTATCTTTGTTCTATGTTTTTTTGGCCTTTTTTGGAATGTGGGAGTCGTGGAGAATTGTGCCAAAATAGGATGATATTAGAACTTAAAAGGGATTGAAAGATTTCGTTTTTCTGTGGATGGGTAAGATAGACAAGTACACTATTCATTAAAAACGGAGATATTTTAGAAAACAATTGAAGTATTAAAAAGGGAAATGTTATCAGCACTACTATATTTTGATGAGGGCACTCCTCACTTTATTAAAAGTACGGCATGGACCGCACAGGATGATCCAAACGGTCCATTAGATGGGCCACAGCCTAGATAGGTTGTGCCCCAAAAATCATTTCCATAGGTTTATCCTAACACTCCGATATGAATGTTAGAGGGTTGATCCTAACCCTTTATAGATCGGAGGGTTAGGATTAACCTATGGAAATGATTTTTGAGGCACACCTATTTAGGCTGTGGCCCATCTAATGGACAGTTTGGATCATCCTATGGTGGGTCCGCAAGAACCTTGGTAATGATGATCGGATGTTTGGTTGGTTCAATGCATTTTCAAGCTGTGATGCTGGTAACTGGTAAGAACAAATGATATTCAACTGTCAAAATATACATGAAACAATTTCAAATTGTATAATGAGCAATATGACAAGTCAGACTAGGGGATTTAGATAAAAAAGAAACATCAGATCTTGTTCACAGCGGATATTTTACACAGTTGATTTCCTACATTTTTTTCAATAGTGACAACCAAATTTCCAACAATGAGAACACCATACGATCAATGTAGAAAGTAGAAACACCCTTCAACTTAAATGGACATAAAAAAGATAAGACCCATATAGCGATTTGATAGACATCGAGGATTAGGGAAGCATGCATGTAACACTTGACATCATTTTGGGAGTCAGATATACCCCTCGGTCCAAAATGGAAAGTAAAGCCAAGATGTGCAAATACATAACGACTAAGTTACAGTGGCAACGGTTTCTCCATCACGAACAACAAAGAACTTCACGAGGGTTCAAAACACTGGAACCACTATTTAAAAACTTTGAATCAATCATTGACTCGCCCAGGTTTATTCGGTTTTTGGCCCAACTGTGTTAATCATAAACTCCCTCGGCTCACTGGAGTCAATAAAAATTCTGGTTTACTTTAGGAAAGTTTTGTTCAAGGATGAGAAATATCCGGATTTAATCTACCACTTCCATCAAAGTTTAATATCCAATTCCAAATACCTAGGTCCTAGAGAAGAACACTCTAGTCTCATTAGGAGTCACTGTAGAATCAACCCAGTTGGCCCATGTCTTCAAACCCATCCTATAAGCAGTCGGTGCTTCAAGTTCCTCAAATCCTTCATCTCCATTTGAAAAACCTGTGCTCAATCGATCTTCCAATGGCTATAATGAGATCAATTTTGATAAAAAAATGATAATTATAACATAAAACAAATCACTTAGTTCAGAATGTTTAGGCATTATGATCTCAGAAGTCTGAAGAACTAATCAGTTATGGAAAAAAGTCATGTTGTGCTGCAATTAATTAGCATCATCTAAATTGCTTACTCTATTTGGCTGCATCATCAAAAAATTTAAAAAAACTATACTCAATTGTAGGAGTTAGAAGAACTTACAGCGACTTTATCTTTAGGCCACTTATCCACCATACATAAGTATCATGCTTGGAGATAGAATCTACTTTCAGTATTCTCATGTTTGGGTCTCCTATTATATGAAGATCAAAATTGGATTCGACAAGGTGCCCGGTAGAATTTAATTGAAGCATTGTACTCCTGTGGGTGCATTGGATAAAACCATTATTAGCTTAATATTCAGAGAAATCCGAGATTTTGGGCCTCTTTGGATTCAACTAAGATTGATTCTTTGTGAATAAGACTTTGAATTTAATAGAATTTGCACAGTAAGGCCTCTTTTGCAGCCATTAACCATATCATTTCTAAAACTATGATAACCATTATTTGCAAATAATCATATTTAACTTCAAAACCATTTGCATATAAGCAAATAAGTTTTATCCAAAGAGGCCGTTAATCTGTGGAGGATTGGGGTGTTAGTACCTTGGCTTTGAATACAGATAAAGATTGACCACGTCTCATGGAATTCTGGTCTGCTGGTATATGAGCTTGTACCATACAGACAAATGATTGTCATTGCCCTCTTTATAGGATTTTGGTCTATTGGTATATGAGCTTGTACCATACAGACAAATGATTGCCATTGCCCTCTTTGTAGTGAATCACTTACAAACATTAGCCTCTTTCCTCTCAGTCTTTCTAGGGTGACTTTCGCATCAAACTTGGAAGATGAAGTCAATACTTATGGGTTTTCAATTATAACATAAAAACCACGCTTTAATGGGGAATGATATTTGTTTACAAGTTGGTATATGCTTTGTCTGGAACTAAGTGATATGTACATGATGTATATATGAATGTTGAACTATGATGCAATTTAAAATGTCGGGTTCTTAGATAAATTGACATTAATCTATAGTTTTGTACTACTTCCAAACTTGGGAACCGTGAAGCTACCAATTACTCCAATAGGTTAAAGCTATTAGAGCTGGTGTTGTTTGATCATTTATACTTTAACACTCCCCCTCACGCGTGACCCCTCTTTTTTTGGGTTCGGTGGATTTTAACATCAAGGAGTTGTTGGGTTTTGAATCCAGGACTTGGCGCGAGGCAATAGCTCTGCTACCAAGTGAAACAACCAATCACTCCAAAAGTTTAAGGTGTTAGAGTTGGTGTTATTTAATCATTTAAACTTAAACATATATTACTACTGATAGAATGAAAGAATTTTATACAAGAGTTAGCTAACCTCGGAAAGTTGCATTCGTTCGGCTGCCATTCCCAAAGCTGATAATCATTGTCCAGCCTTCCATTCTTTACACATGATACTTGTCAACAGTGGCGGAGCCAGGATTTATAGATAAGGGGGGCATTATACATAAGGGGTGCAGGTTATACATAAGGCTGGGCCCGATTGAGTTGGGCCTATAAAGGAGTTTGGCCCAACTCAAGAGGGCAGCTGCCCCCCTTAAGCTACATGTAGCTCCGCCCCTGCTTGTCAATCCAAACACGAACAATTCTGCTCTGAATACAAAGACTTGTTGAACTGTTGAACACCCACTTCCCCTTTACAACATTGCACTTATCTGCATCGAACTCCATCTTTTCTGCAACAAAGTCCTCTTCTACAGAGGAATCCTTTTTCTCCTCTACACAACATTCAAATAGTTCATGTCAAAATCTCAAAATATTAGTCAAGTAGCAAAAGTGGCTAAGTATAATTACCTGTAGGAACCTCACCTATCAGATCTTGTTTAGAACAAGGTGTAAGCTTGAGAATGGAGGTGCCAGTGAGTGCGCAAATATCTTCTGCGTAGAGGAGACCGGCAAAGGCGAAGGCGCAAACTATGACAGCCATGATAGAGAGGGGAAGTTTCACTTTCGATGGTTTCATTACTATCTTGTGTGAAAAGCATATCACTGTGAGTAGAAAATTCAGGCAGTGTGAGGGGAGAGCTTCTATTTTGAAATATAAAGAGATTGAGTGATTAATAACATGTGAGTGGTGTTTTTCAAAAAAAAAAAAAAAAAACATGTTGGGGTGCAACAGAATGATGAGAAATTAAAGAAGTTTTGCGGGGGTAATTTTTACCATTGAGTAGGAGTAAAGTAAAAGTCATGTATAGAGGGTGGTGGTCTCTGTTATATTGGGGGGTTAGAAAAGGTGGCATGCCAACATCTTCACTACTTTCTAACCCCATTTGGCCTGGATGATTAGGTGGGGGAAAAAACGGAGAAGGGTGCTCTCTCTCTCTCTCTCTCACACACACACACACACACACACACACACACATGTGGCCAGCTATGGATCTTTGCCATTTGTATAGCATAAACATCCTCATCCTTAATAGCTATTTGTTTTAGGAAACACATTGTTGCATAATTCTATTTAAGAGAATGATTTGGAGACAACAGTGATGATATTAATTAGCGATCTAGGTATAATGACCTCTTTAATTAATTGACTGGGCCTGATGAACCGTTCCTTTTCATGAAAATTTGAACTCTTCTCCTTCTATAAAAACTCGAGAATCATGAGTGTCTTACATTTAATATCGAGAGGGGATGAAAAGATGTTGGTGGTAGGTCTGAAAGAGAAGCCGACTGTCTAGGTCGAGTGTGGGCTTTAAATGTAGGCCTGATTCTTGTAGCGCCACATTTTTGACCCATTGAGAAATTGGGCCTGTTGTGCCTGACCAAACCCAAGGGGGAGAATTTGCAACCATAATGGGTGGAAGCATTGGGACCCGCACATGTCCAACTATTGAACCCCACATCATTTCATTGAGGCTCTAATAATACGAGGCCCTACATATTCTCCCCCTTTCCTCTCCGAGCCACCCTCAAGTATTCATAACTACTCTTTTTATGCCAAAAGAGGAGGTCCATGAATAAAAGGGGGCGAATGTCAGATTTACCTACATATATGGGTGATCTTTAAAATATCATGATACATAGGACAATATAGTATCTAGGACAATATATTGTGATATTTAAAGCTCTGATATATCAAGATAGTTTAAAATACCGAAATTAAAATAGTGATATTTTACAACCGTGGTCAATGGCCTATGTAGTTAGTAGTTGGTTCCCATTGTTTCTACCAATGGGAGCTGTTGGGTCAAAATAAAAAGATAAAAATATCTATTTTGTGAAAAATTCCCTCATTTCATTTTTTAGATAATTAATTTGTGTAATGTTCTTGGTTAAAAATGTAGATGCAAAATTATCCCAAAATAAAGCTAAACACCTATTTATATGAATTCAAGTCCAGGTTTTTGAACTGCTTAGGTTTGATTTTCAACATCTAAGACGAATGACTCAGTTATTAGTGTTATTTTACTTTCAAAGGATAACAATATTAAGTAAAGAAAGATTTGGTATGAAAAGCATTGAAACTTCTAGTCCCACAATGCGGGGAAAGAGAAATGTATAGGAAAACTGACATAGGCCATAAGTCTATCCATAGCAGAAATGTGACCAGAAAAGTGCTCTAGAAAGACTGCTCGCGAGCCCCTTCATCGGTACAAGGTGTGTAATTGTTGCGATCCCGATTGGGCTCCACCTTGAGTCTACCGATTGCTGCCTCTAAACATTGCAACACTCATTGATTTTCACGTAGGAACTCAAGAAACTCAGCCTTCATAAGGACTTCTCCACGATTAACATCGTTTGTGGTTGTTCTCTCGGTCTCGAGTTGCCATTAGTCCAAGTCAATCAAGGCTCTGATACCAATTAGAGTAGCGGAGCAAATGGAAAATTGTAGACGAAGTGCACAATTTGCAAACCCTAGAACCCACTCGGGAAGAAGAAGAACAAGGGAGATCAAGAGAGATAGAGAAAAATATCTTGTAATTGCAATAATGGAATGAATGCCTCTCACGTTCTCACATTACATATCAGATCTATTGACATAAAGCAACTAACCAGAGAAGGAAAAACTAATAAAGTAAGAAACCATTAAAATAGGAAAACAAATCCTACTGATATAGTAACTAAGAAAATAAGGAAAAATACTCCTACGCTTCTGCCAAAAAATAGGGAAATAAATCAAAGGTCGCTAAATAGAAAATCTTTAGAATATTACAGAAAAAAGAAACATGAAGAATCGTACAAAAAAAGCAGACAGACATGCTCCAATTTTGTGTTAATGAAAATAAACAAATTATTATTTTTGTTTACCTGTCGTGGATGTGGATGGTGAGGTAGAGGAACTGAGAGTAATCCAACAATCCATCCTTTAATCTTCATACGGTCCTTTAATCCAAAAATTGAAACCCCTTCCTTTTTCTTAGATTCCTCCGTTCATGTTTCTACGTCCTTGGCTTAGTTTCTTTAATTTTTCTTAAAATCATGAAGATTTAATTAATAATAATAATAATAATAATAATGCAATGGTAGAAAATGTTTAAACAGGGAAAGAGGTCACCCCTTTGTCTAGATGACGATTATCTGCAGTCAAATTGGGGGATGTGTTGTATCTTGGGCCAATCTTGGCCGCCGTTCTTTTGACATCGTTCCGTCAATTTAGGACATTCCCAAATATACAAATTTTTAAGTGTGGTGGAGAGGCCACCTTCTAGCAAGGATGATATTTCAGGACAGTAAAAAATAGTTAAAGAGTTGAGGGATGTGAGGTTTTGCATCCGATTGGGTAAGGGCTTGAGATTTTTGCAATGTTTGAGGGAAAGAAGGACGAGAGAGGTGGGCAGCTTTTCTCCCTTCTACTTTTTCCTCAATTTTCTTGCTTTGATTTTAATGATGGTAACCTTAGCTTTCACTTTAAAAAAGGTGGGGTTTGATAAGCAAGTTATACTGTAATTACATCCTCTTATATTAAGAAAGTATAGCTAAGCCACTTTTTTTTTGGGGGCTTCCTTGACAAACTTCAATCTAGCTTCTTATTATTGGATCTGCAATAATTCTTTCACATACTAAGAACTACAAGATCACCCCTTTCATTCTGGGTTGATGGAGGGATCGTACCATTTGAGCCCCAAAGGGCTCGATGCATAAACATGCAAGGTCTCAATTTGCATTTCAAACTTTCATACCAGAACAATTCCAAAACATATCAATAATAATTTAATAAACTAAATCCAACAAAACAAGGTCACAATCCGCAATAAAATAAATCCATGACTCCCTATATAACTCCTCAATAAAAAAATAAAATATGAACTTCCAAACATAATGAGGTTATAATCTATAACAGATATGACAAACTCCCAAATAACAAAAAATGGTAATAACAAATTTTAATAAACTGTCTTGTCTCTAAGCAAATTCTAACATTTAAGTTTTCAAGCGTCCATGAAACTCCTCAGTGTTCCCGCAAGCATTGGAGTTAATCAACCTAGGTCATCTGTAACAGAATAAATACAGAGTGAGCTAGATTGTCAAGTAAGTAACCACCAACCTTAGCTAGCCAGATCAAGAATGTAAGATAAAACATTTTAGTATAGAGATTTCTGAGGTAAAAATATTTTTCTTTTGTAAAACAATGAGAGTTCCCAGTCAAAACTTACACAGTTTTACAAGCTTCACTTGCATGGAACAATTGACAAACAAATTCAAAACAATTGACTTTGCGCTACTGCCATACTTATCACTGTGACACGGCCCGTACAAAAACTACATATCACCCCTATAGTAGGGTCAGAACAAATACCATTATCACTCTTGTGGAAGGGTTAGAATAAAAACTACATATAACCCTTGTAGAAGGGTCAGAAGTAATACCATCTAGATGCCACTTATAATAAATAATAGTTATGATAAAAAAGAAGAAGAAATCAATCTAAACAAATTTTAGTTGTCAAATAAAATTCAACTGTAGGATCACTTTTCATTAGTTATATCAATATAACATATTTTAGTAATATCATGTTGCAAATAACTAGAAAAGGTAGAAGATCACTTACGTTTCACGCACAGCCTAATAATGCCTAAGTAATCGCTTGTAAATTGTTTTTAAGCTTCTTCCTCTAATCCTATAATTAATAAAATTCAAAAAATTCAAAATTCAACTGCACACTTAAACTTGTCTGTAATATTCAATTCCTTTCTCCGCATTCCTTTTCCCTTTCTATTATTACTATTATTGTAAATATTAAACCCCCAAAATTGGAAAACTATTAAAATCTTCATCTTTAAAATCAAATTTAGGGAATTTAATCCAAAATTAATGTTAAATCTTAATCCAAATGCCTAACATATTTATAAACTAACCTTAATCATTGTTATTAAGCAAAACCTCCAAATTTTTCATAAAATTTCACAATCATTTAGCCCCAAATTAAATTCAGACTAGAAACTTCCAAATTATCATGGTTAGTCTAATCTACATGCATAACATGTTAAATCTACGGTGGATATTATTGTTAACAAGTGTGATTTATTCAAAACCCCAAATCTAAATCACACTTCAAATTCTACAAACAACAGTGGGGTGGGGGGGATAGTCTTGTAGTGGCCATTCAGACTAGAAAATCTTCAGAATATTACAAAAAAAAAGCAATTTTGTGTTAATGAAAAAAAACAGATTATTATTTTTGTTTACCTGTCGTGGTTGTGGATGGTGAGGTAGAGGAACTGAGAGTAATCCAACAATCCATCCTTTAATCTTCATACGCTCCTTTAATCCAAAAATCGAAACCCCATCCTTTTTCTTAGATTCCTCCGTTCATGTTGCTTAGTCTCTTTAATTTTTCTTAAAATCATGAAGATTTAATTAATAATAATAATAATAATAATAATGCAATGGTAGAAAATGTTTAAACAGGGAAAGAGGTCGCACCTTTATATTGGGGATGTGTTGTATCTTGGGCCAATCTTGGCCGCTGTTCTTTTGACATCGTTCCGTCAATTTAGGACATTCCCAAATATACAAACCTTCAAGTGTGGTGGGGAGGCCACCTTCTGGCAAGGATGATATTTTAGGACAGTAACTAATAGCTAATGACTTGAGGGATGTGAGGTTTTGCATCCGATTGGGTAAGGACTTGAGATTTTTGCAATGTCTGATGGAAAGAGAGACGAGAGAGGTGGGCAACCCATACTCATTGTTTTTATCATCAGGGAACAACGAAAAGAGTTGAGGACAACTATTGATTTCCAAATTGCTGAGAGAGGTGAGGCTTTGCATCCCCTTGGGCAAGGACTTGAGATTAGGACAAGAGTGGATTTCTAGAGTATTGAGCGTGGTGGGCAGCCGATGCTCATTATTTTCATCATCTAGAAACAAGGAATGTAGTTGAGGACATTCATGGATTTCCAATGTTTTGAGAGAGGCGAGGTTTTGCATCCCCTTGGGCAAGGACCTGAGATTAGGACAAGTGTGGATTTCTAGAGTACTGAGCTCGGTGGGCAGCCCATAGTCATTATTTTCATCATCTGGAAACAAGGAATGGAGTTGAGGACATTCACGGATTACCAAATTTTTGAGAGAGGTGAGGCTTTGCATCCCCTTGGGCAAGGACATGAGATTGTCACATGAAAATATTTGAAGGTCTTGAATTGTCATGGGCAGTGCTGACTCTTTCGAGAAAAGCGGGAGTTGAGTAGCAATGGATAACTCTACAAGGGAGGTGAGGTTTTCCAGCCGAGTAGGCATGGACTTGAGATTAGGACATCCGTGAATATTTAGAGATTTGAGCGTGGTGGGAAGCCCCCGCTCTCCATATCCCAAGGACTTTAGTCGTGGACAGTCAAAGATTTTCAAATGTTGGAGAGAGGTTAGATCTTGCAAAGACACCTCCTCGAGAAAACACTCCAACTGATCACACACTTGTATGCTTAACCTCTGAAGAGAGGTAAGGCAAGGCGTTGTCAAGCTTAATAGCATCTTCACGCCACAACTACAGAGTTCTAAGTCATAAATAGATGGGAGATGTGACATCCAACTCGGAAGACTGACACCGTCAAAGTATGTTATACGTAATTTTTTTAGGTTGGCATGGGGTTGGAGGCCTTCCAATACCCCATCATAATTGACCCTTCCATCTTGTGAACTGTCATCTCGGACCCATTCCAAACGCAACTCATTAAGGTATTTCTTATCTTTCAAGTTGGCTTCTTTCGCCTCCTCTATGTTTTGCACATCCTCGAGACCCGAAATCTCAAGTCTTCCTTTAATGTTCCTCATGTTCTTCAACTCTCCTATCTGACAACCACTCTCTTTGCACACCTTGAATTTCGGCAATGTTTGGAGCGAAGTTAATTTTCCAATTCCTGGCACAGAAATCGAGTCCCAGCAGCCCCAATCTAGAGCAATATGTCGTAGATTAACTAGATTCGTGATACCTTTGGCTAGCCCTTTAAGACTACTGGAAAAATCCAGACCTAGAGTTTGTAAATTACAGAGACTAGTTACTGGTTCAGGCAGCCCATCTATACTCGTGAAAGAGACGTTAAGGTAGCGTAGATGTTTCAAATGGCCAATCGAATCCGGCAACTTGTTGATTGCAGATCCACTCAAATCCAATACACGCAGGCATCTCAACTCCATCAATGCATCATTGAGAATCTGGTTGTCAATGGAATATGGAGCCCACAGTCGTAAAGTGCGCAGTCTCTTAAATTTCTTCAAGGCCTCCAAAGACATTGAACCCTCGTTGACGTCAGTCCATGATAAATGACGCACCATTTCAGGGATGCTTCGTGGCGTACCGTCTTCCATTCTACAACATTTATCACCTGAGATAGATTCTGCTAGATCATGCATGAGATCATGCATCACGTATATTGAAGTCTCAAAATATTCATGAAGAGAAAATTGAAAGAAAGACTTTAGTAATAAATCATCAAATATCTCCCCACCAATATCTTCTAGGAGTATGCTTCCTTTGGGTTGAATGAAGCCCGCAGCCATCCACTGTCGGACCAACACATCCTTCTTAAACTCGTGATCTTTAGGAAATGACGCAGAGTAGGCAAAACACTGCTTTTGATTGGTTGGCAGGTAACAATAGCTCAATCTTAAAGCGGGTAATATATCACTTTTATCATCCTTCCATATTTCGCTTCTCAAGATGCTTTCCCACTCACTGACATTCCTTTTAGAAGACACGATGCCCCCCAATGTCTTTACTGCTAAAGGAAGACCATTGCACTTTTTCACGATTTGCCTACCAATTTCCTCCAGTTCCGGATGGGCATTTGAAATCCCTCTCACAAATGCACGCCGAGAAAACAATTCCCAACAATCATCATGTGGTAGACCCTTCAAATGGTGGGAAGGAATTGTGGTCATCATCCTTGCAACCCTTTCATCTCGTGTAGTAATGATAATTTTACTTCCTTTCGCTCCAACTCCAAAGGGAGCGAGTAGACAGTCCCAATGAGTATGAACTTGATTTTCACCCCACACGTCATCGAGAACAATTAAAAATTTCTGACCGTTGAGTTTCTCTTCGAGGTGATGTTGAGCGGCATCCAGGTATGAGAGATCACACTTGCTTCCAGTTGCAGATTCAATAAGTGCCTTTGTTATTTGCAATAGATTAAAATCGTCAGACACACAAGCCCACGCTCTTAGCCCAAAATGCGTCTTGACCCTGTGATCGTTGTAGACGAATTGAGCAAGAGTAGTCTTCCCAAGCCCACCCATGCCAACTATTGGAATAACAGAGTACAATTTATCATCATCATCTGATGATGATGATACCAACAATTGTATAATTTTGTCTTTGTCGACTTGTCTACCAATAACATGAGATTCGTCTATGAAAGAGCTAGTTTCTCTTTGGAGAGGCCTCCCTCCATCTGTCTTATGGAGATTGAGGTATCGAAGTTCATTTGCCATCACATCGAACCTCTCTCTAATCTCCCTCATCTTACGTGCTATGCCACGTTTGTATAAAAGTGGGTTATTAGAACTGAAAAAAGAGGAGATGGACTGGACTATCTTCTGCCTCTTGCTTGTGTGAATTTCGCACATCAAAGCAGATCGTCGTGCTTCGGTCGCAACATCATCCAATAAGTCATCAGCATCATAAGCTATATTCTTGAGCTTTCCAAGCCATTTTCGAACAGCCTTAGAACTAACTTGCTTCTCCTCAGCATCTTCAACCACGCCTTGAATAAGTGTCACTGTGCTCTCTAACTTTTCAAGCTCCTCCTCAAAACCCCATATTGATTTAATTTCTTGTAATGCCGATTCCTTCAGATTGCCAGACAGTGCATCAAGAACAGGGGATACAAATACTTTTGCGATTTCTGCCATACTCTACCAAAGAAGAAAATCCGAACCAGACGTCTCAGACTCAGTAGAGATGGAGAAAATAATGAAGAGAGTGAGAGAGAGAGAAGAAGTATTAAGTTTAATCAAAAGTAATGAAGCCCACGCGGGTTAGTCAGATTTGTCGGTGGAAAGTTGAGCCTGGACAACGACCAAAAGTCTAGCCTGGACAAAAAAACTTTTCCACTTCCCCAAACATATTTCACGTGAAGTAACGTGCGGGCGGTACAATACTTGATATTTTATCCAACAGCTACGTCCTACCACCTGCATGGGATGTAAAATATTCATCTGTTTATCCTTGCAATAAATTAGACAATTTCCCAAAAATCTTCTTCACAAGATGATTTTAACCCTCCAATATATCTGGGGCAGGGACAAATTCGCCCCCTCATATGATGAATTCACCCCCTATTTTCAAAATGGATTGTACAACCCGCACCCTATTTCAAAATGGACTGTACAACCCACACCATAGAATGATCCAAACCATCCATTTGATGGGCTACAACATAAATAGGTTGTGCCCTACAACAAATTACAATAGGATGATTCTAACCCTCCGATCTAAAGAGGGACTCACATTATGGAAATTTTTATAGATAGGACGGTTGGGATCATCCTATGGAAATGATTTTTGGGGCACAACCAATTTACATTGTGGCCCATCAAATGGATGGTTTGGATCATCTTATGGTATGAGCTGTACCATCCATTTTGAAAAAGAGGGGGTGAATTCATCATAGATGGGGTGGCTCAGGTAGCTCAAAAAATGATATATGGATAATAAGGATAGATTATCAGGAGCGAGATTCCACTCACAAAATAATTTGACTAGTCAAATTTGTCTCAGTGGAGATGGAGAAAATAATGAAGACAGAGAGAGCAGTGAGAGAGAGAAGAAGAAGAAGTATCAAGCTTAATCAAAAGTAATGAAGCCCACGCGGGTTAGTCAGATTTGTCGGTGGAAAATTGAGCCTGGACAACCTATCATGTGGATCACATATTAATGGTGGTGTATTTTCTTCTACGCGAAAAAATAACGTATAGTGGGGCCCACCTATTTGTATGATCTGATACATTCATCTGTTTATCCTCGCAGTTGATTAGACAATATCCCAAAAATCTTCTGGCTGGATGATCTTAACCCTCCAATATATTAAGTGTAAAATGGACATGTAGTTGAAAAAAATCATGTGTAAAAATAAGGATAGATTTTCCTTATCCCTATTTTACGATAGAGATTCCATTCACACAATACGCAGACTAGTCAAATTCGTCGGCCAATGTATATCGTGCGAAGAAAAGATAGGTTTACCCTCTTACCATGTTCTGACTTCTTGTAAGTTGTAACAAAGTAAATAAGCATGACTTTATCGGTGGACTCACTGCCTAGAAAGTAACACGGGGTCCAACTTGGCCGGGTTGGAACCCAACCCGGGACTTGGGCTTAGGATGGTCAATCCTAACCCATTCCACCTCTAAATCTCTCACCCCTAACCACACCTCCAATCCGAAATCCAGTCGGGTTGGTTCAGATTCACCTTGGGTCAAACAAAAAATACATTGACCCAAAGGAAATCAAAATAAAATTATAGGACAGAGGTCGGGTTCGGGTCGGGTCGATTTGCTAAAGCCTCAACCCTGACCCAACCCAAAGTTAATTCGTGTTGGCTTTTCTTAACCCTAACACAATCCAACCCAACCCGAGGAAATGCCAACCCAACTTGAGCCAAAATCAACCCGTCGGGTTTGGATTGAGCCCGACCCAAGTTGTCATTATAATATGGGATTCCAGTTATCATTATATATATATATATAGAGGAAAGTGTTGGTGAGCTTAAGCTCACCAAATGGTGAGCTTAAGCGCCCCAATCACATGGGTCCCACATTTTCCTCATATATATATATATATATATATATGGGATTCCCCCACGCACATCCCTCCGTTTTACTTGGGACAGCCCCACTAGTGTAAAAGAAAGGGGTGAATGTATCATTCCACTTTTCAAAATAAGAATAAGTGTTTTTTTAATGGCTACAAAACCAGCGCCTATGAAAATAGTCTTTATATATATATATATATATATATATATATATATATATATATATATATATATATATGTGGGATTCCCCCACGCACATCCCTCCGTTTTACTTGGGACAGCCCCACTAGTGTAAAAGAAAGGGGTGAATGTATCATTCCACTTTTCAAAATAAGAATAAGTGTTTTTTTAATGGCTACAAAACCAGCGCCTATGAAAATAGTCTTTATAAGTAAAAAGTTATTTGAAAAGTGGGTGTTTTTTGTCACGCGGCACGGCATGACAAAAAACAGTGTAAAAGGGCTTTATGTGGTTGTTTTCTTGTGCCGGCACAGCACGGCACGACACGGGCCATGCCGTGCCTAACCTCCTGCACATTAGTGCCGGCACGGCCCGTGGCCGAATCGTGCCGTGCCGTGCCTGGCCTGCGGGCCATGTGGGCCGTAAAATTTCGTGCCGTGCCTGCACGGTACGGCCCGTTTGCCACCTTGAGTCTTGGTCCCATCCCAAATGCTCGTCCCGTGGCTATGATAAAAAGACTACAAAATCAACAGCTTAGGGTAGGGTGTGTTCAGCAAGGGTTCTCATTCTCTTCCATAAAATTGGGGCAGATTAATGAGAATCTATAGAACCAACTCCGCTCTGCAGAATCTGATACCGTTCGGATAGGCGAAACGCAATCCTCAAGGTTGTGGAGTGAAACAAGAAGTATAATTCTTGCAAAATGCTTAAAAAGCTTTTCTTCTTCAACTAAAACTCCCATTAGAAATGTTTGCTACTCTTTAAATAGAGAAATACATGAGAGATGACGTTCAAGCTTTCCCACTAACTAGTTTAGGGACTTACAAACATAATAAATAGCCTAAGAACTCAAAACATTGACTAGTCAAGGCTAACAAAACACATTTTACTAAAACTGGCATTACTTTCTAACCATTGCTCCACATTTATACCTTGAGTACTTGTTAGAAAGATCTCAAAAATACCTAAAACTTTATAGTTTACCATTTTTCATAATTCTGTCATTTAATAGCCCAAAATCATGGTTGAAAATGGTCCAGAAGCTTGTAGCGAGAATTGCACCTGCATCATTCTCCCCCGGTTGAACGTCAACTCGTCCCTGAGTTGACCTGGTCACTTCCATGATATGGAATAACATAAAAAACATTGAAAGTAGTTGAAACGCCATAATCTTCGGGTGATTGAACTCGAAATGGACCATCCGCACGATCTTGAAGTTCGCCAAACTTCCGTTGTTCAAGAAGACTCATCCTCGAGTTTTGAAGTGTCGAAAAATGTTAATCATATTAAACTCTTGAGGAGCAAATCCTACTATATAATTCCAAAGGCAAAAATAGAATATGTCTCCATTTTGAATATGCTTGAATTCATGAATAAACATTATAGGCTTCGATGTCGGATCAAATAAAAAAGGATCAATATAATTGGATGAAAAAATCGATGTAATTCTTTTCCATTCACCCATCTCTTCAATATCTATCGGTTCACCTAATATGTTGTCCAATCCAATCCCTTTGGTGATGAATTCATTAAATTGCTGTTGAAGTTCCCTGTGCTCCTCATTAACTTCAATAACGAGTAGAGCACAGAACATGCCATTTTCGGGTTTGAGTCCCTTTTCCATTCTAGAGGGAGCCAAAGTCACCTTAACTTCATCCTTAACAAAAGAGTAGGTGTTCTTGAAACTATCGTGGATGACTTTGCGATCAAACTCCTAAGGGTGTCCCAAAAGTAAATGACATGCATCCATAAGTAGTATGTCACACCAAATTTCATCTTTATACTTAGAATCAATGGGAAATGAACAAGGCAACGCTTAGAGACCTTTACCTTATTTTCATGATTAATCCAAGCTAGAGTGTAAGGATGTGGAGGAGGTTCGGTCTCGAGGTTCAATTTCTCCACCATCACATTTGCAATAATATTTTCGCAACTACCCGGGTCGATGATTCCATTGCAAACCTTGCCATGAGAAGTACAACGGGTGTGAAAAATATTGTGGCGAAAGCAAACATCTTCCTTAGAACGGTCCATATCCATAGACCTTCGAACCATTAGGGCCTCCCCTTGATCGCTATAGGTGACCTCCTCTTCATCTTCTTGTTGCTCGGTCGTTGGTTGTACATCATCGCTCTCATGTAATTCGCCATTCACAAGAGTGATAACTTTGCGATTGGGGCACTTCGATGCAATGTGACCAAATCCTTGGCATTTAAAACATTGAGGAGATGAAGGATTAGGCCGTTTAAAAGACGGAGTCAAATCACGATTGGACGGTCATGAGAAGTCATTAGAGGGACGCGATTGAGATGTACTCCCCCAGTTAGGAGTAGACTCATGACCTAGATTCTGTGTTCTAAAAGAACCCGTTGGCCCTTGATCTCGCCGTAGCCGGTATTATTTTTCCACTTTGCTTGTCAAGCGATGAACATCATTGAAGGAACAATAAGGTTAGCGTTGCACCTTTTCTTTAATGTCATGCCTCAACTCTCCTAGATAACGAGCAATAGTTTGTTCTTCGGGTTCCGCAACTCCATATCACACGATCATATTGTCAAACTCTTCCGCATATTCATCAACGGAACGAGTCCTTTATTGGAATTGGTACATATCCAAAAAAGCATCTTGTAGATAATTTTTCGGCAAATATTTCTTACGAAGCTCTTTCTTCATTTTCTCCCAAGATCTGAATTTTTATTTTCCAGTCTTTTCTCGATGAAGCTTTAATCGTTCCCACCATATTGAAGCATGCTTGCGAAATTTGATTGCTGCGATTTTCACTTTGTACTCGTCGGGAACATCTTTGTAATAAAAAATTCCGTTCAACCGTAGTAAGCCATTCTATGAAGATATCCGGTTGCATCTTCCTTCAAACTCGGGAACCTCTACCTTAACATTGGTGAAAAGTTGACATAAAGGGGGACGTCTCTAAGAAGAAAAGTCACTCTCTCCTTGGTGTTGGTGTGGCCGTCCGAAAGAGTTGACATCCGAGTCCGATCCATTGCTTTCCTCCACCTCATCTTGAGGCCCTTAAAGTGCTAACCTCTCGGTGAGGATTTGGACTTGACGCCCCTTAATTCCTCAATCTCAAAATCACGAAGATCCCTCTCTCGATTCGGAGCCTCTCTTTCAATCGAACCTTGGCGACGTCGATTGACCATTGAGAAACTTGAACTAGCGCAACTTTCTCGTTGGCAAGCACTAGCATAGGATCGCCTCACGATCACCATCGTAAGGTTACACCTAGATGCTTTGATACCACTTTGATACCGTTCAGATCGGCGAAACGCAATCCTCAGGGTTGTGGACGGAAACAAGAAGTAGAATTCTTGCAAAATGCTTAAAAAGCTTTTGTTCTTCAACTAAAACTCCCATTACAGATATTTGCTACTCTTTAAATGGAGAAATGCATGAGAGAGGACGTTCAAGCTTGCCCACTAACTAATTTAGGGACTTACAAACATAATAAATAGCCTAGGAACTCAAAACATTGACTAGTCAAGGCTAACAAAACACAATTTACTAAAACTGACATAACTTTCTAACCATTGCTCCAAATTTTGACCATGAGTACTTGTTAGAAAAATCTCAAAATGACCTAAAACTTTATAGTTTACCATTTTCCATAATTCTGTCATTTAATATCCCAAAATCGTGGTTTAAAAAAAGGTCCATAAGCTTGTAGCGGGAATGCACCTACATCAGAATCCCATCCTTTACTCACATAAAAAATGTGCGTTCGACAAGGCTTCTCATTCTCGCCCGATTAAACGGGCGAGACACAGAGTGATGAGAATCTTTAGAAATGGCGTTTGGCAACTATTCTTTGACGGGATTTCTCCTTTTTTAGGGGCGGAGAATGGGGAAAGCCAAAAAAATCTCAATAATCTCGTTTGGCTGTGTAACCCGCAACGGCCTGTTTCTAAAATTTCTCCTACTTTTCTTACTAAAAATAGGATTCCTCAAAGCAATAAATATTCGCCTTCAAATATTCTCATCACTCCGTTTCTCGCCCGTTTAATCGGGCGAGAATGAGGTCTTGTCGAATAGAATCCCATCTTTTAGGCGAAAAAGTAGGCAAATTTTTAGAAACGGACATTAGCGGGTCACACAGCCAAACGTGTTTTTTGAGATTTTTCAGCTTTCGTCATTCTCCACCCCTTGAAAAGGGGAAAATCCGGTAAAGAATAGTTGCCGAACTCACCCTGAAACGACGGGAAATGGGCTTGGTGCTGAACTAGCTTTTCGGCATTTTTTTTGCCTTTCACATTCTTTGCAACTACAAAACCAGGAGAAACCCTTTAAATAACGGTTGCCTAGCACACCCTTGTCTTGGTTGAACCCTCAACAAAGCTTGATAGATCAAGGGCCTTTGTTATTCTCAATACATTAAAATCTTCAGACACACAGGCCCACGCTCTGAGCCAGAAATGAGTCTGTACCCTCTGATCGTTGTAGACGAATTGAGCAAGACTAGTCTTCCCAACCCCACCCATGCCAACTATTGGAATAACAGACAATTCATCATCATCATCATCATCGATACCAACAATTGCATTATTTTCTCCTTGTCGACTTGTCTACCAATAACATCAGATTCGTTTACCAAAGAGCTAGTTTCTCGTCGCACCTCCTCGATCTGGGGACGCCTCCCTCCGTCTCTTATTTCGAGATGGAGGTCCTTGCAACGATAAAAAGGGTTAGGACAATTACCAGACCAAGTTGGTCTTCAACTAAGAAAGGAGTTTCTAATGATGAGGCTAAGCAAGCTTTCTACGTGTGACTCACTAATGAGACAAAGCCTGTCTCTTAAAGAGTATGACTTCTTCTGCTGAGACATAGCTTGTCTCCCTAAAGGGTATGATTATCTGCTGAGGCATAGCTTGTCTCCCTAAAGGGTATGATTATCTGCTGAGCCATAGCTTGTCTCCCTAAAGGGTGGGCTCAAGATGTCTCTTTCATTGCTCTTGCAATGAATGAGTTTCTAAATGTTCAAGAGTATACATCTAAAAGACTGGGCAAGTCTTTTAAATGAAAGAGGGGAGTGCTACTTGGACTGAGCAAGTCCCCTAATAATGGGCTTGGACTAACGCCTTCATCACCCTTGCAATGAAAAGGGACCTAAGGTTTAAGGAATGAAATATTAAATATCTATGAGATTTTGTCAAGGGCACATACATTTACAACCCCAATATCATAACTACCTAATTATCATAACCACAACGAAATTTAACATAACATATGATAAACTGGTCACATGTATAAGACTATAAATTTATATTATCAGGTTCCAATTATAATCTACTAATACGAGCAATATATGATAAAACAGGCATCATAGAATTTCTCTTTTTCTCTTCAAATACCACTACCTCTTAAGTAACAAATACTAGAAAAATGATTTCTAATTATATGCTATGGATCATTAACAACTTGTTGAGATTCTAAAATTCCGAGGTCTCAAAAATTATGACATAAATCAAGGATTAGAGTTATTGAAAGCTGAATCTAGAATTATATCTATATATTTATATAATCATCTATTTAACAGACGACACATTCTATAGCCTTTTAACCTGGAATGTGGATACAAACGTGGAAAACAATGAAAAGCATGGACAATTGCTAAAATTGATCTCTCAGAGAAGGAGAGCTGAAAACCTTAGCCTAAATCAGGCGTTATATCTTAAAAAAAAAAAAATCTTCTATCACCTTTACCCTAACATAATATGTCCATAATGATACCTAAACACCTGCATTATGTATGCAAAGGGTTAAATTATCATTCTATATAAGTACAATAAGCACTATGACCTAAATAAATTTCAAAATGTCAACTTCTATACTAATGCTTAAAAAGACACAAAAGGCAATAACTTTATCTTAATGTGAAAACAATTCATGAAACAACACATCAACCCAGACATACTTTGTTTCCTGTACTAATCTGAGATAGCAAGTACTTCTAACAATGAATACAAAACAGGAAACACTAAACTGTGTCATTATTTCAACAAATCAATACCATTATCAATTTCATTAATGCTTCTATGAACAAACGTACAAAATTATGAAGATCAGTACATTACCATGTGCTGGGTCACTATAAATCTGAACTATGAAAATTTATCACCATTATATTTTAATCTGTGCACAGACATATGAGGGATCAAGAAACAATGCAAAACAAATTTGAACCTCCTCTTTTTTTTATCCATGCATGAGAAGATTATAGGGTTTGAGAACCTGCGCATATACAATTGGCAAGTCCAAAAGAAGAACTGAAACAAGGGCTGATTCAGAACATAAATTGAAACAAGAATTGACTCAAAACAGGTCCAAAACAAAGACTGAATTTATGCCAAAACAGAGGTTGATTCTTGGACAGAATTTTATGTTCAAAAGTGTGCAAATGATAGAAAACATGTGAGACATATTAGCTAGCATTGAAACAAAATAGAATGAGCAAGTTCATGGCTTTTACTAAATTCTAATGATGCAAATCACAGTAGACTTACCAAGGCAATCAAAGAAAAGAGATGGGAAACTTATTGAAGTAAGAAAATGCAAGCCTATCAAATAAAGTCATACACAACATGGATTGACAAATTGATTACATTCTAAATTCATTTGGATGAACACATTGGGAAACGAGGTAAAATTAAAAACTACAAAGGGGAAAGACCAAATCCTTACTCTGTGATTTTCAAATACATGCTCAAGGACTAAAAACATGACAAAATGAAACCTAAAAGAAAAATCCTATATTTGTATAGGTCAGACAGATACTTCAAAAATCCCAACACTAAGCTGAAATCAACGCACTAGAAAACAGGAGAATATACTCAAATCCTTTAAGACCATTCGACAAACAGTGCATAAGCAAACATTTGGCAAAATTTTCACCTTTAAAATATCAGATGTTGGAACATGAAAATTCTTATTTAAAACCTATTCAAAATATTGATAATCATAAACATCTGATTTAAGATTATCGCAAATTATTAAAGCTTTCAGACATCATATGACTTAATCTATAAGAGAAATGTATATGGAAAATCACATTGCATCATGTAACGGAATCATTACCACATCCATGTTATCATGTACTCTGCATCTTAGAAATAACAGACTTATCTCAAAATCAATTAACGCTATAACCTTTCTCAGATTACTATTACAATCCAAATAACCATAGATTCCAAAATATACAAGATAATAAACAAGGTATAGTATACAAATATCAAGACATGACAATATTTTTTTTATCCACAATAAAAGAACAGGATATCATGAACAAGACTTTGTTTCAATCAACCAATGAAAGAACTACTACTGGTTATAACCATATCTCAATAGCAACATGAGAGGCCACACACATATACACTTACACACAGGTACATATACTCACACCTATCTACACAACACACACACATTCATGATTCCAATTTATGCTACTGACTTTGTCACACATCAGTTCCACTAAAGCTAATTATATTCATAGCATTCTATTTTTATAAGATGACTGTCATATGTAGGAAATGAGAGCAACAGATTAAAAACTTGTTATTTACAGCCCCTTTAAGCTATAAAACTTGAACCTGAGAAGTAAATAACCTTTACAACCCAAAGAATATTCATTAAGCAAAGGATTATCCTATCTTAAATCTCTTTCTCTATTCTTTGTCACGTATACATATATAGACACACTTATATATATATATATATATATATATATATATGGGAGTGTATGTGTGTGCAGGTGTATGCATGTATAGATGTGTGTATGCGTATATATATATATATATATATATATATATATATATATATATATATATATATAATGGCAAGCTGAACAGAAAAAAAAAATCATGTAACTATGTAGCTGACATAACACACACATACTAGTTCTCTATTTTTTTATTTTTTTTTTATGAATCCAAAACGAAAACACATCACATAATCTGTAAATAAAGCATTCTCATCATAGAATAAATAAAAATAAAATAAAAAAAATCTATTGAGAAGCCACAAGTAATACAACCTAGAAATACATGTTCTAAATTTGCTGAGGTAGAGGGACTCATGTCAGTAAAATTACAAGCATCAAACGAGAAATATCCTCAAAATTTTAATAACAAAACATGAGCCAATAATGTTATTTCTTTTAACTAGTTAATTAGCCACTAAATCAATAGAAATTAACCTTTTATTCATGGACTTTATGAGCGATTAACTTATGATATACTCAAAATCAGCAATCCATAACTAAAAAAAATCAGATCTAGAGCATTTCTCACTATCTTTCAGAGAATTAAATTAATCTTCATTGCAAATTTAAAGGAATAATGAGACTTACCTGCAACAGAGCTTTCAAACCTTTGCTTGAGAAATTCAAAGTCTGATCTTGTGTTCTTCTCTTCAAAAATAATCTTTTAGATGTGCATTCTTCTTCCAGAGATTGCTTGAGATGTAAATCCACCAGATCTAATGAAATCTTTGACAAAAGCTGATGCAATTAAAATCAAAATTTGTCTAGAGCTTAGGCGCATTCACCGGGAAAGTTAACCGGAGAAGATGATTATGATCGGAGAAGAAGGACCTTGAGTTAGTGTTAGGTTTTAAGAAAATGAATTAGAGTTTCTGTAATGAGATTTGGAGAGAATAGCAAAGATCTAAGGTTTCCTAGTTGAAAGGGATGAAGAACAAAAGTTAATGGCTGAAGGATAACCGGAATCTGGCTAGAATTATGTCGGAGAAGATCGGAAAGCAAGGGAGTTTTGGCTGAAAAAAATGGATTTTGGGTTAAAAAAATGAAGAAAACCCTCTCTTTCTCTCTCTAATTAGGAAAACCTAGATCCCCTTTTTTCTTTTTTAAAAAAAACGAGATCTGATTTGGTGTTTATAGGGAAATACGAATATTGATAACAGCACTACCAAGTGATAAGGCGCGAGAAAAACTGATATGGCGCGCCCGCCATTTTTGTCCTATTCGGCTCGGGTGCGTCTTCCACAGGATAAGTTCGCCCCCCCTCTGGATAAATTCACCCCCTTTCTGGTTTACACTACGGTCATCTCTCGGCTCGTTCGCTAGGCAAACGCGCTCGGATTTTGACGAAATTTTGCAAGGACCTTGGTGGGACCCTAACCTAGCTTAGGATGACATTTGGGGCGCTAACTCATTGGTTTGATATGCTTTTGCTCAAACGAGGGAGGTTTAGGGTACAGTCAAAATGGGGTGTCTACAGATGCCCCT
Source organism: Tasmannia lanceolata (assembly GCF_043159265.1). Lineage (NCBI taxonomy): Eukaryota > Viridiplantae > Streptophyta > Magnoliopsida > Canellales > Winteraceae > Tasmannia > Tasmannia lanceolata. The sequence goes on along the minus strand of NW_027518683.1, from coordinate 47,130,836 downwards.
CTTTGGCAGAGCGTGCTTGTCCCGCGAATGTCAAAGCTCAATAGACAACACATTTTGACTGGCCCAAGATTGAAGAAAGGAATAAAGAAAATGATTTTGGAAAGATCAAATTGTTGGAATGAAGTGATGCCTCAGGGGTCTTGAATGGAAAGGATTTTGGTTATTTGCTTGATGCTCTCAAAGATGCTCTCAGAGAAACTTTGGCTCTTTCTATGCTTGGGGCGAATGTTATGAAGGAAAATTTGGCTTTACGCTTGGAGCGAATGCTTTCAGGGAGAATTTGGGTTCTACGCTTGGAGCGAATTCTCTCAGAGAAATTTTGATTTTACGCTCGGGGCGAATGCTCTGAGGGAAAAATTGGATTTTACGCTTGGAGCGAAAGTTTCCAAAGAGAAATTGGTTCTACGCTAGAGCGAATGCTTTCAGGAAAAAAATAGGTTCTACGCTTGGAGCGAATGCTTTCAGGGAAAAAATGGGTTTTACGCTTGGAGCGAATGCTTTCAGGAAGAATTTTGATTCTACGCTTGGAGCGAATGCTTTTCAAAGAGACAAATTAATTTTACGCTTGGAGCGAATGCTTTCAGGAAGAAAACTGGTTTCTACACTTGGAGCGAATGCTTTTCAAAGAGACAAATTGATTTTACGCTTGGAGCGAATGCTTTCAGGAAGAAAACGGGTTTCTACGCTTGGAGCGAATACTTTCAGGAAGAATTTTGGTTCTACGCTTGGAGCGAAATGCTTTTCAAAGAGACAAATTGATTTTACGCTTGGAGCGAATGCTTTCAGGAAGAATTTGGTTTCTTCACTCGGGGTGGATGCTCTCAGGGAGAATTTGGTTAGGCTCGAATGGTCGATTTGATTACAAACTTCGTTTGTGAGTAGAAGCTCCACTGGGGATAATGAGGCAGACTCTCAATGAAATGATGAGAAAGATTCTCAAAGGATTGTGACTGAAGAATTGGATTTAAAAACTGTGTTCAAGTTCCTCAAATTTCCATCTGTTGAGAATAGTCATCTCAATTATCATTGCCCATTTGATTTCTTTTATGACCTGATTGCTCAGGGCATAAAAGATGCCCCTAGTTTGATTTTACTTCCATGACAAATTCATAATAGAGCAAAACACAAGGAAATGGTTAAAAATATTTTCATTTCTTGAAGATTTGAGGTTACAATGCTTTCAGGTTTACAACAAACTGTATCTGTCTGACAACCTCCTTTCCTTTCCGATGATCTTTGTAGTTTCAGATAGGCTTGAAACCCTGCCAGATGGACTTGTGAATCTACCATCTTCTGAACTTTGTTATGCTTTGTATCACACTTGAGGAGACACAACTTCAACATTTTTCACCTTTGCCTTCTCACTTCTTGCTACCTCAGCTTTGGGAGAGATATAGGACTGCACAGGCTTCCCCACACAAAACTCTGGAACTTGCCCTTGACTTGACGAAGAAAGGACTTTGACAATCAACACACGAGGACTTCGACGGACACAATGACTTAGACTCGAAGAGAGACTGAATCTGCTTCTTAGTCTGATAAGTATTTTAAAATGGTACAGTCTACCACTTTTAGAATCTTTTGAAAACCGTATTTAAAGGTGTTTCATTCCTCTTTCCGGTATTTCCATCATGGTTATTATCCCTTTGGATTACTTAGTCTTAACTGTGGACCCCGATCCTGGGAGAGAGGTGAGGATGAGCCCCCAACACCCTCTGGATCATCCACGTATGAAGGAGAGCTCTACCAAGGAACTCTCAAAACGGATGCCACCCTCATAGCATAGCACGAGTGGCGATACAAACTAGATACCTCTTGATCCAAGGATAAATCCTCAAACCAAGATGTACCTAAAATAACTCAGAGTCGCCATCCATGGATACGCCATGGAACCAAAATAAATGCTCTGTTTGCAATGGATAACCAGAGATACAAAAGGTCCGTGCCTGATTACGAATGGAGAAGGTCCAAAGAGCACCCCCAATTCGTCCGAGTGGAAGCACTTGGTCTCTTATGCCATTTATTATTAACCTCAAAGAGTTTCGGGCGAAAATCATATGAAATGGGAATGAAATATCCCCGAGAAGACTTCTACCTAATCATACATGACTCGGGGATGAAATAATAAGCACATACAAGACCAAATAAAAGATGTGTCGCCTAAACACAGCTAAGTTATGGGTGACATGCCTAAATGGTGTCTAAGTTCTGGTGTTCAAACGCATGCATGCTATAGCTAAAGGTATAAGGTATGCGCATGAAAGTAAGAGAACACACCAAAATACATAACATGACAACACAACAAATCCTAAGACTCTAAACGATTGAGCCCGAGTCCTCGGATGGTCTGATGTTCATCCAAAGAAGCCTACGTATCCCTCCTCCATGAGAATCAGAGCAATGTAGTTCTTCGCGCCTATTCTAAGCTAGGATGCCTAAGACACCTAGACCTCTATCCTATACTCGACCTAAAAGATCGGACTAGTTCTTAAAGCTTATTGAGCGATCATTTAGATTTCAGTGAATTGTGAATTTTAGGACACCCTATATGCCCTAACTAAATGCAGGTTAGCCCTAAGCTAATGCAGGTGGTTCCTACAACCTACATGTAACTAGGCTGTATGCCCTAAGGAAAACAAAGGGTGGATTAACACATACTATTCTAGTCATCAGTCGGCGATGTGGATCACCAACTGACCGGACGGAGGCGCTCTTATAACTTTAGGGCAAACCCCTAACTCTAAAACAAACACACACAAGCACACAACAAATCAAAGACAAACCCCCTAACTCTAAAAGAAACTCTCTATCTAGGAGAAACTCCTAACTCTAGAGGAAGAGCTTTTTGAAAACACGGTTTTAAAGAAAAAAGGGTTAGAGTATATTTATTTACAAAGTTTGGTTGGACTTGGGACATGGATCCCGAGCTGCGCTACCTACCTTGTGGAAGAGGTTGAGCCAACGTAGTTTAAAAGGAACTTCCTATTTATGCTCATAAAAACTTTAACTTTTTTTAAAAATTTTTAATGCTTTTAACAAAATTCCAAATGTTTTTGTTGTTTTAAATTTCTGATGTTTTTTGTGATTTTAAATGATTTCAAAGCTTTTGGATCTTAAAATGATTTCACTCTTACAGGGAACAAACAAGCATAACCATAAACTAAGGCAAAGCCCTAAAGCAAAATGGGAAACCCCGAACAAGCAACAAATGTCTCAAAGAGACAATCCACAACAAGCAAACAAGTGCTCCAAGAGCAGCGAAAACAATCTAAGATCCCTAGCACTGAAGATTCAATATGACTAAGATAGTCTCTAACAAAGAAAAGTGCTAACAACCCTAAGGGATAAACTCCTATCTAACAGGCAAGCCATAAAGCTACGGGGCGAACCCCTAACATAAAGAATAACCAACTCTAAATGGGAAGCAAATGAGTCCAAGACTCTCTATTGCTCTATAAGGGAGGGCAAATGAGTCAAATGCTCGCTCTAGAAAGGAGGGTTCTAACATGAGGCTAGGTAAGCCTCCTAAAGGGAAACTCTCTAAACGAGACTAGGCTTGTTTCCTATGGGCGAACTCCTGTAAATGAGGCCAGGCATGCCTCCTATGGGTGAACTCTCTGCCAGACTAATACAGACTCTCAAAGGGGGAGGCCCTAAACAATAAGGCTTGCCCCCGAGGGAGAAACACCTTAATGAGACAAAGCATGTCTCCTAGTGGGGGCTCCAGATATCTCTTTCATTGCTCTTGCAATGAATAAGCACGGTAAGGGCAACTAACAGACCAAATTGGTCTTCAAATAGAGAGAGACTCTACAAATGAGGCTAGACAAGCCTCCAAAGGACAACTTTCTAGATGAGACAGAGCTTGTCTACTAACAGGAGCTCTATCAATGAAGCAGGGCATGCCTCTTCTACACAAAGGATGCAAACAAAGGATCTAACGAAACTGGGCAAGTCTCCTAGGCACAAAGGACGTAAGCAAAGGCTCTGACGAGACTGGGCAAGTCTCCTAGACAAGAGGGGGAGTGCTACAAGAAATGAGCGAGTCCCCCAAAGATGGGCTTGGGCTAGCGCCTTCATCGCCTAATCATGAGAAGAAGACTCCAACAAGCCGAAGGAGATATCAAATGTCGATAATTAATCCAAACCGAATGAAAAATCTCAGATGAAAGCGAACATTGCCACGCTTAGCTTACTAATCCTAGAAACCTGGTTCTACATCCTAACTCATTTGCCATTTTCCGTATATAGGGGTCGGCTGCCTAAGATAAGACAAACAAATGATTTAACTCCACATGCACTCAACCATGTAATCACATAATTAACCTCTCTTTGAAACACTGTCACAAGATAATGCAACTCATAAGAATTGTGAGTCATATTATTCAACGATCAACACATGGTGGACTCATATATCTGAATGATCAAAACACAGTAGACACACATGTACCTAATATCCCAACAGTGCAAGAACCCATCACTAAATGACCAAACCCCAATGGATTCACCTTATTCAATAACCAAATCAAGAAAGGGGCAAACCCAACCCATTTGTTGACCAAGGCAAAGTTGACCCTATATCATACAAAACAGGGATTGAATTGCGGGTTTAACTATGGCTAAACAGGGGCTGAAATGTGCTAAAAACAAGGGGTGAAATGTGCTTACAAACAAGGCTGCACTGTGCTTAAAAATAGGGGCTGAAATGTGCTAAAAATAGGGCTGCACTGTGCTTAAAAACAGGGGCTGAAATGTGCTAAAAAAATAGGGGCTGAATTGTGCTAAAACAGGGCTGAACTATGCTTAAAAGCAGGGAGCATATGTGCTAAAACAGGGCTGAACTATGCTTAAAAGCAGGGAGCATATGTGCTAAAACAGGGGCTGAACTGTGCCTAAAGAGAAAGGCTGAAATGTGTTAAAAACAAGAGGTGAAATGTGCTTAACAATGTGCATCAAACCGGGGCTGACTTGTGAGTTGATGAACTTGCGCACAACCGGATTGAGAGAGCAGCATTACCAAACCATGCTGGGTCACAATTACTACATAGTAGTGCCGATATTAAGGAATTAAAGCATGATGCATTCACTACTTTATTTTGATATTCTCAGCTTGTTATTTCCTCATGGGAATGACTAATAACTGCTGCACAAATTAACTTGTGAATGGATTGTTACAAATGGGAGTAACCACAATATGAAAGCTTATGTGGCTATTCACATATGCAACATCCTACTAGTGAAGTGCCTTTTGAAGTGAATGCTCAAAAATCCAAAGCGGAAAGGGAAGGGTACAAATATCACGGCAGTGAGGTAGTCTTCTCATTTAAGCACCCAGAATTCTAAATTTCTTGCCAACCGGAACTCATGAGAGGCACCTTGTGTATCTACACTGAGCATGTACAAGATATAAGCACAGAAAATTACCAAGACCAATTAGCCCTGACCCCAACACCACTATGGAATTTTAGAACTAGCAAATTTGATACGAACTTCCAGCTTGGGTTGCCACATCGCTGACCATCATATAAGATGTATCTATTCACATTAGATAGCCTTATTGATTAGTATTGAGTGGAAGTTAAGGCATCAGCAATGTTGGTTTATACTTACAACTGAGCTAATTATGGCAGATCAACAGACATGATGCTGTCATTCACTGGCATTTTAACCTCTCGGTGATGTAAATATCAAGTGTATCTACCTTCAAACAAACACATTTCCATCATTCATAACAAAATCTTTTCTACATATTCTATGGGAAAGGAGGAATACTCTCGTACACCAAAACAGAGTGCGTTGTACACTAAAAACAGAACATGTCATCCCATCTATACATCATGCTAAATCGAGGAAAACTATAGCAGATTCATGAGCCGAAGCTTCCTTTTAGCAACAATACTATCAAGATCCATATGAAAAAAATCACATATCCCAAACAGCATAATAACCATACACAATCAAGTGATTTTCACGAATCATAAAGAACGACCAAATTGAGTAGAATTTAGAAAGGGGAAGAGCAATTACCATTCTCATGAAGTTCTACGAAATTAACAAATTCAGAGCACTCCTCACAGATTTTAATGAAATTTATTATGAAACAAAATGATATACCTGAAATGTTACCTGAATTGAAGATTAAGCGGATTTGTTGAAAATTGCAACGATGATCATGGGGTTTCACTTGAGGGTTTCAAAGAAAGAGATGGTAGAGATGGCGGGAGGTAGGAGAAGATGGGGGTAGTGGTGGCTGATGTGGGTTTCGATGAGGATAAAAGGGAAATGGGTTTTAAGATGATGGTTGAGAGGCTGACCGGTGATGGGAGATGAGATTCAGGGTCTCTTGGGCAAATGGGTTCAATCCAATGGCAGAATGGAGATGGGGAATGGGGTCTCTGAGATGGGGAAGCGATGGTGGTCGATGGAGGGTCGGAATGGTCAGAGAAGATGGGTTGGCCGGCCGGAGATGATGGGTGGAGAAGATGGGTTTTCTCCTTCTTCTTCCTCTTCTCTACTCTGTGTCTTCTCTCCTCTCTGTTTCTCACGAAAATGGGGATTTTGAAGTGGGTTTTAATGGTAGTCGGGAAGAGAAATGGAGGTGGCTGAGGGTGATGGGAAGAGGGTTTGGAGCTCGAAGTGGGTTTGGTGGTGAAAGAAATGGCAGAGGAGATGGAGGTGGTTAAGATGGGGTTTTGGATTTTTTTTTTTTTGGGGGGGGGGGGGGGGAAATGGTGGTCGGAGTTGCCGGAGAAGACCACACCTTCTCTCTCTCTCTCTCTCTCTCTCTCTCTTGGGGGGGGGGGGGGGAAATGGTGGTCGGAGTTGCCGGAGAAGACCACACCTTCTCTCTCTCTCTCTCTCTCTCTCGCTCTCTCTCGCTCTCTCTCTCTCTCTCTCTCTCTTAGCTTTCAGCTTCGAACGAAAATGAGGCTCCTCCCCTCAAAACCCTAATTGATTTGGGCTTTAAAGAAGGAAAATGATATTGTTGCCCCCCTATCCGTCCTATGGACAACCCACTCTTAGCATATTTTAAGCCTACTCTTTCCTACAGGGGGGTGGTCTCGGGTATAGAATAGACCCTAAAGGAAATGATATATTTTACCCCCTCTTTCTTCCCCTAGACAGCCTCTCTAATGTATTTATAACTACTCTTCTTACACTATCAGGGGGGTGGGCTAGATAGAAATTGGTTCCCTTCACTTTTGCTAAAAGAAATGATATTGGCACTACTTCGCCTTGATAATAGCACTGACTCGACTCGTCTCTTCTCCCATTTTCCGCCCGTTCTACCTGAAATGCTTAGAAATGGGAAAAGCTACGAGCAACCCTTTAGGCACTAAAAGCGAGTGCAGTCATTGGAGATTGATGGAGTTTTGGATCATTCAGGCTCCACAATGGCTTCAACTAGGGTCTGCAAATGGGCACTTTCGAGTTCTTTCGCAATTTAAGGCTCAAATTTTCAAAAGATTTTGGACTTCGGTTTCAAAAATTTATTCATCTATGGGGAGAAGGGTTCGGTCGAAATTGGGTGTCTACATTAACCCTCCTAGCTTAGAGAGTGTCAGAAGAATCTCTGCTGGCGTTTACTCAGACTTTGAGTAATGCCGTCGAAGAAATGAAAGTCTTGTTAGCTTTCAGAGGTTCTGTCCATTTTTAAAGTCATTACCATGACCAAATCGCCATTTTCAGGTTTTCGATTCGGCGGACCGCATTCCTTAATTTTTGCTTGGACTGCCTGCCCTTGCAGGTTTTCCATCCAACAGGCTTGGCACCCTTATTTTTGCCTAAGCTGCCCTTTCGGGTTTTCAGCTTAGCGGGTTTAAGACTCCATCATTTTTTCTTTTTCTTTCCGTTTCTCTACAAACCTGGGCCTAAATACACCAGAAGGACTTTTAGGAAGGCTTGGGTTCAAACAGGTTAAACTTTGGTAAGTTTTCATGTATTTGACAGAATCTGGCCCTCCAGACTGCCTATGTATCCCCAAAGAAAATAGGAATCAGGTCAACGTAGTTTGCCCATTCGGGTTTCAAGTATTGTTTGTTTTGTTTCTTTCTACTTTTGTAGATTTGAGGAATTTGACCAAACCCGAATTGATCAGGTTGCCTACGTATCCTGTAGATAGGAATCAGATCAGAACGTAGTTCAGGTTCAATATCTTTTATGACACTAGTCATAAAAGATGCCCCTGGTTTGAATTTATCAAAGAAAGAACGATTTTTTTTTAGGCCCAAAGTGTTTGCAAATGGTTTTTGACTTTGAGGTTGTTGGCTTTTAAGCTCTGAGTGACCAAGGATGGCCTCCTGGTGTATCTAAGCATAGTACTTCTTTAGTTGGTCCAGGTTTGTAGGTTCTGTTAATTTTTCTCCATTTTCATCGAGGAGTCTTACGGCTTTTCCAGACAGGACTTCATCGACGATGTAAGGACCAGACCAGTTTGGCCTGAACTTTCCTCTGGGATCAAATACTGGTGCCCTGTAGGACTTCAAGACGAGATCTCCTGGCTTCAAATCTCTGACCTTGACTTTCTTGTTGAAGGCCATTTCGATTCTTCTCTGATACCCTTGGATGTGATATAAGGCTCTCAACCTCTTTTCATCTATCATCTGTAATTCCTGATGTCTGGCTCTGGCCCACTCAGACTCTGGCAAATTCGCTTCCATCATTACCCTTAAGGATGGAATTCTTAGCTCAACAGGGAGGACTGCTTCCATTCCGTACACTAGAGAGTACGGAGTTACACCTGTAGAGGATCTGATTGATGTCCTGTAAGCCCATAAAGCAAAAGGAAGTTTGTTCGACCAGTCCTTATAAGTTTCGGTCATCTTACTGATTATGACCTTGATGTTCTTATTTGCTGCCTCTACAGCCCCATTTGTTTGAGGTCTGTAAGGAGATGACTTGTGATGCTTGATTTTGAACTCTTAGCACAGGTGCACTACATCTTTCTTAAAGTGAGATCCATTGTCAGAAATCAGCTCGTGAGGTACTCCGTATCTGCAAATGATATTCGCACGGATGAACTTCGCAACTGTATTCGAAGTTATGGAGGCATACAAAGCAGCTTCTATCCACTTTGTGAAGTAGTCAATGGCTACCAAGATGTATTCATGTCCACTTGCCGACTTTGGATAAACTTTGCCAATGATGTCGATCCCCCATACTGAGAATGGCCATGGCGAGGTCAAAGAGTGCAGCTCTGACGGAGGCACATAAATAAGATTTGCATAGACTTGGCACTTATGACATTTCTTCACAAATGCAAAGCAGTCTGCTTCCATTGTGGGCCAATAGATACCAAGTCTTAGGATTTTCCTTGACAACATCTTACCATTCATGTGAGGACCACAAACACCTTCATGTGTTTGCTCTATGAGCTCTGCAGCCTGATCTTCATCAACACACAGAAGCTGTATCCCATCAAATGATCTTCTGTACAACTCTTCGCCACAAATGATAAAGTTAGCAGCGAACCTCTGAAGAGTTTTTATCTCTTTACTGGAAGCCTCAGGCGGATGCCCCTTGCTTGAAATAAGATTTCTGATGTCTGTGTACCACGATTTTCCATCCGGACATCTAGCAGGTATCTCTATGGCATTCACATGCGTTGGAGCCCATTGCAACCTCGCAGCCAAAGGTTGAACCTCCATTGTAGCAGAAATATCCAACATTGAAGCCAGAGTAGCCAAAGCGTCGGCAAAATGATTCCTGGTCCGCGACAGATGAGTAAAGGTGACACTCCTGAACTTCTTGACCAGAGATTCGAGATAAGAGTGATATGAGATCAATCTTGCCTCTTTTGTTTTCCAATCCCCATTTATTTAAAAAATGATCAGGATTGAATCCCCGAAAACATCTATGTCTTGAATTTGCAAAGCCAAAGCTGCCTCAAGTCCTGCAATGCATGCTTCATATTCAGCCATGTTATTGGTGCATTCAAACTGCAATTTGATGGATATAGGGATGTACTCCTTCTTTGAAGATACCAAAACTGCCCCTATTCCTTGATCATGATTATTGACGGCTCCGTCAAAGTACATAAGCCATTTGGAACTCGGAGTCTCTTCTTCAATGTCCATAATCTCTTCATAAGGAAAGTCTGCCTTTAGAAAAGCATTCTCCTCAACAGGAGCATCTGCCAGCTATTCAGCGATGACCCGTCCTTTAATTGATTTTTGAGTGACATAAGTGATGTCAAATTCAGATAACAATAGCAACCATCTAGCTGTTCTTCCAGTAAGAGCGGGGTTTTCGAACAAATACTTCAACGGATCCATCCGTGAAAGCAAAAGTACCTTGTTTGACAACAGGTAATGTCTAAGCCTTTGAGTTGCCCAAACCAATGCTAGACAAGTCTTTTCCAAGACAGTGTACTTGATTTCATATTCTAGCATTTTCTTGCTAATGTAGTAAATGGGCTTTTCCTTCTTAGATCCTGTATCCTGCTGAGCAAGCATACAGCCCATTGTTGTATCCATGATGGACAAATACATCAACAATGGTTGGCCTGGAATGACTGGTGATAAGACAGGAGGCAAAGACAAGCACTGCTTGACTTTTTCAAATGCTTCCTGACATTCTTCATTCCACTTCTTGGAAGAATTCTTCTTCAATAACTTAAAGATGGGTTCACACGTCATAGTTAAATGAGATATGAATCTCCTCAAGTATTGCACTTTGCCAAGGAATCCACGAATCTGCTTTTCCGTCTTTGGTGGTTGCATTTCTTAGATGGCTTTAATTTTCTGAGGATCCACCTCGATCCCTCTCTCGCTGACCATGAATCCAAGCAACTTCCCTGATGTGACCCCAAATACACATTTATTGGGGTTCAAGCGAAGTTGATATTTTCGGATTCGCTCGAAGAACTTTCTCAAAGCGATTGTATGCTCTGATCGAGTCTTTCCTTTGACAATCATGTCATCTACATAGACCTTGACCTCTTTATGAATCATGTCGTGAAGAAGAGTAGTTGCAGCCCTCTGATAAGTAGCACCAGCATTCTTAAGACCAAACGGCATCACCCTGTAGCAATATGTGCCCCACTGAGTAATGAACGCTGTCTTCATCATATCCTCAGGCACCATTTTAATTTGATTGTACCCTGAGAATCCATCCATGAAAGATAACAGTGCATGTCCAGCTGTATTGTCAACCAGGAAATCAATGTTCGGAAGAGGAAAGCCATCTTTCGGACTTGCCTTGTTCAAATCTCTGAAATCGACACACATCCTGACTTTCCCGTCCTTCTTAGGCACCGGTACAATATTTGCAAGCCATTCGGGGTATTCGACTACTTCGATGAATTTTACTTTGAGTAGTTTCTTAACCTCATCATGAACTTTCAACTCCCATTCTTTTTTTAATTTTTTTGGTTTTTTGCTTCTTCGGCTTGATACCAGGGATTAGAGGTAATTTGTGCTGGACTATGTCCTCACTCAATTCCGGCATGTCATCGTAAGACCAAGCAACAACCTCCTTAAACTCTTTTAGCAAGGTGATTAATTCTTCACGCTCCTCAGGAGATAAAGTTTTACCAATCCGTATCTCCCGAATTAAGGATTCATCGCCTATATTTATGGTTTCAATTTCCTCTTCAAGTGGTTTAGCTCGGTGACTCTCCTCTTGTTGAATCATGTGTTTGATTTCAAGAGGAGTTTCGTCGGCTTCCTCATTAGAGGGGGAGTCTTGATTGTTATTATTATTTACTTGATCAGGTTTAGAAGCAAAATCTGTAGAAGAGACAAGTACAGGAATATAAGCAAAAGAGTCTTTTATTTCATCGGAATCACTGATTACATCAAATGACTAGCCCACAGCAGGCGTTACAGACTCTGAAACAAAATGAAAAGACAAGTCGACATCAGTATCGACATAACTAGAAATATGTACAGACGAAGAATCAATGAAGATGTCCTCAAACTTAGACTTGACGCTACCAGGGACAGACTCGTCACCCACTCCAGAGGTAGACCCGACCTCTACAGTACCTGCATCAAAAGAAAAGTTAGAAATGACAGACTCTAGGACGGACTCAGAAACTGACACACATTTTGAAACGACTGACTCTTTTGAAGGGATTGAACTATACTGATGAACTACTTGGGGTATAACCTGTGAGTTCCAGTTATCCAGAGGTCCCTCAGCTGGGGTGATAGAATTTCTTGGGTTAATGAAGGGTGCGTCTCCTCCAATCATCGCAATGACTGGTACCTCAACTTGGAACAAGGAGTCTAGGAGCTCTGATTCAAAGTTCTCAACCCAATCTGTCTCTGGCTCAGCTGTCTCTACAATCTGCTCAAAGAAAAAGTCCTCTGGCAGCTTATCTGTAAAGAAGATCTCAAGACCTGGCATCTTCTTTCCAGTCTCATCATACCAAGGCTCAGAAAAACCATAGAATGGACAATCAGCCCCTTCTCTTCTGAATCTGCCATTCAATACCATGCTGAATGGTCCCATTGGAAATTCTAAACCTCTGCGGCGACATGTAGCCCATTTTATCATGAAGGCCTTCATTTCCTGGACGTCCTTGCGTGTAGGCTCATATCCTAAGCCAAACAAACCATCAACTGCTCTGATTTCAGGCCACTCAGTCGGGCCTTGCAAGTTCCTTCCCAGACCAGCTCCTGGGATATACCCATGTCGTCGCATTATTCTCGCTACATGGACATTAGTGCTCGTCAAGAACATGATTTCTTCATTCATGGCCTCCTCCATAGTGATAGTAGAGACCTCTAGCGAAAACCCTGTCAAGCTGACATCCCGGGCATTTTCAACAGCGGATTCAGCGGTTATCTGCCCAATTTCCTGTTCTGGATCTCCTCGCACTGTAATCACTCTGTTATTCCAGATGAATTTCAGTTTCTGATGTAGCGTTGAAGGAATAACTCCGACCTTATGCAGCCAAGGTCGGCCCAGCAGAAGAAAGAAAGAGGTTTTGATATCAAGCACTTGGAATTCGACTTCAAAAGTCTCTCCTCCAATCTCGATTTCAGTGGCTAATATCCCGATCACGTCTCTTCTAGTGCCGTCATATGCCAATATACCATGTGCAGATGGTATGAAGCTATCTGGTCCAAATCCCAAGGTAACGGCGGTGCTCAAAGGACATACGTTCAGGGCTGACCCATTAGCCACTAGCACTTCAGGCACTCTCTTCTTGTTGCAAATTATGGTAATCCTGAGAGGACGGGTATGGTCTCTTTCTTCTGGAGGCAGGTCCTCATCAGTAAAAGATAACACTTTAGAAGCTTTGGACACAGCCACTAAGATGACTAGCTCGTCAGGGGTGATTTCAACTGACACTTGAGACGCATTTAACTCACGGAGTACTGCTTGTCTGTGTTTTGGCGATGCCATTAGTAGACCCCATATGGACACATACATTAGCTTGCGTCTTTTTCAGTTGTTTTAGCAAATTGTCTTCTTCTTCATCCAGACTCTGTTTCTGTTTTTGGTTTTCTGATGCCCTTGCGACTTCGGCAGGATTTTCAACCCTCAGCTCTGCCGGTTTAAAGACATGTCCACCACTTGTAACATGGTGGAGTTCATCACATTGGTCATTCAGAAGTAACAGGTCTTCATCTTCTAGCCTTAAAACATAGGGGACTTCCTCGTCCACCTCTTCTCTTTCATACTTGAAGACATATGAACATTCAGGAGATTCTGCAAATCCCTCATCTCGGGCAGAAAGTACATAAGGCTTCTGGTTTTCGATATCTTCATCTCCTTCTTCCCATCTCAGAACATATGGTTCTTCAGAAATAACAGAACAAATACGGGAATGGTCTAAAATGACTTCCTCTGTAAGGACCGCATAAACATTTGGTGGAGTGGTTGCATGTGTTGGCAAAGGATTGCGAGTGACGTTAGGAGCTTCAATTGTAATTTTCTTCGTCTCAATCATGTCCTGAATCTTATGCTTCAAGGCCATACATCTATCAGTCAGATGTCCGACACTCTGATGATATTCGCAATAATAATCCTTCCTCCAATACCTTGGGAGAGGATTCAGAATCTTCTAGGCTCTAGCAGCTCAATCTTCTTGTCCCTCAACAGTTTCTTCAATGCCACTGAAAGGGAATATGGCAAAGGATCGAATTGTCTTGGCTCTTTCCTCTCTGGGCGACCTTCACCAAAATTTACTCTCCTTGCCGGCGGAGCAGTATTCACATTGTGAACCTCCTTAGGTGCAATCATTGGTCTTTTTCCTTCTCTTGAATCAGAAGAAATCCTCGATCTCAAACCCTTGGACAATGCATCCTCTATTTGGGTTCCCGTCTTGATGAGGTGATTGAAATCAAGGAAGTATTGGATGGCCATGTGATGGTAGTATTGTGGCGACAGATTCTTCACCATAATTTTAATTTGGTCTTCATCCGACAGACGATGAGTCATCTGCGCAGCTTTCCTTCTCCATCTGCGAATGAAGGAAGTGAAGGTTTCATTGTGGCCTTGTTTCAATGCTTTAAGATCTCGCTTGGTTACGTCGATTCCCTCCTCCATGGAGAACTGCTCGACGAACCTGTAAGCAATGTCTTCTAAGGTTCGGATCTCTTCAGACTTCAGGCTCAAGAACCACTTCTTAGCCACTCCAATCAGAGATTGAGAAAATAAGAGAGTAACCTGCTCTGGAGATAGACCGTACTGTTGCAGAAGCGGAAGAACTGACATTAAATGGCTTCTAGGACACCCTGTCCCATCATATTTATCCATGTCTGGTACTTTGAATCTAGGAGGCAGTGTGACTCCTGGATATATCATAAAGTCTGCCATGTTCAACTTCTTCGGGCCTTGGAATTTTATATTCTCCATCTCCTGGGTCAGCCTATCCAGTCTATCTGTTATCACTTTGCCCTTATCGGCTCTTTCCAAATGAGGGTGACAATTCTCTTCTGCATACTGCTCATCCTCAAAGTCATCCTCAACAGTGAACATTGCTGGTATGTTCATCATAGGAGGTGGAGGAGGTATGATTGAATGATGTTGGGGTGCATGTTCTTTAGAAGTAGAACTCCTATCATTTTTCAGGCGAGCAATTTCTTCATTGATGGTGCCCAATTGTGCTAGGATAGCCTTCATCATCTCATTGGTGTCTAGGGTATTATGCCCATTCTCCGCCATTGGTTCAGGTGTGGGTAGAATGGGTGAAAGAGTTTCCTGAAAGTTTGAAAGGGGTAACAGCGGGGAAGTAGAAGAGGGTGGTGACAAAGACTGTCGACTCAGCCTGGAATCAGATGTCTGACGGGACCAGGTTGGTTTTGAAATATGAGTTTTCTGAGAAGCTATGATTGCTCTATATCAGAATCCTGAAATAGAAGTATAAAAACTAGATTAAAATGAATGATAAATGAGATAAGATATTTAATCAAATAGTGACAAGAGAAACGAAAACACACTTTCATTAATAGAATTCAAATTGTGATTACAACGGATGGATATACTAATCTCTGATCACAACTGGATAAGCAAAACTGACAATAAAGGAAAATGCAGAAATCAAGATAACAAAACATGATATAGATCCTCAAAGCTCCTCAATCCGAGCTCTCCTGCTTGCGGGCTCTTCAGATATTTTTCCACGTCGGATCTTGGCTGATAAACCGAACCTCCTTTCTATATTTTTGTTTCCCCAAGCAGCCACAATGGATCGAATGAGATCAGGAGTAAGATCTTCACAAAGAGGAGGGACTATGGCTACAGGAGAACATGGAATTCCCGTAATCTGATGGAGAAATCGCATGGGTGCATAAAAAGAAGATTTCTCGGTACCCATGAGGTAAACAAACGGATGTGGGTAAGTGCTAGTGAAAACTTGGAAGCACGAATGACTCACCCAACGAAATTGGCTCTCATCCATATGCTGCAACCAATTGCGCCATTCATCAATGGACTGAGGTTAATTAGTTATTGTTTGCCTTGAACGAAAATTCTTCAGGGTATACGGATTTTGGTTTTGTCGTTGAAGAACCTGAAGTTTTTCACAAAGCCAGACATACAACAATTTTACACATCCACAGAAATTATCTTTGATCTCTTGGGAAGCAATAAGATCTAGTCCCAAGAAGGTCTCTGCTAACATGGTGGGGACTTGATTCCTTACTTCGTTAATTTGGTCTACGACGGCTAACAAGGTTAACGAAGCAACACGAGGGTTTTTCCGAATGACATATCGTGCAAAGACACCAAAAATCAAAGCACTGCGTCGACAACTCTGAAAATGGGAGTTAGTAGGATCAACGTTTTTAGAAAAAAGTGTAATGAGGTTTGAACTTGCACACACGTATCCGTTAAGCATGGAAGAGCATTAACAGTTTGATTTTTGAATAGCTTGCAAAAAAGAGAATGAGAGGAATCTACATTCGAAGATCGTATCCAAAGTCCCTCTGTTGGGAGCTCCAATAAGACACACCAATCCTTGAATATAGGACAAAGCTCGAAGGATCCAAATCGGAAAACATGAAGATTAGGATCCCAGAATCCAGCGGCTGCTTGGAGAAACTTTCAATTTATATCAGATACACTCAAGTGATTGAAGGTACAGATGAACTGATCAGCCATGCTCCTTTCCAAAGACTCCCGCGGAAGAGTACTAATAGTCTCACTTATCCAGCCTTTCAACACATTATTCCCCATGATTTAACCTAAACACAAAGAATATGATGGGATAATTAGGGAATAGAGAATAACTTGGAATAAACAAAGAATAAGGATAAACTTAGCAATCAATCACAAGAAGGATGCAATTGGCAAGATTGAATGTTCCATTGATGATCAAAGATGATCAGAAACTCAGAAAAGAGACCACGGTCACAAAATGACAAAAGTAGATCATAGACCGGGTCTAAATCTGGAAGATGGACGTCAAAATATATGATCAAAAGATCGATAATGATAGGCTATGGTCATAGAGATAGCAGACAAACTATCGACCATATCTAAGACAAAACAAGCAAAATCTGAGTAATACATACGCAATATGAATCTATGACACAACAAAAGAATGGATAAATGAGGTTTGAATTTGAAGGACAACAACAAGCAAGAATTTATCATCACTGAATCAAGGAATAAACCACAGCTATGAGTACAACAAGTAGAAGTCACCAACTGGGTTTAAATTTGAAGGATGAATTTACACGATTGATTGATTCAGACTAGGAATCCCCACTAGAAAGTAGGTCCCGGTCTTATAATCAAGGAAGGATACAGACGGATTTTCCAAGAATAAGTCAAAATATAAACCACGACCATGAGAGGGGCAAGTAAAGCCACTGATCGGGTCTAAATCTCAGAAATGGATTGATGGAATTGATTAGATTAGATAAGGAAGCCTCACTATTGAGTAAGCCCTAATCTGATAATCAATATATAGATATATATACATATATATCCTAACCAGGGGCACCAACCCTAAATATAATCCCGCAGAGTCAAGAAGCTTGACTCAAGACAGACATGTGAGTGTACTAGGACCGCGTTGAAGCCATATAAGGTGAACTACAATAATCTATAGACAGGACAAGGCTCCTAAATCTAGGCTCCACATGTGTAAGCAACACGTGTTCTTCCCTATATGAATGTAATACATATATAAGCACATGTGACTCCTAATTGGATTTTACTAAGTCAGTAAATATATCCATGTACATAATTGTAGACACCCCATTTTGACCGGACCCAAGTTCGTGTCGTTTGGGCAGAGCCTCGTCAAATCAGTGAGCTGGGGTCCCAAATTAAACCCTGGGGTAGCTTAAGGTCTCATCTAGGTCCCTACAAAATTTCGTCAGAATCCGAGCGCGTTTGCCTAGCAATCGAGCCAAGGCGGTGTCGTAGTGTAAACCAGAAAAGGGGGTGAATTTATCCTGAAGGGGGGCGAATTTATCCTGGAAAGGACGTGGCCTGGGGCAGAAAAGACACGATTTCTTCGTGCGCCCATCAATTTTTTGCGCGAATCGCGTGCCTATCAAAATGGGGTGCCAATATCAAGTCTCGAAAATTACTATAAATATGATTTTTTTTTCTCTCATTTTCAGATCTTCGAATAGAGAGAGAGAGAGAGAGAGAGAGAGAGAGAGAGAGAGAGAGAGAAGCAATAGAGAGAGAGTGTGTCTTCTCCGGTCATCTCGTCGGTGCTCCGGCAAACGCATCATCTTCATCTCCATTAGCCACTACCTCTCTAACACCTCAATACTTCATCTTCCATCTCCAAAATCCTAGATCCAATCGATCTCCTTCATTTCTACCTTTGAAACCCTAGATTCAAGCCATTTTCCTTAGATCTAGACAAATTCAGAGAGGAAGTGTTGATCTTCTTCTCCGGTGGCTTGATCGGAGCTCCGATCTGTGATTTGAAGAGGTTGAAGAAGAAAATTCAGGTTAGGAGATTCAGAAATCTGCAGTTTCAGAGAGAGAAATTGAAAGATTGAGGAAGAGAAAAGGGATTCGAGCTTCATCTTCATCACTACTACTTTAGCCTCATCGTTTTGAGCTTCATTTAAAGCTTCTTCTTCTCAAATTCAACTCTCAAACCCTAGTTAGTCAGAGAAAATCTTAGATCAGGTGTAGGTGCTCTCATTTCTGTTTTTCTTGAAAGATATTCCCAGCAGCCATAACTTCAATCTGGAAAAGGAAATTTTAATCGAGGTTTTTGCTCATATCTGTGACAAGGAGTTGTAAGGGCATCGATTCAGCCGATCACTGTGCAGAGGTAGAAGCTAGAGTAAAGGAGAACGACAGAAAAAAAATAAAAATCAGAGGGAAGAAGAAATTAGATCGAGAGAGGAGAGGTTGGGAATTTGCCTCGCTCATCTTCTTTGGTAAAAATTGTCAATCTTGGTAATCCAAACCTAGCAAATTCTCTTCCACTTCAGTCATTGGTATCACACTTGTCATCCCTATGATTAGTTTGAAAGAAAGAGCAGATTCGGTCATTAAGCACAATACGAATCCAGCACCGGTGGAGAAATCCAAATTTGTACTCAACTCTACCGGAAAAACTCAGGTTTCTGCTCTGATATTGGAGAACACTTTCACTTCTGTTTTGGACATGGCTGGAGTTGTGCTACCCTTCCTAAAGTGGTTCATAGGGCGCAATGTTGCTAAAGCTCTAAAGATTCTCAATTGTCTCGTACGGTCACCATGGAGTACCATTGATGTTATCGACCAGATCAAACTGCCCATTCTATTCTTATCTGGGCTGCAAGATGAGATGGTCCCCTCGTCTCACATGCAGATGCTCTATGCCAAAGCAGTGGAACATAACAGACGGTGCATATTTGTTGATTTTCCAACTGGTATGCATATGGACACATGGTTGGCTGGTGGGGACCATTATTGGAGGTCGATTCAGTTGTTTTTTTGGAGCAAAATGTTTCAGGGAATCGGGGAAGCAACAAGCACAGTGGTATGTGAGCTCTGCTTGAACCAAAAACTGTCTTAATTGGACATTTGAACTGATTCCAATTTTTTTTTTATTTGTTATTTCTACAAAAAAAAAAAAAAAAAAAAAAAAAAAACACTTATTCTCGTCTTAAGTTGAATTCTGTTGATTGGAAATGAAAATTATAACTGCATTGTTGTTCCTAAAAAACCAAACTGCTTTATCAATCTTTTCTTTTCCAACTTTGTTCTGTTTCCTTTTCTTGTTGCTTATTGATTGTGCCCTTCTATCTTCTCTAAAGTTTTATATCTAGCACAGTTTTGTCTGTTCCGAGGCATTGATTCTAGGGCAATGTTGGTTATTTTGCCATCTGGTAATATTCTGGCCCAATTTTTAAGCACATCTCTGCCCCTGTTTGAGGCACGATTCTGTCCACAGTTCGGTCCATGTTGCTGTCCCAGTTTTGGCACAAATTTGTCCCTATATTCAGCCATGTTTAGCACAAAAATCTGTTCACAACTCACCCCTGTTTTAGCACAAATTCTGTCCCCAGTTCAGTCCATGTTGCTGCCCCTGTTTTGGCATAAATTCATTCCATGTTTCAATCCCAGTTTTGGCACAAATCTGTCCCATAGTTCAGCCTCAGTTTTATGCACATTCCTAAGCACATTTCAGCCCCTGTCTTAAGCACTATTCAGCCCATCAACCAAACTCATCTCATTTTATTCCACCAATTCAGTTTTATGTCCAAGGGGTGAATAAGTCACTGGTAGTGCATTCGTTTACATATTTAGTTTACTACACTGGTGTAAGGGCTGTTTGTTGACCCACTGGAAGTTCGTTTTTATTGTGTCTGAAATGAAAACATGTTATGGCTCATCTTCATTATGCTGAAAGGAAAACTGTCATCGTTCATCTTCATTATCTTAAACCGACAAGTATTGTATCTCCTTTCCATTGTGCTTGAACTGAAAATCAAAATCAAGGTCGGTTCATCTAGAAACTTATATTGTGCCTGTCCTTGAGTGATTCACTTTGTGATTTCCACGGTGTTGTCAAATGAGTTTTGGTCCCATGCTTTGCCTTTAATTGAGAATTGTGGAATGGTTTTCCATGCATTTAGCAATTCATTTTTCTCAGTGGCTAATGTGTGCAAGTGTGTGTGTGTGTGTGTGTGTGTGTGTGTGTGTGTGTATTCTCCTAGGTATGGTGATCTTTACACTGTCCAATTCTGAATTTTCCCTTTTTCGACCTTAAATACTCAAAACTTTCAAAACCAAATATATCAATTTTGTAGATCTCGTCGAGCCGGTCAGTTCGACATATGGCGGCCCAAATTTGGTCAAAAGACGAGAGAGTTATGCCCGTTTAAAATTTTCAGTCCACAATGCTGTCGAAGTTTTATTAGAAATTATCGTGTCGAATAATTTTTGGGCTGCTTCTGATCGGAATTGTTCGAAACTGTCAACTAGAAAAGTGTTCGTTATAATATCTCCTAAAACTGTCTTATTAAGCATTTTTTTCCATAAATGCTTTTTAATATGTCAAAAACGACTTGCAAGCTTCAGTTTTTATGAAACAACTATCATTTCTGCAACAGCAGCTTGTTGGCCATTTTTAGGCTATTCCAGGTCTGTTTCGTCCGAAGCCATACAAAGAAAAAATGTTCTTCAAAAGATTTTCTAATACTTTGTCCTTGTGTGAATTTTTCCAGAAGCGATGTTTTAAGTGTCAAAACTGAGCCTGAACTTTCAGTTAAAACACTAATATGTCTTTTAATGGCGATGGATCGGAAGAGGCAATTTTCCAGCCACTTTTGGCCAGATCCAAACAAAGTGGTCAACTGAGAAAATGTTTCTTATGCTGAGATCTACAATTTTGATTTTAGAGTTTTTGATGGTTTTGATGTTTGAGGGGTCCAAAAGTCAGTGCAAAGTTGCATTTTTCACACTATATGTCATAATTGTGCTATTTCTTGAAAATCATGGACAAATTGAGCTCTATTCAATTTTAATGATTGTTTTGGATGTTTTGAGCTTGGTAACAAGTTTTAAATCATATATTGAATAATATTCATGAATTGTTTGGCAGTTTTCTACCCTTTTTGGTGAAAATTACATGTTGAGTGGAAATTTCATCTTTCTTTTTTTTTTTAGATTGTTTTGAGCCTATATTGATTCTAATGCTTGTATTGAGACATGATGAGTATGCTAGCAAGTCACAAATCATATATTGATCAATTTTCATGATTTACTTTATATTTTAGAGCCTTATTTGCGAAAATTGCATGTTGTGCAGAGTGCTTTCAAATATATTTTTTTTTATCCTAAATGAGTGGAACTCGTGCTATATGTCGACCTAGACATCTAAACTTCTAGGATCACTTCCAAATCATGTCCAGACCTTCCAAATTTCATGAGTCTCATTTTAGGGGACACACTTTGTCTCATTATAATGTTTTTCTTTTTTGGAGACAAGTCTTGTCTCATTTAGAGAGTTTTCCCTTTAGAAGGCTTACCTAGCCTCATGTTAGAACCCTCCTTTTTAGAGCGAGTCTTTGACTCATTTGCCCTCCCTTATAAAGCAATAGAGAGTCTTGGACTCATTGGCTTCCCATTTAGAGTTGGTTATCCTATATGTTAGGAGTTTGCCTCGTAGCCTTTTTGGTTCGTCTGTTAGATAGGAGTGTATCCTTTAAGATGCTTTTACCTGCTAGGGATCTTAGATCATTTTCATTGTTCTTGGGGCACTAACTTCTTTACGTGTTGTGGTTCGTCTCTTTGAGACGCTTGTTGTTTGTTTGGGGTTTCCCCTTTTGATTTAGGGCTTTGCCCTAGTTTGTGGCTGTGCTTGCGTGTTCCCTTTAAGATTGAAAGCATTTAAAGGTCCAGAGCATTGGAAGAGCTTTAAAATCCAAAAACATTATAAATTTGAAACTCAAAAACATTTGAAAACTTTAAAAATATCAAAAACATTTGAAAAACATTAAAACCGTTAAATCATTTGAAGTGTTAGGAGAGTTCGTTCCGAACTACGTTGGCTTGATCCTCTTTCACGAGGTACGTAGTGCAGCTTGGGATCCATATCCCAAGTCCAGCCAAACTTTTTGTAAATAATGTTTTAAACCTTCTTCAAAAACCTTTAAAACCTTGTTTTCAAAAGATCTTCCTCTAGAGTTAGGAGTTTCTTTTTGATAGGGTGTTTGATTGTTTGTTTGTTGTGTGCTTGTTTTAGAGTTAGGGGTCTGTCCTAGAGTTATAGGAGCGCCTCCGTCCGGTCAGTTGGCGATTCACATCGCCGACTGATGACTAGGTCTTAGATACGTTAGTGATCCCATTGTTTTCCTTAGGAAACACAGCCTAGTTACACATAGGTTGTAGGAACCACTTGCATTAGCTTAGGGCTAATCTGCATTTAGTTAGGGCATATAGGGTGTCCTAAAATCTACAATTCATTGGAATCTAAATGATCGCTTAAGAAGCTTTAATAACTAGTCCGGTCTTTTAGGTCGTGTCTAGGATAGAGGTTTAGATGTCCTAGGCATCTTAGCTTAGAATAGGCGCGAAGAACTACGTTGCCTTGATTCTCGTGGAGGCGGGGATACGTAGGCTTCTTTGGATGAACATCAGATCATCTAAGGACTCGGGCTTAAACATTAGAGTCTTAGGGTCCGTTGTTAGCACTTAGGGCTTGTGTTTGTATATCGATTCGTACATAGGATCATGATAGTTTGTGTTCATCTCCTTGCTTACTTACGTACTTAGCTATAGCATTTACCTGCTTATGTGTTTTACTTAGTTGCTTAGTTGTAGCTCTTACTTGCTTAGTTGTAGCTCTACCTGCTTAGCTGTAGTTCTCACATGCTTAGCTGCAATTCTCTATCGCTATTAGGTTATTGATTATTATTTCTTTACTATCATCTACTGACGTTTGCTCATTGCGCAGGTTTATCTTCTTAGCTGTAACACTTTACAGTATTTCTGCATTTTCTATCTGTCATTTACTGCTTTCTAGATGAGATGTGTTAGGATTTTATTTTAGGCGCTATGTATTTGCCCCATTGTAGATAGGCGCTATGTGCACGCCGTAGGTTTTTATTTCTGCAATTGCTATCTGTCATTTACTGCTTTCTAGATGGGATGTGTTAGGATTTTATATTAGGCGCTATGTATTCGCCACATTGTAGATAGGCGCTATGTGCACGCCATAGGTTTTTATTATTGCAATTGCTATCTGTCATTTACTGCTTTTTAGATGAGATGTGTTAGGATTTTATATTAGGCGCTATGTATTCGCCTCATTGTAGATAGGCGCTATGTGCACGCCGTAGGCTTTTCTTTCATTATTCCGTTATTTGCCTAGCATTTTGTTTATTCCTTATTTCATTTACTATTCATAATTAACTGTTAATTTTAGATTTACTTTCATGTACAGATCCTATACCTTTAGCTATAGCTTGCATGTGTATGTCCACCAAAACTTAGACACCCATTAGGCATGTCACTCATAACCTAGCTTTGCTTAGGTGACACATTTTTTTTCATTTCATTTTGTGTATGCTTATTTCTTTATCCTCAGGAAATGCATGCTTAGGTAGACGATTCCTGAGAATTGTTCCTATTTCATATGATTTTCGCCCGAAACTCTTTGAAGTTAATAATAAATGGCATAAGAGACCAAGTGCTTGCACTCGGACGAATTGGGGGTGCTCTCAGACCTTCTCCATTCGTAATCAGGCACGAACCCATATATATTTCTGGTTATCCATAGTATACAGAGCCTATTTTGTTTTTAAGGATCCATGGCCGTATACCATGGATGGCGACTCTGAGTTTGTTTAGGTACGTTTCGAATCCGGACTTGTTCCCGAATCGAGAGGTATCTCTTTTATATCGCCACTCGTGCTATGCTATGAGGGTGGCAACCGTTTTGAGAGTTCCTTGGTAGAGCTCTCCATTCACGTGGATGATCCTAAGAGGCCGCTGGGGGCTCGTCCCCCACCTCTCTCCCGGATCGGGGTCCACAGGCTGGCGACTCTGCTGGGGAGTTCATGGAACATTGCCTAACTCTGTTAAAATGCCATTTGTTGCTAACTTCGAAGAATTTTGGGCTAAAATCATTATGAATGAGAATTTAATCGATTAGAATCCAGGGGCACCAGATAGGTGTTTAAAACAAGGAATTCACACACTGCATAGCATACATCATTTTGTTTTTATTTTTTTCTTTTTATTGATTTTATTATTATTGGCTCCACGGGATAGATATAATGCGTGCCTCATGGGATATCACTATCCAGATGGTGCTGTTGTATCTATTACCAAGCTATGCGCCAGTGCTGTAGTCGTAAACACTCGGTGTACTTGTGTTTACAGCAGCCGGTGAGCAATGAAGCATACTGTATATAACACTCGGTGTATTTGTGTTATATGCTTAAAGTATGGATCATATGCATAGTACCCAATATATTGAGTCCGGAGCTCTACTTTTATTTTACATATATTATGTACATGGATATATTTGTTGATTTAGCAAAACCCAATTAGGATCTGCATGTGCTTATATATATATTGCATTCATATAAGGACGAACATGTGTTGCTTACGCATGTTGGAGCTTAGATTTAGGAGCCTTGTCCTATCCATAGATTATTGTAGCTCACCTTATGTGGCTACAACGCAGTCCTAGTGCACTCACATGTCTGTCTTGAGTCAAGTGTCTTGACTCTGCGGGATTATATTTAGGGCTGGTGCCCCTGATTAGGGTATATATATATGTACCTATTTATATTGATTATTAGTTTAGGGCTTTCGTATTTAATGAGGGTTCCTTATCTAATTCAAATCAATTATATCAATCCAATTTTTAGATTTAGACCTAGCCTGTGGCTCTTTCTCTGTCACTTTCATGGTCGTGGTTTATCTTTTGATCCATTGGTTACATTCCACTTGTAAGTCCATTGGTTACATTCCACTTGTAAGTCCATTGGTTACATTCCATCTGTATATCCATTGGTTAGGATTTACCTTTTTATAGAGATTCTTTTTACATAAAAATTATTTGTGTGTTCATCTTTCATTCAGATTTTAGATCTGGTCCTTGACCCTACTTTTGTCATTCTTATGGCCATGGTCTATCATATGAGCCATTGATTATCCATTTGATCTATGTTTTCCCGTCCTTCACTTTGTACTCTTGTATCATACCGTGATCATTAATGGATTGGTTATGTCTTGCCCATCTATCCCACGAATGCATGATCATTGCTGAGATCAAAACCTATTTAGATTAGGGGTGTTTATTGTTCCAACTCTTTCATATCCAAAAGAAAAAAGTCATATCCGAAGAAAATTTAAAGGAGTTGATTGAGGATTTCTTTGAGACCCAGTTTACTTAGATCATGTCATCATTTTTGACATTTTGACTTGAGTTACCAACATATATGCTCAAGATTACTCTTATTTCTATTTGTTCAGAGTTCTTATCTCATGACTGTTGATCTAGTGTGTGCGCTTCCAAGTCAAGAGTCTGTGTTCAACGAAAGACCATTCCTTCAAAAGACTAACCACTTTCAAACACATTTGATCAAGGCAGTCTATTGCTTCCTCTATATTGCCAACATAGCCTTTTATTGTCCCACTTAACCTTGGCCTTGAAGGGTTATCCTTTCCGAGATTCATACTTCAGGATCAAGCTCAGTAGATACCTTTATCATGGAGGAGGGTGTATCGCCCAAGAACTTTCAGTGCCACTCTCTTGCTCATGAAGAAGTGTCCAGTTTTCAGAGTTTGTCTTTTGTTGAGTATATACCAACTCTTGTGTCAAATTTGGTAAGTCTAGTCGTGTCATCAATAATTCAGAATATATAGTGTTTGTCAGTTTTCTTGTCGAGTCAATGTCCAGTCTGCTGTTAAGTCTGATGTAGAGCCCATTGAGGCGCGTCAAAGAGTTACTGAGGTACTTACATTTTTTCAATTCAATAAAGTTGTTGATTTCGTATCTTTGATATTCTTTGATTCACCCTTGGATTTAACGTTTAAATAACTAAAGACACCTTTCTCGAATGAGAATGCAGACGAAATTCCCTTCGAGATCTGAAACATGATCAAACGAGAGGAAGAGCATCGAGCATAGCCACTCAAAGAAGAAATCGAAGCCATTGATAGTGGTATCGAAATCTGAAACTCGGGAAGGATGGATTGGCAAAACTTTATCTCCCGAGGAGCGCGAAGAATTGATAAACCTATTTAGAAGGGTTCATAGTAGTCTTGCTTGATCCTATAAGGATAAACCGGGTGAATGCCAGGGTATGGTGCAAAGCAAGACTCCATTTGTTTGAGACATCGGGTCAAGGAGCAAAATTCAAGAGAGATGGACATCAGATATCCTGTAGAGCTGATGAAGAATTGAGAGAAGACTTTCTCAAAATGAAGTCATAGATTTGAGCCATAAAAGAAAAATTGGGTTGTGTATTTTCATTATGATTCTAAGGTGGAATATTTCAAGAAAAAAGGACATTTTTAATGTTTAGAATATGAGAGAAAGACAAAGAGAAGGGAATGTGTCCATATGACAATTCTTTTGGAATATCAAAGACCCAGACGATGGAGTAAATGAGATAGATCGCATATGAGAATCGTCTTCACTATTTGGAAAGAACTGAAAGTTGAAGAATCTTGAGCATGAATTCAAGATCTCGAGAAGAGAATGGAGCATCGTGGTTGAAGTCTTACTTGCAAATACCGCCAGACTCCTCGACAAAAATATTCAAAGCCGTTGAATCTTATTCTTCAAGAGCTTGTACATCAAAACACCAGGAGGCCATCCTTGGACGTTTGAGCCTTTATAGCCAAAATCCTAACATTTAAAAATTCGTTTGTAAACCCTTTGGGCCAAAAATTCAAATCAAACCATGTTTTTCCTTAACCACATTATAAACCAGGGGCATTTTTTTTATGCGTTTGAACTACGTTATGACCTGATCCCCACCTCTTCAGGGGTACGTAGGTAGTCTGATTAATTCAGATTCGGTCAACCTTGGGGATAAAAGCTAAATCATTCCCCCTTCCAAAATTTTGAAGCTAAAAAGCTAAACCATTCTTTGTAAACCCCAAAGCGAACTACGCAGACCTGATCCTCCATTTTTGGGGTACGTAGGTAGTCTGGCAAGACCAGATTCGGTCCAAATCGTTTGAACTTTTGATAACTAACCCTTTTGAACCCAAGCCCACCTAGAAAATCCTTATGGTGAAACAAGCAAAGGTTCAAGGCGAATAAAAAAAACAGAAAGAAAAGAAAAGAACGAGAGTCTGAAGACCCGCTAGGTTGAAAACCCGAAAGGGCGGCCTAGATAAAGTCATGTACTTGCTAAGTCGATAACCAAAGGAGCTGGCTTATGCAAAATGAGGGTAGCGGTCTACTGGATTGAAAACTTGAAGAGGCAATCCAATCAGAGGCGAAGACTTACCAAAAAGTGAGCTGATAAGACATGGAAGGAGTTCCTCGATTATGGAGAACTCTGAAATTTGAGTAGTATGAGAATTCCAGGCAAAAGCTGAAGCAAATGGTTTGTTAGACCAGAAATCTGGAATGCAATAATCATGAGTTCCCACTAGAGGAGATTCGAAGAGATGGAGAAACAATCACTACACAGGGCAGGATCTTGGAATCCGAGTAGGGTTGACAGGACTTACTTTGACACCTTTCTAAACTAGGGGCATTAAGACTAAGCAATCTGAAGGGGGTAATAACCATGACGGAAATCCTGATGGAGGAAATTAGAACCTCTTGACATTGTTTTCGAGATTACTCTAAAAGTGGCTAGCCTTACCATAACAAAATAACACATCAGATCGAAGGGTGAATCGAAAGTGAGTCAAGTCCCTTGAATAATCTGCATCTTCTTTGTCAAGTCCCTTGAATAATCTGCATCTTCTTTGTTGAGTCCCTTGAATAATCTGCATCTTCTTTGTCAAGTCCCTTGAATAATCTGCATCTTCTTTGTTGAGTCCCTTGAATAATCTGCATCTTCTTTGTTGAGTCCTTCCTTGAATAATCTGCATCTTCTTTGTTGAGTCCTTAGAAGTCTGTTTTTCATTGATATTCATATTCTTCTAAAGTCCATAGTGTATGGCACTGGAAAAAGCGGGTGTATACCTTCTGAAATGCGAAGAAAATTCAAAGTAGATCTTGGTTTATGAATCAAGGAAGAGGCAAGTCACATTTTGTTTAAACTTGTCAGAGACATCAAAGCCTGAAACATTGAGCAAAATGAGGAATACTTACATTCAGCCTTTGTGGAGATGGTTTTACCACTATACCAAAGAAAGAACCCATGCAAACTCAAATTTTTCATGCATACCTTGGTTCTACCTTCTTAAGACCTTGTCATGGAAGCACATCATACTAGGGGCATCTTTTATGACTTGCGTCATAAAAGATATTAAACAATGATAATTGGGATATCTATTCTTACCAAATAGAGACGAGAGAAGCTTGAACACACTCTTTGAGTTGAATTCTTTAGTTAAATTGTCTCTTTTGGAGTCAAAGTTTCAGAAACTTCAATTCCCAGCGGAGTTTAGAACCTACTCCTACAGTCTTCAAACTTTAGTAAAATGCTTCTCACATGTTAAAGAGAGTCATTACCCAAAAATCTCATCAATCTATTTGAGTTTTGCTTTCAGCAAAGATCATGCACTCTTAGTTACTCTCGACAAGAGATAACTAATCCATTAGTGAAATCAAGCAAAGTTGTCAAATTTTTCAATCACTTATTTACAGTTTTTAATAAGGATAGAAATTGACAGCTCTGTGCTTCGGAGTTTGCCTTTTCTTCCATCTTTTGAGTTTTTAATAAGGATAAAAATTGACAGCTCTGTGCTTCGGAGTTTGCCTTTTCTTCCATCTTTTGAGTTTTTAATAAGGATATAAATTGACAGCTCTGTGCTTCGGAGTTTGCCTTTTCTTCCATCTTTTGAGTTTTTAATAAGGATAGAAATTGATAGCTCAGTGCTTCGGAGTCTAGCTTTTCTTTCATCATTTTGAATTTTTTTTTTTAATAAGGATAGAAATTGACAGTTCCGTACTTTGAAGTTTGCCATTTCTTCCATCTTTTGAGTTTTTAATGAGGATAGAAATTGACAGCTCTGTGCTTCGGAGTTTGCCTTTTCTTCCATCTTTTGAGTTTTTAATAAGGATAGAAACTGACGGTTCTGTGCTTTAGAGTCTGTTTTTTTTTCCTTCCATCGTTTTTGAGAAGTTTTCAATAAAGTAGAAAATTACTGGAGTCCGTATTGCGCGGTTTGGTCTTTTTCTTCAGTTTTCAAAAAAAAAAAGAACTCTTTGAGCGTTTAGTTTGTACTTGCTTTGGTAAAGACTCTTTGAGTGTTTGGTTTATAAGTGTTTTGGTAAAATTTCAAACAAAAAAAACAAAAAAAACTCTTTGAGTGTTTGGTTTTGTATCTGTATGGAGCTGGTTTATGCGGCATCATACAAATCAAGGTTGATCCGCAATGTGTTGCTACCTAATGAAGTTAGGGGTCAGGCATATCTGCGAGAGGTTCATATGAAACTGGTTTGTGCAGAATCATATGAATCTGGATTTACATGGAGCTGGTTTATGCGGCACCATATAAATCTTGGGTGATTCGCTACCTTGAAAGAGAGGAGTCAGAGTTACCTTGATAGCTAAACAGATGGATTTTCAGCAATGGTCTGTATAGCTATCGCCCCATTTTTAAACTCTTTGAGTGTTTGGTTTTATGTTTAAGATTCGCATTGGCGCTGGTTTATGCAGCACCGCATTTGTTTTGAAAAATCATGGAGCTGGTTTATGCAGCACCACATTTGTTTTGAAAAATCATGGAGCTGGTTTATGCAGCACCACATTTGTTTTGAAAAATCATGGAGCTGGTTTATGCAGCACCGCATTTATTTTGAAAAATTGCAAGGAGCTGGTTTATGCAGCACCGCATTTGTTTTGAAAAATCACATGGAGCCGGTTTATGCGGCATCGTATAAATTTTAGGTGATTCGCTACCTTGAAAGAGAGGAGTCAGAGTTACCTTGGTAGCTAAACAAATGGATTTTCAGCAATGGTCTGTATAGCTATCACCCTGGTCTTTGACCTAAATGATAATAATAAAAAAAATTCTTTGAGTGTTTGGTTTTGTGTTTTGTTTTTGGTATATCTGTGAAGGGTTCATATGGAACTGATTTATGCAGAACCATACGGATCTGGATTTACCTAGAGCTGATTTATACGGCACTATTTTTGTTTTGGAAAAAGTTTTGATATCTCACATAAAAAAACTCTGTGAGTGTTTGATTTTATGTTTTGTTTTGGTATATCTGTGAAGGGTTTATATGGAACTGATTTATGCAGAACCATACGAATCTGGATTTACATGGAGCTGGTTTATACAGCACCGGATTTATTTTGAAAAATCGCATGGAGCTTGTTTAGGCAGCACCACGTTTTGGAAAAAAAATTTGGATGTTTGGTTTTGTAATATCTGTGAAAGGTTCGTATGGAACTGATTTATGCAGAACCATATGGATCTGGATTTTTATGGAGCTGGTTTATGCGGCACCATATAAAACAAAATTTCTTTGAGTGTTTGTGATTTCAAAAATGAAAGAGTGTTTGTATTTTGTGATTGTTTAGTTGAGTCATAAGCGTTAGAGAGGCTTTCTCTTTGAGATGTCATGTTTTTTTTTAAGGGTTAGTGAGAGATCACTTTCCTATTTGCTTTGAGTCTTGTTGTTGTTTTACTTTTGTGAATATTGTTTTTAAACCAAAAACCCAAAAATTACTTTCTTTTGTTTTCGGGTCGATCAAAATGAGTTGTCTGTTCGACTTTGGCATTCGCGTGACAAGCACGCTCTGCCAAAGAGGGGCATCTGTAGACACCCCATTTTGACCGGACCCAAGTTCGTGTCGTTTGGGCAGAGCCTCGCCAAATCAGTGAGCTGGGGTCCCAAATTAAACCCTGGGGTAGCTTAAGGTCTCATCTAGGTCCCTACAAAATTTCGTCAGAATCCGAGCGCGTTTGCCTAGCAATCGAGCCAAGGCGGTGTCGTAGTGTAAACCAGAAAAGGGGGTGAATTTATCCTGAAGGGGGGGCGAATTTATCCTGGAAAGGACGTGGCCTGGGGCAGAAAAGACGCGATTTCTTCGTACGCCCATCAATTTTTTGCGCGAATCGCGCGCCTATCAAAATGAGGTGCCAATATCAAGTCTCGAAAATTACTATAAATATGATTTTTTTTTCTCTCATTTTCAGATCTTCGAATAGAGAGAGAGAGAGAGAGAGAGAGAGAGAGAGAGAGAGAGAAGCAATAGAGAGAGAGTGTGTCTTCTCCGGTCATCTCGTCGGTGCTCCGGCAAACGCATCATCTTCATCTCCATTAGCCACTACCTCTCTAACACCTCAATACTTCATCTTCCATCTCCAAAATCCTAGATCCAATCGATCTCCTTCATTTCTACCTTTGAAACCCTAGATTCAAGCCATTTTCCTTAGATCTAGACAAATTCAGAGAGGAAGTGTTGATCTTCTTCTCCGGTGGCTTGATCGGAGCTCCGATCTGTGATTTGAAGAGGTTGAAGAAGAAAATTCAGGTTAGGAGATTCAGAAATCTGCAGTTTCAGAGAGAGAAATTGAAAGATTGAGGAAGAGAAAAGGGATTCAAGCTTCATCTTCATCACTACTACTTTAGCCTCATCGTTTTGAGCTTCATTTAAAGCTTCTTCTTCTCAAATTCAACTCTCAAACCCTAGTTAGTCAGAGAAAATCTTAGATCAGGTGTAGGTGCTCTCATTTATGTTTTTCTTGAAAGATATTCCCAGCAGCCATAACTTCAATCTGGAAAAGGAAATTTTAATCGAGGTTTTTGCTCATATCTGTGACAAGAAGGAGTTGTAAGGGCATCGATTCAGCCGATCACTGTGCAGAGGTAGAAGCTAGAGTAAAGGAGAACGACAGAAAAAAAATAAAAATCAGAGGGAAGAAGAAATTAGATCGAGAGAGGAGAGGTTGGGAATTTGCCTCGCTCATCTTCTTTGGTAAAAATTGTCAATCTTGGTAATCCAAACCTAGTAAATTCTCTTCCACTTCAGTCATTGGTATCACACTTGTCATCCCTGTGATTAGTTTGAAAGAAAGAGCAGATTCGGTCATTAAGCACAATACGAATCCAGCACCGGTGGAGAAACCCAAATTTGTACTCAACTCTACCGGAAAAACTCAGGTTTCTGCTCTGATATTGGAGAACACTTTCACTTCTGTTTTGGACATGGCTGGAGTTGTGCTACCCTTCCTAAAGTGGTTCATAGGGCGCAATGTTGCTAAAGCTCCAAAGATTCTCAATTGTCTCGTACGGTCACCATGGAGTACCATTGATGTTATCGACCAGATCAAACTGCCCATTCTATTCTTATCTGGGCTGCAAGATGAGATGGTCCCCTCGTCTCACATGCAGATGCTCTATGCCAAAGCAGTGGAACATAACAGACGGTGCATATTTGTTGATTTTCCAACTGGTATGCATATGGACACATGGTTGGCTGGTGGGGACCATTATTGGAGGTCGATTCAGTTGTTTTTTTGGAGCAAAATGTTTCAGGGAATCGGGGAAGCAACAAGCACAGTGGTATGTGAGCTCTGCTTGAACCAAAACTGTCTTAATTGGACATTTGAACTGATTCCAATTTTTTTTTTATTTGTTATTTCTACAAAAAAAAAAAAAAAAAAAAAAAAACACTTATTCTCGTCTTAAGTTGAATTCTGTTGATTGGAAATGAAAATTATAACTGCATTGTTGTTCCTAAAAAACCAAACTGCTTTATCAATCTTTTCTTTTCCAACTTTGTTCTGTTTCCTTTTCTTGTTGCTTATTGATTGTGCCCTTCTATCTTCTCTAAAGTTTTATATCTAGCACAGTTTTGTCTGTTCCGGGGCATTGATTCTAGGGCAATGTTGGTTATTTTGCCATCTGGTAATATTCTGGCCCCATTTTTAAGCACATCTCTGCCCCTGTTTGAGGCACGATTCTGTCCACAGTTCGGTCCATGTTGCTGTCCCAGTTTTGGCACAAATTTGTCCCTATATTCAGCCATGTTTAGCACAAAAATCTGTTCACAACTCACCCCTGTTTTAGCACAAATTCTGTCCCCAGTTCAGTCCATGTTGCTGCCCCTGTTTTGGCATAAATTCATTCCATGTTTCAATCCCAGTTTTGGCACAAATCTGTCCCATAGTTCAGCCTCAGTTTTATGCACATTCCTAAGCACATTTCAGCCCCTGTCTTAAGTACTATTCAGCCCATCAACCAAACTCATCTCATTTTATTCCACCAATTCAGTTTTATGTCCAAGGGGTGAATAAGTCACTGGTAGTGCATTCGTTTACATATTTAGTTTACTACACTGGTGTAAGGGCTGTTTGTTGACCCACTGGAAGTTCGTTTTTATTGTGTCTGAAATGAAAACATGTTATGGCTCATCTTCATTATGCTGAAAGGAAAACTGACATCGTTCATCTTCATTATCTTAAACCGACAAGTATTGTATCTCGTTTCGATTGTGCTTGAACTGAAAATCAAAATCAAGGTCGGTTCATCTAGAAACTTATATTGTGCCTGTCCTTGAGTGATTCACTTTGTGATTTCCACGGTGTTGTCAAATGAGTTTTGGTCCCATGCTTTGCCTTTAATTGAGAATTGTGGAATGGTTTTGCATGCATTTAGCAATTCGTTTTTCTCAGTGGCTAATGTATTCAAGTGTGTGTGTGTGTGTGTGTGTGTGTGTGTGTGTGTGTGTAAGTGTATGTGTGTATTCTCCTAGGTATGGTGATCTTTACACTGTCCAATTCTGAATTTTCCCTTTTTCGACCTTAAATACTCAAAACTTTCAAAAGCAAATATATCAATTTTGTAGATCTTGTCGAGCCGGTCAGTTCGACATATGGCGGCCCAAATTTGGTCAAAAGACGAGAGAGTTATGCCCGTTTAAAATTTTCAGTCCACAATGCTGTTTTTGTTCAAGTTTTTTTAGAATATATCGTGTCGAATAATTTTTGGGCTGCTTCTGATCGGAATTGTTCGAAACTGTCAACTAGAAAAGTGTTCGTTATAGTATCTCCTAAAACTGTCTTGGTGAGCATTTGTTTCCATAAATGCTTTTTAATATGTCAAAAACGACTTGCAAGCTTCAGTTTTTATGAAACAACTGTCATTTCTGCAACAGCAGCTTGTTGGCCATTTTTAGGCTATTCCAGGTCTGTTTCGTCCGTAGCCATACAAAGAAAAAATGTTCTTCAAAAGATTTTCTAATACTTTGTCTTTGAGTGAATTTTTCCAGAAGCGATGTTTTTAAGTGTCAAAACTGAGCCCGAACTTTCAGTTAAAACACTAATGTCTTTTAATGGCGATGGATCGGAAGAGGCAATTTTCCAGCCACTTCTGGCCAGATCCAAACAAAGTGGTCAACTGAGAAAATGTTTCTTATGCTGAGATCTACAATTTTGATTATTAGAGTTTTTGATGGTTTTGATGTTTGAGGGGTCCAAAAGTCAGTGCAAAGTTGCATTTTTCACACTATATGTCATAATTGTGCTATTTCTTGAAATTCATGGACAAATTGAGCTCTATTCAATTTTAATGATTGTTTTGGATGTTTTGAGCTTGGTAACAAGTTTTAAATCATATATTGAATAATATTCATGAATTGTTTGGCAGTTTTCTACCCTTTTTGGTGAAAATTACATGTTGAGTGGAAATTTCATCTTTCTTTTTTTTTTAGATTGTTTTGAGCCTATTTTGATTCTAATGCTTGTATTGAGACATGATGAGTATGCTAGCAAGTCACAAATCATATATTGATCAATTTTCATGATTTACTTTATATTTTAGAGCCTTATTTGCGAAAATTGCATGTTGTGCAGAGTGCTTTCAAATATATTTTTTTTTATCCTAAATGAGTGGAACTCGTGCTATATGTCGACCTAGACATCTAAACTTCTAGGATCACTTCCAAATCATGTCCAGACCTTCCAAATTTCATGAGTCTCATTTTAGGGGACACACTTTGTCTCATTATAATGTTTTTCTTTTTTGGAGACAAGTCTTGTCTCATTTAGAGAGTTTTCCCTTTAGAAGGCTTACCTAGCCTCATGTTAGAACCCTCCTTTTTAGAGCGAGTCTTTGACTCATTTGCCCTCCCTTATAAAGCAATAGAGAGTCTTGGACTCATTGGCTTCCCATTTAGAGTTGGTTATCCTATATGTTAGGAGTTTGCCTCGTAGCCTTTTTGGTTCGTCTGTTAGATAGGAGTGTATCCTTTAAGATGCTTTTACCTGCTAGGGATCTTAGATCATTTTCATTGTTCTTGGGGCACTAACTTCTTTACGTGTTGTGGTTCGTCTCTTTGAGACGCTTGTTGTTTGTTTGGGGTTTCCCCTTTTGATTTAGGGCTTTGCCCTAGTTTGTGGCTGTGCTTGCGTGTTCCCTTTAAGATTGAAAGCATTTAAAGGTCCAGAGCATTGGAAGAGCTTTAAAATCCAAAAACATTATAAATTTGAAACTCAAAAACATTTGAAAACTTTAAAAATATCAAAAACATTTGAAAAACATTAAAACCGTTAAATCATTTGAAGTGTTAGGAGAGTTCGTTCCGAACTACGTTGGCTTGATCCTCTTTCACGAGGTACGTAGTGCAGCTTGGGATCCATATCCCAAGTCCAGCCAAACTTTTTGTAAATAATGTTTTAAACCTTCTTCAAAAACCTTTAAAACCTTGTTTTCAAAAGATCTTCCTCTAGAGTTAGGAGTTTCTTTTTGATAGGGTGTTTGATTGTTTGTTTGTTGTGTGCTTGTTTTAGAGTTAGGGGTCTGTCCTAGAGTTATAGGAGCGCCTCCGTCCGGTCAGTTGGCGATTCACATCGCCGACTGATGACTAGGTCTTAGATACGTTAGTGATCCCATTGTTTTCCTTAGGAAACACAGCCTAGTTACACATAGGTTGTAGGAACCACTTGCATTAGCTTAGGGCTAATCTGCATTTAGTTAGGGCATATAGGGTGTCCTAAAATCTACAATTCATTGGAATCTAAATGATCGCTTAAGAAGCTTTAATAACTAGTCCGGTCTTTTAGGTCGTGTCTAGGATAGAGGTTTAGATGTCCTAGGCATCTTAGCTTAGAATAGGCGCGAAGAACTACGTTGCCTTGATTCTCGTGGAGGCGGGGATACGTAGGCTTCTTTGGATGAACATCAGATCATCTAAGGACTCGGGCTTAAACATTAGAGTCTTAGGGTCCGTTGTTAGCACTTAGGGCTTGTGTTTGTATATCGATTCGTACATAGGATCATGATAGTTTGTGTTCATCTCCTTGCTTACTTACGTACTTAGCTATAGCATTTACCTGCTTATGTGTTTTACTTAGTTGCTTAGTTGTAGCTCTTACTTGCTTAGTTGTAGCTCTACCTGCTTAGCTGTAGTTCTCACATGCTTAGCTGCAATTCTCTATCGCTATTAGGTTATTGATTATTATTTCTTTACTATCATCTACTGACGTTTGCTCATTGCGCAGGTTTATCTTCTTAGCTGTAACACTTTACAGTATTTCTGCATTTTCTATCTGTCATTTACTGCTTTCTAGATGAGATGTGTTAGGATTTTATTTTAGGCGCTATGTATTCGCCCCATTGTAGATAGGCGCTATGTGCACGCCGTAGGTTTTTATTTCTGCAATTGCTATCTGTCATTTACTGCTTTCTAGATGGGATGTGTTAGGATTTTATATTAGGCGCTATGTATTCGCCACATTGTAGATAGGCGCTATGTGCACGCCATAGGTTTTTATTATTGTAATTGCTATCTGTCATTTACTGCTTTTTAGATGAGATGTGTTAGGATTTTATATTAGGCGCTATGTATTCGCCTCATTGTAGATAGGCGCTATGTGCACGCCGTAGGCTTTTCTTTCATTATTCCGTTATTTGCCTGGCATTTTGTTTATTCCTTATTTCATTTACTATTCATAATTAACTGTTAATTTTAGATTTACTTTCATGTACAGATCCTATACCTTTAGCTATAGCTTGCATGTCTATGTCCACCAAAACTTAGACACCCATTAGGCATGTCACTCATAACCTAGCTTTGCTTAGGTGACACATTTTTTTCATTTCATTTTGTGTATGCTTATTTCTTTATCCTCAGGAAATGCATGCTTAGGTAGACGATTCCTGAGAATTGTTCCTATTTCATATGATTTTCGCCCGAAACTCTTTGAAGTTAATAATAAATGGCATAAGAGACCAAGTGCTTGCACTCGGACGAATTGGGGGTGCTCTCAGACCTTCTCCATTCGTAATCAGGCACGAACCCATATATATTTCTGGTTATCCATGGTATACAGAGCCTATTTTGTTTTTAAGGATCCATGGCCGTATACCATGGATGGTGACTCTGAGTTTGTTTAGGTACGTTTCGAATCCGGACTTGTTCCCGAATCGAGAGGTATCTCTTTTATATCGCCACTCGTGCTATGCTATGAGGGTGGCAACCGTTTTGAGAGTTCCTTGGTAGAGCTCTCCATTCACGTGGATGATCCTAAGAGGCCGCTGGGGGCTCGTCCCCCACCTCTCTCCCGGATCGGGGTCCACAATAATATATGTAAAATGAAAGTAGAACTCCGGACTCAATATATCGGGCACTATGCATATGATCCATACTTTAAGTGTATAACACAAGTACACCGAGTGTTATACACAGTATGCTTCATTGCTCACCGGCTGCTGTAAACACAAGTACACCGAGTGTCTACGACTGCAGCACTGGCGCATATCTTGAAAATAGATACAACAACACCATCAGGGTAATGACATCCCATCTGGCACGCACTGTATCTATCCCGTGGAGCCAATAATAAAATCAATAAAAGAAAAAGAAAAACATGATGATGTATGTGGTGCAGTGTGTGAAACCCTTGTTTTAAACACCTATTTGGTGCCCCTGGATTCTAAGCGATTAAGTTCTCATTTATAATGATTTTGGCCCAAATTTCTTCAAAATTAATTAAAAATGACATTTTAACAGAGTTAGGAAATATCTCGAAAGATCCCCAGCAGAGTCGCCAGCCTGTGGACCCCGATCCGAGAGAGGCGAGGGACGAGCCCCCACGCGAAAGTCTCTCTCTGGAAATCATCCACGTGAATGGAGAGCTCTACCAAGGAACTCTCGAAAGAATGTGCCTCTCACAGCATGAGTGGCGATGTAAGGTGAGATACCTCTTGATTAGGGGACTAGCCCAGATTTGAGGCGTGCCTTAAACAAAGAAGAGTTGCCATCCAAGAAAGTGGGCCCTGGATCCCATACTATACTCTGTTGCAACGGATAACCAAAGATATAAGAGAAGGTTCGTGCCTGGTTACGAATTTGGAAGGTCCGAAGAGCACCTCATCCGCCCAAGTGCAAACACCTGGTCTCTTATACCATTTACTTATTGATTTTGAAGAGTTTTGGGCAAAAGTCATATGAAATGGGAACACATATCTCCGAGAAGACGTCTACCCAATCATGCATGTCTCGGAGATGATTAATAAGCACACATAAAAGAAATGAAATAAGTGTCACCTAAGAATAACTAGGTTATGAATGTTATACCTAATTGGTGTCTAAGTTCTGGTGTGCAAACATATGCATGCTACAGTTAAAAGTATAAGATCTGTACATGAAAGAAAGAAAACACAACAAAACATACAACACAATTCAAATCTATACACGACGCGATAAGACGAATCCTAAAAACTCTAATGCAATACTTGACTCGGACCAGAATGGCCATCCACCCTGGCCGCTCTACGTATCCCGGCCTCGGGAAGAATCAGAATCAACGTAGTTCGATGCCCAATTCTAAACTACGATGCCTAACCATCTAGAACCGCTATCCTAGAGTCGATCCACTAGACTCGACTGATTTTTAAAGTTTTTGCACGATTTACTTAAGTTCAAGTGAATTGTAATTTTTAGGACTCTCTATATGCCCTAACTAATGCAAGTTGATTAGCCTTAAGCTAATGCAGGTGGGCCCTATATCCTATGTGTAGCTAGGCTGTGCAACCTAATGAAAACCATGGGCTGACTATATGCTTCCTAGTCTAGCCATCAGTTTGACTAAATGTCTAACCGATCAACTCGAGGCCTCCTAACTCTTGGGACACTCACACGACAAGACATACCATATCAATACAAATAAGACAGACTCCTAACTCTAAAACACCCCAAATATCTAGGACATATTCCTAACTTTAGGGGAAGATCTTTTTTTGAAAAGGGTTTTAAAGAATTTTTGTATTTTTGGAGGATTTGAAATGTTTATTTTAAAGGATTGGCTGGACTTTGGATAAGAATTCCAAGCTGCACTACGTACCTTGTGGAAAGGGATCAAGCTAACGTAGTTCAGAATAGAACTTCCTAACTACTCTCAAAGATTTTTGAGATTTTTGGTTTTCAGATGTTTTTCAACTGTTTTTGTTATTTTTGACACAAGAGGACAGAATCCTATCATCATAAGGGTAGGACGGACTCCTGATATCCCGCAAAGGTTGGACAACATCCTATGCTTTGCGGGGGAATTGTACAGAATCACACCTCTACAAGGGTTGGACAGCATCCTATGCCTTGCAGGAGTGGATAAAAAACACATGATTGGATGAGAGATTGGACAGAACCCTAACCCCTATGATGATAGGACAGACTCTTGAAACTGGAAGACTGATTTTCTGGCTAAGGACAGACATCCTATAGTTATGAACCTAAGTAGGAATAACTACACTAAAGCGAGTCTCCTAGAAAAGAGAAGACGAGGAGGGGTGCTAATGAGACTCGGTAAGTCTCTTAAAAGAGAGGTGGGCTTCAAGTATCTTTATCATTGCCCTTGCAACGATAAAAAGGGTTAGGACAATTACCAGACCAAGTTGGTCTTCAACTAAGAAAGGAGTTTCTAATGATGAGGCTAAGCAAGCCTTCTACGTATGACTCACTAATGAGACAAAGCCTGTCTCTTAAAGAGTATGACTTCTTCTACTGAGACATAGCTTGTCTCCCTAAAGGGTATGATTATCTGCTGAGGCATAGCTTGTCTCCCTAAAGGGTGGGCTCAAGATGTCTCTTTCATTGCTCTTGCAATGAATGAGTTTCTAAATGTTCAAGGGTATACATCTAAAAGATTGGGCAAGTCTTTTAAATGAAAGAGGGGAGTGCTACTTGGACTGAGCAAGTCCCCTAATAATGGGCTTGGACTAACGCCTCATCACCCTTGCAATGAAAAGGGACCTAAGGTTTAAGGAATGAAATATTAAATATCTATGAGATTTTGTCAAGGGCACATACATTTACAACCCCAATATCATAACTACCTAATTATCATAACCACAACGAAATTTAACATAACATATGATAAACTGGTCACATGTATAAGACTATAAATTTATATTATCAGGTTCCAATTATAATCTACTAATACGAGCAATATATGATAAAACAGGCATCATAAAATTTCTCCTTTTCTCTTCAAATACCAGTACCTCTAAAGTAACAGATACTAGAAAAATGATTTCTAATTATATGCTATGGATCATTAACAACTTGTTGAGATTCTAAAATTCCGAGGTCTCAAAAATTATGACATAAATCAAGGATCAGAGTTATTGAAAGCTGAAACTAGAATTATATCTATATATTTATATAATCATCTATTTAACAGACAACACATTCTATAGCCTTTTAACCTGGAATGTGGATACAAACATGGAAAACAATGAAAAGCATGGACAACTGCTAAAATTGATCTCTCAAAGAAGGAGAGCTGAAAACCTTAGCCTAAATCAGGCTTTATATCTTAAAAAAAAAATCCTCTATCACCTTTACCCTAACATAATATGTCCATAATGATACCTAAACACCTGCATTATG
Source organism: Tasmannia lanceolata (assembly GCF_043159265.1). Classification (NCBI taxonomy): domain Eukaryota; kingdom Viridiplantae; phylum Streptophyta; class Magnoliopsida; order Canellales; family Winteraceae; genus Tasmannia; species Tasmannia lanceolata. Next base: position 47,089,476 of record NW_027518683.1, on the reverse strand, counting down.
TATGCAAAGGGTTAAATTATCATTCTATATAAGTACAATAAGCACTGTGACCTAAATAAATTTCAAAATGTCAACTTCTATACTAATGCTTAAAAAGACACAAAAGGCAATAACTTTATCTTAATGTGAAAACAATTCATGAAACAACACATCAACCCAGACATACTTTGTTTCCTGTACTAATCTGAGATAGCAAGTACTTCTAACAATGAATACAAAACAGGAAACACTAAACTGTGTCATTATTTCAACAAATCAATACCATTATCAATTTCATTAATGCTTCTATGAACAAACGTATAAAATTATGAAGATCAGTGCATTACCATGTGCTGGGTCAATATAAATCTGAACTATGAAAATTTATCACCATTATATTTTAATATGTGCACAGACATATGAGGGATCAAGAAACAATGCAAAACAAATTTGAACCTCCTCTTTTTTTTATCCATGCATGAGAAGATTATAGGGTTTGAGAACTTGCGCATATACAATTGGCAAGGCCAAAAGAAGAACTGCAACAAGGGCTGATTCAGAACAGAAATTGAAACAAGAATTGACTCAAAACAGGTCCAAAACAAAGACTGAATTTATGCCAAAACAGAGGTTGATTATTGGACAGAATTTTATGTTCAAAAGTGTGCAAATGATAGAAAACATGTGAGACATATTAGCTAGCATTGAAACAAAATAGAATGAGCAAGTTCATGGCTTTTACTAAATTCTAATGATGCAAATCACAGTAGACTTACCAAGGCAATCAAAGAAAAGAGATGGGAAACTTATTGAAGTAAGAAAATGCAAGCCTATCAAATAAAGTCATACACAACATGGATTGACAAATTGATTACATTCTAAATTCATTTGGATGCACACATTGGGAAACGAGGTAAAATTAAAAACTACAAAGGGGAAAGACCAAATCCTTACTCTGTGATTTTCAAATACATGCTCAAGGACTAAAAATATGACAAAATGAAACCTAAAAGAAAATTCCTATATTTGTATAGTTTAGACTGATACTTCGAAAATCCCAACACTAAGCTGAAATCAACGCACTAGAAAACAGGAGAATATACTCAAATCCTTTAAGACCATTCGACAAACAGTGCATAAGCAAACATTTGGCAAAATTTTCACCTTTAAAATATCAGATGTTGGAACATGATAATTCTTATTTAAAACCTATTCAAAATATTGATAATCATAAACATCTTATTTAAGATTATCGCAAATTATTAAAGCTTTCAGACATCATATGACTTAATCTATAAGAGAAATGTATATGGAAAATCACATTGCATCATGTAACGGAATCATTACCACATCCATGTTATCATGTACTCTGCATCTTAGAAATAACAGACTTATCTCAAAATCAATTAACCCTATAACCTTTCTCAGATTACTATTACAATCCAAATAACCATAGATTCCAAAATATACAAGATAATCAACAAGGTATAGTATACAAATATCAAGACATGACAATATTTTTTTTATCCACAATAAAAGAACAGGATATCATGAACAAGACTTTGTTTCAATCAACCAATGAAAGAACTACTACTGGTTATAACCATATCTCAATAGCAACATGAGAGGCTGTTATGGACAAAAAACCAATTTATGTACACACATATACACTTACACACAGGTACATATACTCACACCTATCTACACAACACACACACATTCATGATTCCAATTTATGCTACTGACTTTGTCACACATCAGTTCCACTAAAGCTAATTATATTCATAGCATTCTATTTTTATAAGATGACTGTCATATGTGGGAAATGAGAGCAACAGATTAAAAACTTGTTATTTACAGCCCCTTTAAGCTATAAAACTTGAACCTGGGAAGTAAATAACCCCTACAACCCAAAGAATATTCATTAAGCAAAGGATTATCCTATCTTAAATCTCTTTCTCTATTCTTTGTCACGTATACATATATAGACACACTTATATATATATACATGTGTACACGCATACACACATCTATACACGCATACACCTGCACATACATACACTCCCATATATATATATATATATATATATATATATATATATATATATATATATAATGGCAAGCTGAACAGAAAAAAAAAATCATGTAACTATGTAGCTGACATAACACACACATACTAGTTCTCTATTTTTTTTTATGAATCCAAAACGAAAACACATCACACAATCTGTAAATAAAGCATTCTCATCATAGAATAAATAAATAAATAAATAAATAATCTATTGAGAAGCCACAAGTAATACAACCTAGAAATACATGTTCTAAATTTGCTGAGGTAGAGGGACTCGTGTCAGTAAAATTACAAGCATCAAACGAGAAATATCCTCAAAATTTTAATAACAAAACATGAGCCAATAATGTTATTTCTTTTAACTAGTTAATTAGCCACTAAATCAATAGAAATTAACCTTTTATTCATGGACTTTATGAGCGATTAACTTATGATATACTCAAAATCAGCAATCCATAACTAAAAAAAATCAGATATAGAGCATTTCTCACTATCTTTCAGAGAATTAAATTAATCTTCATTGCAAATTTAAAGGAATAATGAGACTTACCTGCAACAGAGCTTTCAAACCTTTGCTTGAGAAATTCAAAGTCTGATCTTGTGTTCTTCTCTTCAAAAATAATCTTTTAGATGTGCATTCTTGTTCCAGAGATTGCTTGAGATGTAAATCCACCAGATCTAATGAAATCTTTGACAAAAGCTGATGCAAAGAAAATCAAAATTTGTCTAGAGCTTAGGCGCATTCACCGGGAAAGTTAACCGGAGAAGATGATTATGATCGGAGAAGAAGGACCTTGAGTTAGTGTTAGGTTTTAAGAAAATGAATTAGAGTTTCTGTAATGAGATTTGGAGAGAATAGCAAAGATCTAAGGTTTCCTAGTTGAAAGGGATGAAGAACAAAAGTTAATGGCTGAAGGATAACCGGAATCCGGCTAGAATTATGCCGGAGAAGATCGGAAAGCAAGGGAGTTTTGGCCGGAAAAAATGGATTTTGGGTTAAAAAAATGAAGAAAACCCTCTCTTTCTCTCTCTAATTAGGAAAACCTAGATCCCCTTTTTCCTTTTTTCTTTTTTTTTTAAAAAAAACGAGATCTGATTTGGTATTTATAGGGAAATATGAATATTGATTCGGCTCGGGTGCGTCTTCCACAGGATAAGTTCGCCCCCCTCTCTGGATAAATTCACCCCCCTTTCTGGTTTACACTACGGTCCTCTCTCGGCTCGTTCGCTAGGCAAACTTGTTCGGATTTTGACAAAATTTTGCAAGGACCTTGGTGGGACCCTAACCTAGCTTAGGATGACATTTGGGGCACTAACTCATTGGTTTGATAGGGTTTTGCTCAAACGAGGGAGGTTTAGGGTACGGTCAAAATGGGGTGTCTACACACACTCTCTCTCTCTCTCTCTCTCTCTCTCTCTCTCTCTCTCTCTCCCCACAACAAGAACAATTGAGGGGCCCCCAAAATTCTCCTCCTTGGTGAGTTGGTGCCCAAATCCAATCCATTATGACAGTGTACCGTCCAGACCATAGGATGATCCAAGCAGTCCATTTGATAGGCCACATCGTAAATAGGTTGTGTCCCAAAAAATCATTTCCATATGATGATCCTAGCCCTCAGATATAAAGAGATATTGGTTATTATAGAAACCTCTATACATTGGAGGGTTGTGATCATCCTATGCAAATGATTTTTGGGGCACAAGCCATTAATGTTATGGCCCATCAAATGGACGGCTCGGATCATCCTATGATCTGGACGGTACACTTCATTTTAAAATGAGTAGTTCAGATAGAATCGAACTTTCGATTGATCCGGGCACTCTATGGATGAAGACATGGTCTCTATCATCGAGCGATTGAGTCTTCCTATTTCGTTGTGCCTATTACCAGTTCTTCCTCCGGAGTTGAGACCAATCATTCAGATATATGGGGGTAAACCAACGAGTTCTCATAGTTGGTACTGCTGCACATGCAGCCATTTTTATGGTAAGAGACTATGATCCAACTACTCGATACAACGATCTATTAGACCATGTCCTTAGGCACCGAGATGCAATCATATCACATCTCAATTCGCGAGGTTTTTTAAATCCACCTGTAAGATACACACGAAATACGTGCAGGATCATCATTAGGACCATCATACTTGCTGACCATCGGTGAACTGATCAGATTAACCAACCAAAGTTGGCTTCAGTCATTATGTATTGAGGGTGGACCTAAATTGGGTTAATGTTACTGTACGAACCACACCATAGGATGATCCAAACCATGGACAGCTTGGATCATCCTATGTTGTGGACGGTACGCTTCAATTTGAAAAATATAGGTGGGGCCTATTGTAGACACCCCATTTTGACCGAACCCTAATAAGCCCAGTTAGGACAGAAACCCTATCAAACTAGTGTTTTGGTGCCCCCAATTTGTTCATAAGGTAGGTTAGGGCCTCATTTAGGTCCCTGTAAATTTTCATCCGAATCCGTCGTGGTTTGCTTAGCAAACGAGCGAAGTTTGTAGTATAGTGTGGTGTAGGAATAAGAGTGGCGATTTAGCCAGAAATAGGGGTGCACTGGAACCTGGAAAACTAGTTCAAATTTTCCGTAATGGGTTGTCCAGGGAGATATAGGGGTATGCGGATTAGTATGTAACATAATTAGAGGGTGTATTATCCTGAACCAGGGCAATTTCATAAATAGTGAAGATGCTTATCTTCCCCTCCAAGTCACCATTAGACCCTAAGCTAGGTTAGTGAAAGGCTTAGGACTAGAATTAGTTAGGAGAGAATCTTAGGAAGCTTCCTAGGTGGTTAAAAAGCTCCAAATCCTCACCCTTGATATATAAAGGGGATTTGGAGGGTTGAGATCAATTCTTAGGAAGATATTTTCCAAAAAAATTTCCTTTTGTTATTTACTTGGGCACCCCCTGCCAGTATAAAAAGTTTTAAAAATGCACTAGAAGTGGACTGTCCATAGGAGAGAAGGGGGGCATAATATTTTTGGTCTTATAAGAGACCATCGAATCAGGGCATTGAAGAAGGATTTTTCATTTTCCTAAAGATCGAGCAAAGAGAAAAACACAGAGAGGGGCCTCGGCCATTTTTCCTTCTTCGCATCTTCTCCGACACAACTCCCTCTTCTCCGACCAACCTCCAACCGGAATCCGGCCACACCTCCGCCCTTGCCTCCATTACAACCATTACCCCCATCCTCAACCTCTTTCTTCCATTGCAACCCACTTCCCTCTCAATCACCACCATTCGACCAAACCCAACAACCGAACCCACATCAACCTCACCTCCTTCTTCTAATTTCTACCTCCATTGATTCCGGCAATCTTGCTGGAATCCGACCATCTTCTCTACCCATTATAACCCCATCCTCTCTTGCCCAAACCCATTTTAAATCTCATCAAACCCTCTTCTATTTCATTTAATTTTTTAGCAAAAATCAGAGCATTAGAGGGAGAGGAGCCCATTTTCGTTTGGGAAAGGAGAAACAGGGACAGAAAAAGAGAGTTTGAGAAAACCCCCAAACCAACCCCTAGCCTCTCCTCCATCTTCTTCGATCAACCACCAACGGATTTTCCGACCAAATTGCCGGAATCATGTAAGCCCAAGACCATCGAACCATCACTCATACCCCCAATTTCATCTTCTCCGGTGGGATTGCCGGAGCTCCGGTTAAGAGTTTCTCTTCAATTTTTTCCTCTTACAAGCTGTTGATTCGTTTTACCCTCACAGATCTACTTTGGAAGCCCTAATATTTTAGACTAGAAACTCTAGTTCTTCTCAAGCTTCATCTCCTCCGTCCAATTTTTGTTATCCTCTTTTTCTAATTACTCCACTTTAATCTCAGATTTATGTTTCAAGACCTATTTTCTGTTCTAAAACTCTAGCTCTAACCTCTACTCCTGCTAGATCTAGTAATCCAACAACCTTGTTGAGATTCATCATCGTTTTAAAAGAAAAATAAAAGGAGGAGGTCTGAATGTTTTAGATCCATGGAGAAGGGGATCTTGATATCTCAGAGTTGTAAAGAGGGAGGGAAAACACTGTATTCGACTGAGTATTCATTCAAATCTTTCCAATTTAAGCTCAAGCATCAACAATAAGGTAGGTAGTCACTTGTTTCTTCTATTCTGCTATATTTTGTGTGATTTATCTTTCAATTTCAATTTATTTTGTTTGTTGTATTCTTTATATTTCGTTTTTAGTGATAATTTCTTGATTATAATGTTATGATTTGCATACGATATTAAAAAAAAGTATAATGATTTATGTTTGGTTCATTTTTAGCTAGGATTTTGGAATTTTCATAGATCCAGTAGTTTTGTGTGTCCCTTTGTTAGTCAATAATGAAGAATTGTTATTCTTACTTGAAACCATAAGGATTTCATGGTCTGAAATGATTATAGGGTTTAGAGTAATGTTTTGATTCATTTCTTCTGATTCAAGTCCATGCGTGTGGGAGCATATACAGATACTTGTACTAGCTAGCTTCATTACAAATATATTGCATAGATGTAGAAATTTAGCAGATTGGACATGGCTTCGTAGTGGTGCTAAATTGATAGATTGTTTAGAATTAATGAATCAAGGTTATGTGCTTTGACTGCCTTTGGATATACTTATTAAATAAGTTAGATCATCTTAGTTGATATATAGAAGTAATCATATTAACAAGTATCTATATCTGTTCATATATATATATATATATATATATATATATATATATATATATATATATATTTCTGTTTCAATAGCTAGAGTGTTCCTAATGAGCTGAAGAATCTGTGTGAATCTGGACATATAAACCAAGAGGACTAATAATTTTTTTTTTAGAAAAGCAGGCTGAAATAAGCTTTGATTTCATTGGATGTTTGTAACATAGGTTTTAAAATGGTGATTTTGTCATTATTAAGAAAGGAAAAGTTGTCATCTGCTTGTGTATTCAAAACCAATTAGATGAGCAAATGAATGTTGAACATATATGGCTTTTCTCTATTGTGCTGAAATGAAAATTGCTATAGCTCATCTTTATTAGGCTAAATTGAAAATTTTCATGGCTTATCTTCATTATGATGAACTGGCAATTATTGTAATTGTCCTTTTTCATTGTACCTAAACTGATAACCATTGTGGATCCTTCTTATTGTGTTCAATATAAAACTGATGTGGTTCATTTTTCCTTGAATGGAATTTCTAGGAACTCAATTTTTTTTAGGATTTTATTTCTAGGAATTTCATTAAAAAAAAAGAAAAAAGGAAGCCTGATCTTTAAATGTGCTTTATGAATATTTTCGATCCAATCCTTTTGTTTTACGTCAGTTTCTGGTTGAGTTGAGTGATCATTCCCATGCATAATATTTTATGTGCAAAGAATGTAATGAACATAAGTGGTTTTAATGGAACCAACATGAAACAAAGTCAGTGGTGTCCCTTGTATGATAAAAAAAAACCATATATATTTGCTGTTTGTTGGATGATTCTTTATGCTTTGTGTAATGATATTTTCTGAACAGCTGATGTGCGTAGCACCATTTATTAACAGAGATCATATGGTAAAATCTTCAAGCAGAGTTTAAAGATTGAATTTTTCATTATCAATGGTTAGGATACATTCAGGATGCTTGTCATTGGTGGAACTCTGTGAAGGGTTATTTCTTTCCATTTTTATTGCAGAAGGAATAGTAGGTCCCATATGGAATAGGCATGAGTACTTGATTGTTTTAGGGGTACTACTTGAGATGTATACTTAAATAAGGTAGTGGAGTGTTTGGTATTTAGCACCAGTTTTGCTTGTAGATGATAATTCTAGATGAGAATAATTTCTTTTCCATTGTAATCCTTCAATTCATGGAATATTTGAATAGTATAAGACGAATACTTGGTTTTAGGATTGCAATGGCGATGAAGGCGTTAGCCCAAGCCCATCTTTTAAAGGACTTAATTAGTCCATATAGCATTCCCCTCCTTTCTCTGTTTCATTTAGGGGACTTACACAAGTCCTTAGAGTTGCTCTTAAATTTAAAAGCCTATCATAGCTAGGGCAATGATGACGATAGTCGGAGCCTCCCCTTTAGAGAGACAAGTTGTGTCTCTATAGAAAAAGCCCATCCTTAGGGGACTTGCTCAGTCCAAGTAGTGCTTCTCTCTCTACTTAGTAAGCTTTCCAAGTTTTTTAGACATCTTAAGATAGATTTTTTTCCTTAATTTAGGAGACCATTGTGGTCTCATAAATGAGTTACTCTTTAGGAGACATGCTTTGTCTCATTCAAGCGATCTTCCCTTGGAGACAAGCCTTATCATTTAGGGCCTATCCCTTAGGGAGTTGCCTTAGTTTGGTAGGGAGTTTATTCATAGGAGGCATGCATGACCTCATTTATAGAGTTCCCCCTTTTAGGAGGCTTGCCTAGCCTCACTTTAGATCTTCCCTCTCTTTTAGAGAGAGCATTTGCTTCTCATTTAGAATTAGTTATCCTATATGTTAGGAGTTCCCCCCCATAGTTTTATGGTTTGCCTAATAGATAGGAGTTTATCTCTTAGGGTTGTTAGCGTTCTTTTTTGTTAGAGACTAACACAGTCTTATCAGAGCTTTGCTTGTTTGGGATCTTAGATCATTTCATTATCCTTGATAATTAGCTTACTCGGTTTAGGGGTTTCCCCTATTAGCCCTAGGGTGTTGCTTTGTGTATTCCCTTAGGTCTTTGACCAAAAGGGTGAAAGTAGTTAAAAATTCAGAAAAACATGTTAAAAGCTTTAAAAACATAAAAAACATTGAAATATCTCAAAATTCAAAAACAGTTTAAAAATATCAAAAGCCTTAAATCATTTGAAATGTTTTAAAGTTTTAGGAGTGTAATAAGAGAGTTCGTTTTGAACTACGTTGGCTTGATCATCTTCCACGAGGTACGTAGTGCAGCTTGGGATCCATGTCCCAAGTCCAGCCAAACTTTGTAAATAAATACTTTAACCCTCTTTTCTTTAAAACCGGGTTTCAAAAAGCTCTTCCTCTAGAGTTAGGAGTTTCTCCTAGATAGAGAGTTTCTTTTAGAGTTAGGGAGTTTGTCCTTGATTTGTTGTGATTGTTGTGTGCTTGTTTTAGAGTTAGGGGTTTGTCCTAGAGTGAGCGCCTCCGTCCGGTCAGTTGGCGATCTACATCGCCGACTGATGACTAGAATTGGATGCGTTAGTCCGCCCTTTGTTTTTCGTAGGAAGCAGCCTAGTTACACATAGGTTGTAGGAACCACCTGCATTAGCTTAAGGCTAACCTGCATTTAGTTAGGGCATATAGGGTGTCCTAAAATTCACAATTCACTGAAATCTAAATGATCGCTCAAGAAGCTTTAAGAACTAGTCCGATCTTTTAGTGTCATCTTCATAAGATTTGGAAGAGCTTGCCACATCTTGAAGTTTAACAATTTGGCAAGTTTTCCATCCAAACTACCCTTAAGGGTTTTAATCTCAAGTTTAAAATTTTCAATTTGTGCTTGAGATTTAGATATGGAAGAAGATGACTCATTTTTCAAAATATCAAGTTCATTTTCTAATTTTGAAATAGATTTTTTAAGAACTTTATTTTTTAAAATTTTAGAATATAAGGTTATGCACAATTCATCATAAGATATATTTCTACTATCACTACTTGATGAATTACAAGAGGGGTTAGAATTTACCTCATCTTCATGGGTGAGTGCCATGAAGCAAAGATCATCCTTATTAGCTTCCCCTTCATTTGAACCTTTGCCCGACGTGCTTGACGCATCCCAAGCGGCAGCGAGACCCTTATTCTTCTTCCAATCCTTCTTTTTTCCCTTGTACTTTGAGGAAGTTGAGTTGAGAAGAGGGCACTCCGGTCTTTTGTGTCCGGTCTTCTTACAATAATAGCATCTTATTCCTCCTTCTACTTCACTTTCTTCTTTCTTCTTCTTTTTATCATTTTTATGCTTCTTTCTCCATAAGCTTTTGAATTTTCTCAAAGCTTCTTCCTCATCACTATCCGCTTCATTTGAGGATGATGAGTCCATCTTGGAGGCCTTTAGAGCTAAAGATCTACTCTCTTTTTCTTTCTCTTTTGGCTTCTCCTCTTGTCGGCTAGTGAGGAGCATCTCATGGGTGATGAGAGATCCTACAAGCTCTTCCATAGTTAGCGTCTTGAGATCCTTTGATTCTTGTATGGCGGTGACTTTTGGATCCCAATGTAGAGGAAGTGACCTAAGCAACTTACTCACAAGCTCATCAGTAGGATAAGATTTACCAAGATTAGCTAATTCATTTGAAATTTTAGAAAATCAGGTATACATTTCGGAAATACTTTCATTTTGACCCATTCTAAACATTTCATATTTGCTCTTTAACAAGTTTATTTTGGAATCCTTGACTTGTGATGTTCCCTCATGGGTAACGGCAAGAGTATCCCAAATAACCTTGGCGGAATAAAAAAGAGCTACTCTATTAAACTCCTCCGTAGATAAGGCGCAAAACAAAGAGTTTATAGCTTTGTAATTTAAATTTGCATGCCTTTTCTCTACAACATTCCATTCTTCAAATGGCTTGGAAGGCAAAGTGTATCAATTTTCAACAATATGCCAAAGCTCAATATCTATCGAAAGAAAATAGATGCGCATCCTTGTCTTCCAATGTCCATAGTTGGACCCATCAAAGAAAGGAGGTCTAGTTGTGGAATGGCCTTCCGGAAGTCCGGTTCCATTTGTATTTGCCATTTCACAATTAGAAAGTTGCCAATAATCTTATGATCATTCCCTTGTTAAAATTTTAAAAAAAATTACCAAAGATTTTAAGAAAAGAAAATCTTTTAAGAGCCAAGGCTTTGATACCAAGTGAAATTTCAAGGGTAGGCCCAAGTGGCAACTAATGAGGAGGTAAAATTAGGTTACTAACAAGTTTTAATCTCTTGAAAACTTCTAACCCAATATTGAAGATTAAGAGATCAAGAATGAAAATTAAGCACACAAGTTAAATCCTAAGTGCAATGCAAATGTAGAGCAAGAGACAAGAGAGAGTGCACCCGAGATTTAAAGTGGTTCGGTCCTTCAACGCGAGGCTTACTCCACTCCACTAACCAAACCCGTTGATGGCTTCACTATTTGATGTTCTTAACTTCGGCGAAGATTGGTGCCGATTACAATTCCAACTGCCTTTAACCTTGGTGGCAATCCTCACTACGGAGAGTGGGCTCCGCTTCTCCGAACACTCGCCCAAATACAATGTTCTTAAATAAGAAAGAAAGAACAAAAAAATCCCTCACAAGGGTTTACAAACTTTGAAGAAGATGTACAATTTTGAGCCTAATGATCCAAATCCTAATCTTAGAGGATGAGAGGCATAAACAAGCTTGATCCACTCTTAGGATTTTTCAATAGAGTTTTAGAGTGTTACGATTGATAATTGGGAAGTTTAGAATGCCCATATATATAGAAGAACCAAAATATGACCGTTTGGTGGCATAGTGGTAATTCTGGCAAAAACACCAACGGCTCTTTTTTCTTCCCGAAGTAGTGGTCTCGGAGTTCCGAGAGATTTTCTCTGAGTTCCGAGAAAAAATCTCGGAGTTCCGGGAATACAAACAGAAGTTGGAAAAAAGCTACTGGACCAAATCTCGGAGCTCCGAGGAATGTCTCGGAGCTCCGAGAATTCTCTCGGAGTTCCGAGAAGCCTAATTTCAGCAGATTTTCAATTCTGTTTCCTTATTTATTTGGGCTTCCAACTCTACACCAAGTTGGGATTGTTATGAGGGTTATAAAGTGTTGGAACACCACAAGGACAATCACTTAAACATTTTAGGGTATGTGAGTTTACTTTATTTATGGCCTCTGAAAATCTAAACTAGGATTGGATCTTATACATTCTAAAATGACTTTGATCTTCAATTGCGATTCTTCAAGTCTTCATTCGTCGTGGATCGCCGATGTCTTTGGCCTTCATAAGCGGTCCAATGAGAGCTTCTTGGCCTCAATCCAAGCAATCTTGTCTTTGCACAATTATGATCTACAACTTAGACATTCAAACACATTAGTGATCTTAAATCACTTGTGTATTGGAATCATCAAAAGAAGATGGGAATGCCAAGGTGGGAACCATTGGGCTTACAAGTAATATTAGATTGTGTGAAGCAATATTTCTACCTTGGAACCACTATTTATACCTTGGAACCACTAAATACTGGTAAATAGTGGTTCCTAGGTATAATTAGTGGTTCCTAGGTCTAATTAGTGGTTCCGAGTGTTTAAAATCCAATAAATACAGTCATTCTCACTTTTATAGTGGTTTTGACTGCATAACTATTTCAATTTTATTGGAATTTAAACTCTCGGAAGGGAACAAGTATTAGGCCATCTAAACTATGAACCACGATAAGATCTGACTGTTTAGACAACTATTTAACCCATTGTTCATACATTAATTGCAACTTTGACATCCACTGAAGTAATATTAGATTGTGTGAAGCAATATTTCTACCTTGGAACCACTATTTATACCTTGGAACTACTAAATACTAGTAAATAGTGGTTCCTAGGTAAAATTAGTGGTTCCTAGGTATAATTAATGGTTCGTAGGTCTAATTAGTGGTTCCGAGTGTTTAAAATTCAATAAATACAGTCATTCTCACTTTTTAAAGTAGTTTTGACTGCATAACTATTTCAATCTTACAATTTAAACTCTCGGAACGGAACAAGTATTAGGCCATCTAAACTATAAACCATGATAAGATCTGACTGTTTAGACAACTATTTAACCCATTGTTCATACATTGATTGCAACTTTGACATCCACTGAAGTAATATTAGATTGTGTGAAGCAATATTTCTACCTTGGAACCACTAAATACTGGTAAATAGTGGTTCCTAGGTATAATTAGTGGTTGCTAGGTCTAATTAGTGGTTCCGAGTGTTTAAAATCGAATAATATAGTCATTCTCACTTTTTATAGTGGTTTTGACTGCATAACTATTTCAATCTCACAATTTAAACTCTCGAAATGGAACAAGTATTAGGCCATCTAAACTATGAACCACGATAAGATCTGACTGTTTAGACAACTATTTAACCCATTGTTCATACATTCATTGCAACTTTGACATCCACTGAAGTAATATTAGATTGTATGAACCACTATTTATACCTTGGAACTACTAAATACTGGTAAATAGTTATTCCTAGGTAAAATTAGTGGTTCCGAGTGTTTAAAATCCAATAAATACAGTCATTCTCACTTTTTATAGTGGTTGTAATTGTATAGACATGAGTTTCATCCTGGTTTACTCTAAATAGAAATATAGAGGGCAATAGAGAGATAGAGAGATTATGACAATACACCATAGCATTGGAAAGAGGGTGATGACAATAACAAATGCCTAACACAACCATAACAAATCCCTAACAAGTAAACAAGATGATGACAATACACCATAGCAGTGTAAGGAACATGTTAAATGTATGCAAATGTATTACAATAGACCTACTTGAGAAGCTTAGGTTTGATAGCTGAAGAAAAGATCCAATAAAATCTGCATTTTAGGAGAGGGGAGTTTCACCTCTCTGCAATGGAATTTCTTTTGGGATTTTTACAACAGCCAATGGAGTTTGATTTTGGCGTGGGAAGAAGAAGGTAAAAGAGTCAAATTGGTAGGTGAAATGCATTGGGATTTGTTGCTTACTTTCTTAGAGGGAAAGGCAAGATAAGGGTGTTTTAGTCCTAAAACACTCATTGGGATGCGTTTCACCCCTTTTTGAGAAATTATCCAACTCTACCATTTTTTGAGATTTTCAGATAAAAATCACAATTTTTTGAGAATTTTCCCTTAACTAAAAGCATGCCATTGTTGACCTAGATTTTACGTATATATCATTTTCAAGGACCGAAAAATTAAGGGAAATGATTTCTACGCTCAAGTGTTTTGATAAACACGCCGCTCCACTTGTTTATCGTGTAGTATTTAAAGGGTTTTAAGTGCTTGGGCTTTTTGAGAACCGTAATATCCTTTTTGAGAACCGTAATATCCTCTGACAACCCTTTAAATACTACACGACAAACAAGTTGAGCGCGTGTTTATCAAAATACTTGAGCGTAGAAATCATTTCCCAAAACTAATTGCCATTGTTGAAGATCAGTAGTTTAAGAGAAAAAATAGGGTGATGATATTTTCAACCCCCTCCAATATGCATTCGCCCCTGTTAACATGATTTGACGTCAAAAAGCCTAAAAATTGCCCACTATTCATGTTATAAGGAAGGTGAATGCGTGCTGCCGGGGGAGGGGGGGGGGGTGTGAAAATATCATCCCTCAAAATATACTGTCACAGTAGATTTTATAAGTTTTTTTTTATGGGGAGGTAACCCCATTTCACGTGAAGTCACGTGCGGGCCGTACATCCTTGATATTTGATCCAAAGTGCACTACTCTTGGCTCCATGAAATTTCAGTTTCGGCTAAAATTTCGGACTTATCTGAAACCGAAATGTCAGCCGAAATCCTAAAATTTTGGGTGAAATTTGGTATTGGCGCACCAAAAGCAGGATTTTTGGGCCGAAATTTAAATCGAAATTACCAAAATTTCGACCAATTTGGTTCGAAATTCTTCAACGGAATAAAAAATTATTATTTTAGTATACATTTTGACGAAATTCCCTAATTTATAAAATTTTCAAACAAAATTTCTGAAATTTCGAACGAAATTTTGTAAATTTCAGGAATTTTGGTTTCGGTACCTTTTCGTTTCGATCCTCATCGAAATTCGGATTTTGGTCGAAATTTAAAACCATGGTTGGATCAAATATCAAGGGTGGTACTTTTGTCCTACGACCGACATGGGACTTCACGATCTGCCTTCATATAATGCCACCTGTTTGTATGATCTAAAAAATACATCTGTTTGTCCTTGCAAAAAAAAAAAAATTAGACAATATCCCAAAAATCTTCTTCACAAGATGATTTTAACTCTACAATGTATTTGATGTAAAATGGGCGGCTCAGGTAGCTCAAAAAATGATGTGCAAGAAAAAATGATGGGAACGAAATTCCATTTACTCAATACATTGGCCAGTCAAATTTGTTTGTCGGCTTGCTCACCGCTTGGAATGAAATTTTAAGTTTTTCCCCAAGTCTTGCCTTGTGGGATTTCATGCTAATCTCCACTAGAAGATGCCCATTTATCATGAAAGCAAATTCCTGACAGGCACTTTGTAAGAGAAGATTTTTATATGTATTTTCTTAGAAATACATGCGAAAGAAATCACAGTAAGGCCCGACTATTTCTAAGACATTCATCTGTGTAGATTAAAAAGTGACTTTTAGTTTTATGCCCATTCCTGAAATTTATTGGGCTGCACTTTCACCTCGTGTGATCAGATCCGTTCAGATGAATGACAGCCATAAGTCTATTAAAAAGCCTGTAGAGACCTTTAATTTGATAAACCAGAGCTTAATTGTTGGCCGACACACACCTTCTGAAACCAAGGTTAGGTTTACACAAATTTGCCGGCCGACTCAACATTAATGTAATGGGGATTCCAATCACAGCATATGCGGATTACTCAAATGTGCCGGCCGACTCAACATTAGTATTATGGGGATTCCAAATCACAGCAAATGCCGATTACTTAAATTTGCCTGCCTTCTCAACATTAATATAATGGGAATTCCAATCATAACATATGCTGATTACTCAAATTCGCTGGCCGACTCACCATTAATATAATGAGATTCCAACCACCGCATATGCGGATTACTCAAATTTGCCGAATCCGTTCATGTTTCTACATCTGCCATGTTTTGTACAGAAGGATAGTCCTTGGCTTAGTTTCTTTAATTTTTCTTAAAATCATGAAGATTTAATTAATAATAATAATAATGCAAATGGTAGAAAATGTTTAAACAGGGAAAGAGGTCGCACCTTTGTCTAGATGACGATTATGTGCAGTCAATTAGGGGGATGTGTTGTATCTTGGGCCAATCTTGGCCGCCGTTCTTTTGACATCGCTCCTTCAATTTAGGGCATTCGAAAATATGCAAACATTTAAGTGTGGTGGGGAGGCCACCTTCTGGTAAGGATGATATTTCAGGACAGTCATTAATAGTTAAAAAGATGAGGGATGTGAGGTTTTGCATCCGATTGGGTAAGGACTTGAGATTTTTGCAACGGTTGATGGAAAGACAGAAGACAGTGGTGGGCAGCCCATACTCATTGTTGTTAATTTGTTATCATCAGGGAACAACGAAAAGAGTTGAGGACAACTATTGATTTCCAAATATGTGAGAGAGGTGAGGCTTTGCATCCCCTTGGACAAGGACTTGAGATTAGGACAAGTAGAGATTTCTAGCTTATTGAGTGGGGTGGGTAGCCCATGGTCATTATTTTCATCATCAGGAAACAAGGAATGGAGTTGAGGACAATCTTTTATTGTCAATTCTTTGAGGCAGGGGAGGAGGCTTTGCATCCACATGGGCAAGGACCTGAGATTAGGAAAAGCGGAGATGTCTAGAGTATTGAGCGTAGTGGGCAGCCGATGGTCGTTATTTTCATCATCTAGAAACAAGGAATGGAGTTGAGGACATTCATGGATTACCAATTCTGTGAAGGAGGTGAGGCTTTGCATCCCCTTGGGCAAGGACTTGAGATTGAGACAAGTGCAGATTTTTAGAGTATTGAGCTCGGTGGGCAGCCCATAGTCATTATTTTCATCATATGGAAACAAGGAATAGAGTTGAGGACATTCTCGAATCATCAATGTTTTGAGAGAGGTGAGGCTTTGCATCCCCTTGGGCAAGGACATGAGATTAGGACATCTGTCAATGTTTAGAGATTTGAGCGTGGTGGGAAGCCCCCCCTCTCCATATCCCAAGGACTTTAGTCGTGGACAGTTAGAGATTCCCAAATGTTGGAGAGAGGTTAGATCTTGCAAAGAGACCTCCTTGGGCCAACACTCCAACTGATCACACCCTCCTATGCTTAACCTCTGAAGAGAGATAAGGCAAGGCATTGTCAAGCTTAATAGCATCTTCACGCCACAACTATGGAGTTTTAAGTCACAAATAGATGGGAGCCTCGGAAGGGCACTCAATTCTCCGCAACCATTTATATGTAACTCTGTAATGGCAGGAAGGTCAGCGGGCAACGCCTGCAGCTTGGGGCAGTTCTCTAAGGTAAACTCACAAAGAGAAGGTAGCTGGCAATCAAGAGGAAAGAGATGTTCGCAATTTCTACAATCCTTAACGGTAATGCAAGTCAGATTGTAGAGATGTGACATCCAACTTGGAAAACTGAGACCGCCGTAGGATTTTATATGTAATTTTTTGAGGTTGGCATGGGGTTGGAGGCCTTCCAATACCCCATCATCATTGACTCTTCCATCTTGTGAATTGTCATCTCGGTGCCATTTCAAACTCAACTCATTAAGGTATTTCTTATCTTTCAAGTTGGCTTCTTTCGCTTCCTCTATGTTTTGCACGTCCTCGAGACCCGAAATGTCAAGTCTTCCTTCAATGTTCCTCATGTTCTTCAACTCTCCTATCTGACAACCACTCTCTTTGCACACCTTGAATTTCGCCAATGTTTGGAGTGAAGTTAATTTTCCAATTCCTGGCACAGAAAGCAAGTCCCATGGGCCCCAATGTAGAACAATATGTCGTAGATTAACTAGATTCGTGATACCTTTGGCTAGCCCTTTAAGACTACTGCAAAATTCCAGACCTAGAGTTTGTAAATTACAGAGACTAGTTACTGATTCAGGCAGCCCATCTATTTCCGTGCCAGAGACGTTAAGGTAGCGTAGATGTTTCAAATGGCCAATCGAATCCGGCAACTTGTTGATTGCAGATCCACTCAAATCCAATACACGCAGGCATCTCAACTCCATCAATGCATCATTGAGAATATGGTTGTCAATGAAAGATGGAGCCCTCAGTCGTAAAGTGCGCAATCTCTTAAATTTCTTCAAGGCCTCCAAAGATATTGAACCCTCTTTGATGTCAATCCATGATAAATGATGCGCCATTTCAGGGATGGTTCGTGACGTACCATGTTCCATTCTAAAACATTCATCACCTGAGACAGATTCTGCTAGATCATGCATGAGATCATGCATCACGTATATTGAAGTCTCTTTAAACAGAAGAGGAATTCGTCCTGCATGAGAATATTGAAAGAAAGAA
The DNA here is from genome assembly GCF_043159265.1 of Tasmannia lanceolata. Classification (NCBI taxonomy): domain Eukaryota; kingdom Viridiplantae; phylum Streptophyta; class Magnoliopsida; order Canellales; family Winteraceae; genus Tasmannia; species Tasmannia lanceolata. The sequence continues at coordinate 47,071,258 of NW_027518683.1, read as the reverse complement.
GTTAGCAATAAATCATCAAATATATCCCCACCTATGTCTTCTAGGAGTGTGCTTCCTTTGGGTTGAATGAAGCCCGCAGCCATCCATCGCCGGACCAGCAGATCCTTCTGAAACCGATGATCTTTAGGAAATGCGGCACAATAGGCAAAACATTGCTTTTGATTCGTAGGCAGGTGATGATAGCTCAATCTTAAAGCTGGTAATATTTCATTTCTATCATCCCTCCATATTTCGCTTGTCAAGATGCTTCCCCACTCACTCACCTTTTGGAAGACAAGATGCCCCCCAATGTCTTTACTGCTAAAGGAAGACCATTGCACTTTGTCATGATTTGCCTACCAATTTCCTCCAGTTCCGGATGGGCATTTGAAATCCCTCCCGCAAATGCACGCCGAGTAAACAATTCCCAACAATCATCATCTGGTAAAACCTCCAAATAGTGGGAAGAAATCGTGGCCATCGTCCTTGCAACCCTTTCATCTCTTGTAGTTATGATAATTTTACTTCCTTTCGCTCCAACTCCAAAGGGAGCTCGTAGACGGTCCCAATTATGAATTTGATTTTCACCCCAAACGTCATCGAGAACAACTAAAAATCTCTCAGCGTTGAGCTTCTCTTGGAGACGACGTTGAGCGGCATCCAGGTTTGAGAGACCACAGTTGCTTCCGCTTGCAGATTCAATAATTGCATTTGTTATTCTCAATACATCAAATTTGTCAGACACACAAGCCCAGGCTTTTAGCCCAAAATGCGTCTTGACCCTGTGATCGTTGTAGACGAATTGAGCAAGAGTAGTTTTCCCAAGCCCACCCATGCCAACTATTGGAATAACAGAGTACAATTTATCATCATCATCATCGGATGATACCAACAATTGTATAATTTTGTCTTTGTCAACTTGTCTACCAATAACATGAGATTCGTCTATGAAAGAGCTAGTTTCTCTTAGGAGAGGCCTCCCTCCATCTGTCTTATGGAGATTGAGGTATCGAAGTTCATTTGCCATCACATCGAACCTCTCTCTAATCTCCCTCATCTTACGTGCTATGCCACGTTTGTATAAAAGTGGGTTATTAGAACTGAAAAAAGAGGAGATGGAGTGGACTACCTTCTGCCTCTTGCTTGGCTGAATTTCGCACATCAAAGAAGATCGTCGAGCTTCGGTGGCAACATCATCCAACAAGTCATCAGCATCGTAAGCAATATTTTTGAGCTTTCCAAGCCATTTTCGCACAGCCTTAGAACAAACTTGCTTTTCCTCAGCATCTTCAACCGCGTCTTGAATAAATGTCACTGTGCTCTCTAACTTTTCAAGCTCCTCCTCAAAACCCCATATTGATTTAATTTCTTGTAATGCTGATTCCTTCAGATTGCCAGACAGTGCATCAAGAACAGGGGATACAAATACTTTTGCGATTTCTGCCATACTCTAGCAAAGAAAAAAATCCGAACCAGACGTCTCGGCGGAGATTAAGAAAATAATGAAGAGAGAGAGAGAGAGAGAGAGAGCAGTAAGAGAGAGCGAGAGAAGAAGTTAATGAAAAGTAAAGAAGCCCACGTGGGTTACTCAGATTTGTCGGTGGAAGTTAACTAGTTGAGTCTGGACAACGACAATCGGATAATCTCAGCCCTCCATCTATATGCCTCATTTATTGTTCCGCCTACAAAAGTCTTTACATTAATCAAAAGAAGCCATGTGGGGGCACCGATCATGTGGAGATGGATAAAATAATGAAGTAAGAGACGAAGCATCAACTTTAATCAGAGCTTCTGCAACAAAGTAATTAACACGGGCAGTGAAAAATCGACTCTCATATATCTTAAATCGACTCCCATGGGATCGAACACGAATTTAATTTTTGAGAAACAAAGTCCTCACGCTGTTAACGTTTCCAGCCCTTCCTCAACATCTCATAATATTGATTTCATTTCTTTCTATTGCCGATGCCATCAAAGCTCCAATCAGTGCATAAAAAACCGGGGTTACAAACATCATCGCCATACCTTCTCCTCTAAGGAAAGAACGAACCAACACCAGATGTTTTGTCCACAGTGCAGATGGAGAAAATAATGAAGCGAGAGAGCGAGAAAGAAGCAGTACCAACTTTAATCAAAGCCCAAGCGGGTTGGTCAGATTTGTCGGTAGAAAATTGGGTCTGGACAATGACCAGCCAAATCAATCGGATAATCTCAGCCCTTCATCTATGATGCGTCATTTATTGTTCCTCCTAGAATGGTCTTTACATTAAAAGCATGCCACGGTGCCATGATCACCTGGATCATGGTTTTAAATTTCGACCGAAACCCGGATTTAGGTGGAGACCGACACCGAAATCAACAAAAACCGAAACGGTCATTTATTTCGGCTGAAATTTCGGAATTTCAGTCGAAATTTCGAATTTGCAAGAAATTTAAACCAAAAAACCTTTTTTTGTTATTATTTTAATATTTTACCGAAATTACCGAAATTTTGACCGAAAATTCGGCCGAAATTTAATATTGATTAAAATACCATTTTCTTTGTGGTACCGGATTTCGACCTAAATTTCCAAATTTTAGGGTCCGAAACCAATACCGAAACCGTAATTTTAAACCATGATGTTGATCACATGATGTAGACCATAAAATATTCATCTGTTTATCCTTAGGGCAGTGATAAATTGACTCCCCAAAAGGATAAATTGACTCCCCATGTGTCTATCTCTCTCCTCTTTCTCTCTCTAACCTAGAGGAGAGAGAAAGACAAAAGGATAAATTGACTCCCCATGTGTCTATCTCTCTCCTCTTTCTCTCTCTAACCTAGAGGAGAGAGAAAGACACATGGGGAGTTGATTTATCAATTTGGGGAGTCAATTTATCACTCCCCTTATCCTTATAGTGGGGCCACTATTTGTATGATCTAAAATATTCATCTGTTTATCGTTGCAATAAATTAGACAATATCCCAAAAATCTTCTTCACAATATGATTTTAACCCTCCAATATATTTGATGTAAAATGGGTGGCTCATGTAGCTCAAAAAATGATGTGGAAAATAAGGATAGATTATCAGCATGGTTTAAAATTTTGACCGAAATCCGAAATTTTGGACCGAAATTTCGGTTTTCGGTGGGGACCGAAACCGGTATTTCGCCATTTGAAATTTCGGAACTTCGGTCCGAAATTTCGAGAAAATGCATTTTTTATTTTTTAAAAAAAAAACGTTACAAAATTTCGGAATTTCTGTCCGGAATTTCGAATGGGAGAACCAAATTTCGACCGAAATTTTGGAATTTCGGTTTTCCGAATGTCCGAAACGGTTACTGAAACCGAAATTTTAAACCATGATTATCAGGAATGAGATTCCATTCACACAATAATTTGACTAGTCAAATATGTCGGCCGCTTGGAATGAAGATATAAGTTTTCCCTTCACATAATAATTTGACTAGTCAAATCTGTCAGCCGCTTGGAATGAAAAGAAAAGTTTTCCCTAATTAGGCGGACTAGTCAAATTTTAAAGATCCCATTGCCACTTTTCGAGAGAATTACATGGTCTTCAGAACGGGCTTTTGGTAATGTCAGGGGAAAATTAAACTTGGCGCCATCATAAAATACTTAGCCAAGCCAAAATGAGCGGCCTCAATCCGAAGCTTCACTTGAAACCCCTCCCCCGAGTGAGAATTCCCCAAGCACACACCGTGATCACCCAGAGTGACCAGACAACGTCTTGTCATTATTCAGCACTGTCACTGCCAGCATTCGTATTAGATCCCACCTCCATCGCACAATCCTACACCTCTTAGCCGAAAATCTATCACCCCCACAAGAAACAGACCCTCATCTCGTCACATCATTCTCTAGGATCGTACACACATGGCCTGCAACGCCGTCGTTTCTAGCAATATACACGGTGCCACATCACCGTCACATCACGCCCAGCAATTCAGAATCTCCATACTAAGGGGAACCCCAAACTCAAAAGAGATCGAGTGACCATCAGATGCACAAGCCACCCAGATTGACCAGGCTCATTCTCTTCTGTAACTACTTCTCGGGTGCGCATATCCGTCCTTAGCTCATAGCAATCCCTTGTTAGAAAGTTTCTAAAAACTCTAGAGTTTCTAAACTTGATAGAATCCCTAAAAGACAAGGATTACTATGTTTAGGCTTGCTAATTTGAGTATGGCCTTGCATGTTTAGAAACCTTTCATGTTTATAGGGTTATTCCTTAACTTTGGAAATGTTTGGTGAAAGAAACTAAGCTCAAATATCACTTTCTATTTAGAGTTTAATTGCCAAACGAATTTGGGCATTCTAGGAAAGCTCTATGGGAGCTTTTGCCTATAAAAGAGACCCTTGGTCCCTCTTGCCACACACCACAACACTAAAACTCATTGAGAGAGAGAGAGAGAGAGAGAGAGAGAGAGAGAGAGAGAGAGAGTTCACTTTTGAGAGGTTTCCCATAGACCTATTGATGTGCAAGGTAAGAGAAGAACGAGGGGCGTTTCTAGGCCTTCATTGAGCTTAGAAAAGATCGAAAACTCGTTGGATTTCAAGCTTCAAAGTGGCGGTCATGGTGAAAGGTACATCAAACCCATCTCATTAAATTCAAGTTTTTCTTTGATTTTCATTGCTCAAGATCCAAAGAGATCATTAAGTTAATGTTTAGAATAACATTTGGTATCGAAACTAAGGTTGTAGGCTTTGGAATCAAGGAAAATTTGAGTTTCAATGAAAAAAAATACCAATTTTACACCTCACCAGAAAAGTAATTCCAGCCGGCGACCGGTGAACTTTTCGGGCGATCGGCCTGTACCATCTTGTTCCTATTCAACCGAAGATCCATCCCCTAAATTTTCACAAGGATCCGATGGTCAGATAGGGAGAATGAACCTGTTGAAAATGAATGGCAATTCTGTAAATATCAGGCTAATTTACTAGTTTTGAAAACTCATTGTCAGAGAAGACGACTACTGGTATTCATAAGTATATTTTTTAACTAGATGATGGGTAGTTTTCAAAACTTTAATGTAATGAATTACAATGTTGGTTTTTTTTGGAGAATAACTATTGAATGGTAATTTGGAAAGACATCACCATTATTTAGTAAAACTTTTAATTGCATATAGGAATAGTGACGCGGTCCATGTCTTGGTCAAACCGGGTTTGACCGAACCGGTTTGCCCACTCTGGGGCGGTTCAGCTGTTTTTTGGCCGATATTTCACCAACCGGGACCGGTTCCCGGACCCTCTAAGTCCCTTCTATCTTCGGTAAAAAAAATTCAAGGGCATCGCCTTTCATTTTCTATGAAATCTGAGCATTTTAGCATATTGGGTTCCTCTACTACAAGCCATTTGGACCCACTTTTAGGAAGATTTTTACAAGATAGGATTAGGAAAATAGAAAGTGAGGACCAAAAGAGAAGTGAAATGATTTTAAGCCAAAAAAGATGTATTCAATAACGTTACCGTTCTAAGCCAAAAGAGAAGTGAGAAAAGATAACGATTGACTTTGGGTTGTCAGTGTTCCAAAAAGTTTTCCAACATGTGTCAAGCATCCATCCGTCTCTAGTTATTTCCGACGGCCAAGATAGAAACGAACCAAAGGTTTTGTCGATTCAAATACACATTCAAATGAACCAAAAGAAGCCTCGTGAAGGGAGCCAATTTAATAGGCAGTAATGAGCCAAATTTGTCATGTTTGGAAGGTTTTGCAAGCAGAAAGCCTCCTGAATGGCACGGATCGAGTTATCAGCATATGGAAAAAGGCAACAATGGCACCTTCAACTTCAGCCCCTCGTTGACTGTTGATAGTTGTGGGGCTGTAAGCTTTCCAAAATATATTTTCACTGCGAAGCAGAATCAAACACATTTGGGTACTTGACCTGTGCAATCGAATAGCTAAATGGAAAGTAGAAAAGTTTTAACTTTCCAGATATTGGTAGCAACGAATAGAGAAATGCCAAAACCAAATCCATATCCTTTTTGGAGGAGTTCACCTAAGCATATGAGAATAAGACCAGCAAAGCAAATCTGGAGAATTATGAGAATAGCATTGCCAGCTCCAACTTGACTGACACTACCGTACATCCCAGATAGGACAAATGCAACTGCCTCACCGATAGCAATCAGGATACCCAATAACTTCTGTGCACCATTTCTAGGGAAAATAGAGAAATATCAACCATATTATACTATGGAATAATCCAAAATAAGAAAATATGGATTTCTACTGACCATCCAAACAATCATAGTACATGTACAGGCACACATTTT
>NW_027518683.1:46705000-47060000 GCF_043159265.1 Tasmannia lanceolata | reverse complement strand
CCTCTATGTCTCTTTCTCTCTCTCTACCTCTCTTTACCTCCTCCCTCTTCCCTTCTTCCACACAATCCATTTTTCATCTTCATCCACTCTCTCTTTCTATGAACTCCTGTGATGTCGTCCAGAAGTGATACTACATAGCTCTCAGATTTCACTCTGCTAAGGGAAAACTGGACCATCTTTACCAACAACCATTTTCTCATCCTCTAAGTTTAACTCTCTCATCCTGGGTACCTCTGATTTCATCTCTTTCTTTCTCTACTCACCTGCATGTACGCACCTCAAATTGAGGTATTTTTCTTTCTCTATTTCTGCTTTTGAGTGCCAGATCTTCCATTTTGCTTCATTTTGAAATATAGGTTCCTTATTTTGTCTCTGTTTACATCTCTGATCATGACCGTTTCTCACCAATTTATCGTATTGTCATGACTTTATTCCACATAGCGCGAACACTTGGGTTTCTGCTGAAATTATGAAATTTGCGGGGTTTGATCCCGTATTTGGTTAGTTTCATCCATTTTCTTCTTCGATTGATGTGTTTAATTTTGGAGAAATTTTGAAGGTTCATCGAATCACACAATCTCCTTGATTTTTCCTTCTTTGGTTTTCTTTGATGCATCAATCTTGTGTGGAAATGTCTAGGTGATATCGACATGAATCTGCTTTTTTTCAATCGTTTGCCGATAACCTGCACTAACTGTTAGAATCCTTGGATTCTCTTTTAATTTTTTTCTGATTTTCTTCTTTTTTTCCTGCTCGTTCATTTTTTTCCTAATCTTCTATTCTTCTTTTTTCCTGTTCGATTTTAGTAACTTGGAGTTTAGTAGTTTCTTACTGTTTTTAATCTTGAAGATAGTTTTCTGGGAAGATATTTCAGTGATTTAGGTCCTCTTTGTTTGTTTGCATTGGAGAGGAAGTTTATTTTTTCTTTTTCTGAACTTCCTTAGCCTTTTGCGAATTGTGACTACACTAAATTGCATTATTTGCATGAGTCTGTATGTTTTTACTGTTAATTGTAGCACGTAATTTTTCATGTTGGAATGAATGAAATGGTGTCACAATTACATGACAGTTAAATGCTACAAGACAAGATATATGAGCACATGTATCAAAACATAGTTGTGCTGAAATCATTTTACTATATATATACTAGTAAAAAACCCTGTGCATGAAAAAGCATACGGTTAATAAGTCTATTCTAATGGGCTGTTAGAGGTCCTTAAAATTCCCAAAGAAAAAACAACAAACAGCAATTAGAAAAGTGGAAAAAAAATGAAAGGACTCTCAGCAACAATACAATGGGTTGGAAATCTATTTCTTTTAGAACTATCTTCTAAACCAACAGAAAAGGAGAAAAGAATTACCTGTTTCTGGGTGTCATCGAAGAGGAAAGAGGTTGAGAAATGGTAGTGACTCCGCTTTCGTAGGAGGCCAGACATAGACCTAATTGCAAATAATCGCTGCATCTCTCTACACTTTTGACTTGCTTTTTTTTAATCTCTATGATTCAAGAAAAAGTGAGCAAGAGTTAAATCAGGAGGAGTGCCCTTTTTATGAATTCCCACAATCCTGCAATAAATACCCACAAAAAAAAAAAATCATCAATCTCCCCTAAATTGCATGAGGGTGAAAACCTTACGAAATCTAAGAATATAAAATCTTAATGTGCAAATCTCCAGCATCTCACCTCCAATCCTTTATCCGTTTTCTTCGTTTTTTTAGGGGGGGAAAGAAACTGAAAAGAAGAAATAGAAAGAAGAGGGGAACAACGGTCTTTATCTTTGTTCTATGTTTTTTTGGCCTTTTTTGGAATGTGGGAGTCGTGGAGAATTGTGCCAAATAGGATGATATTAGAACTAAAAAGGGATCGAAAGATTTCGTTTTTCTGTGGATGGGTAAGATAGACAAGTACACTATTCATTAAAAACGGAGATATTTTAGAAAACAATTGAAGTATTAAAAAGTGAAATGTTATCGCACTACTATATTTTGATGAGGGCACTCCTCACTTTATTAAAAGTACAGTATGGACCGCACAGGATTATCCAAACCGTCCATTAGATGGGCCACAGCCTAAATAGATTGTGCCCCAAAAATCATTTCCATTGGTTAATCCTAACACTCCGATATGAATGTTAGAGGGTTGATCCTAACTCTTTATAGATCGGAGGGTTAGGATTAACCTATGGAAATGATTTTTGAGGCACACCTATTTAGGCTGTGGCCCATCTAATGGACAGTTTGGATCATCCTATGGTGGGTCCGCAAGAACCTCGGTAATGATGATCGGATGTTTGGTTGGTTCAATGCATTTTCAAGCTGTGATGCTGGTAACTGGTAAGAACAAATGATATTCCAATGTCAAAATATACATGAAACAATCTCAAATTGTATAATGAACAATATGACAAGTCAGACTAGGGCTTTTAGATAAAAAAGAAACATCAGATCTTGTTCACTACGGATATTTTACATAGTTGATTTCCTACATTTTTTTCAATAGCGACAACCAAATTTTCAACAATGAGAACACCATAAGATCAATGTAGAAAGTAGAAACACCCTTCAACTTAAACGGAAATAAAAAAGATAAGACCCATATAGCCATTTGATAGACATCGAGGATTAGGGAAGCATGCATGTAACAACACTTGACATAATTTTGGGAGTCAGATATAACCCTCGGTCCAAAATGGAAAGTAAAGCCAAGATGTGCAAATACATAATGACTAAGTTACAGTGGCAACGGTTTCCCCATCACGAACAACAAAGAACTTCACGAGGGTTCAAAACACTGGAACCACTATTAAAAAACTTTGAATCAATCATTGACTCGCCCAGGTTTATTCGGTTTTTGGCCCAACTGAGTTAATCATAAACTTCCTCGGCTCACTGGAGTCAATAAAAATTCTGGTTTACTTTAGGAAAGTTCTTGTTCAAGGATGAGAAATGTCCAGATTTAATCTACCACTTCCATCAAAGTTTAATATCCAATTCCAAATACCTTGGTCCTAGAGAAGAACACTCTGGTCTCATTAGGAGTCACTGTAGAATCAACCCAGTTGGCCCATGTCTTCAAACCCATCCTACAAGCAGTCGGTGCTTCACGCTCCTCAATCCCTTCATCTCCATTTGAAAAACCTGTGCTCGATCGATCTTCCAATGGCTATAATGAGATCAATTTTGATAAAAAAAATGATAATTATAACATAAAACAGATCACTTAGTTCAGAATGTTTAGGCATTATGATCTCAGAAATCTGAAGAACTAATCAGTTATGGAAAAAAGTCATGATGTGCTGCAATTGATTAGCATCATCTAAATTGCTTACTCTATTTGGCTGCATCATCAAAAAATTTAAAAAACTATACTCAATTGTAGGAGTTAGGAGAACTTACAACGACTTTATCTTTAGTCACTTATCCACCATACATAAGTATTAAACACAAGGATATCCATCCCTATCCAGTTCTATGCATTCTTGGAGATAGAATCTACTTTCAGTATTCTCATGTTTAGGTCTCCTATTATATGAAGATCAGAATTGGATTCGACAAGGTGCCCGGTAGAATTTAATTGAAGCATTGTACTCCTGTGGGTGCATTGGATAAAACCATTATTAGCTTAGTATTCAGAGGAATCCGAGATTTTGGGCCTCTTTGGATTCAACTAAGATTGATTCTTTGTGAATAAGACTTTGAATTTAATAGAATTTGCACAGTAAGGCCTCTTTTGCAGCCATTAACCATATCATTTCTAAAACTATGATAACCATTATTTGCAAATAATCATATTTAACTTCAAAACCATTTGCATATAAGATTATATGGAAATGAATTTTATCCAAAGAGGCCGTTAATCTGTGGAGGATTGGGGTGTTAGTACCTTGGCTTTGAATACAGATAAAGATCGACCGTGTCTCATGGAATTCTGGTCTGCTGGTATATGAGCTTGTACCATACAGACAAATGATTGTCATTGCCGTCTTTGTAGGATTTTGGTCTACTGGTATATGAGCTTGTACCATACAGACAAATGATTGCCATTGCCCTCTTTGTAGTGAATCACTTACAAACATTAGCCTCTTTCCTCTCAGTCTTTCTAGGGCGACTTTCGCATCAAACCTAGAAGATGAAGTCAATACATATGGGTTTTCAATTATAACATAAAAACCACGCTTTAATGGGGAATGAGATTTGTTTAGAAGTTGGTATATGCTTTTTCTGGAACTAAGTGATATGTACATGATGTATATATGAATGTTGAACTATCATGCAATTTAAAATGTCGGGTTCTTAGATAAATTGACATTAATCTATAGTTTTGTACTACTTCCAAACTTGGGAACCGTGAAGCTACCAATTACTCCATTAGGTTAAAGTTATTAGAGCTGGTGTTGTTTGATCATTTATACTTTAACACTCCCCCTCATGCGTGACCTCTCTTTTTTTGGGTTCGGTGGATTTTAACATCGAGGAGTTGTTGGGTTTTGAATCCAGGACCTAGCGCGAGGCAAAATCTCTGCTACCAGGTGAAACAACCAATCACTCCAAAAGCTTAAGGTGTTAGAGTTGGTGTTATTTAATCATGTAAACTTAAACATATATTACTACTGATAGAATGAAAGAATTTTATACAAGAGCTAGCTAACCTCGGAAAGTTGCATTCGTTCGTCTGCCATTCCCAAAGCTGATAATCATTGTCCAGCCTTCCATTCTTTACACAAGATACTTGTCAACAGTGGCGGAGCCAGGATTTATAGATAAGGGGGGCAGGTTATACATAAGGGGGGCGTTATACACAAGGGAGACAGGTTATACATAAGGCTGGGCCCGATTGAGTTGGGCCTATAAAGGAGTTTGGCCCAACTCAAGAGGGCAGCTGCCCCCCCTTAAGCTACATGTAGCTCCGCCCCTGCTTGTCAATCCAAATACGGACAATTCTGCTCTGAATACAAAGGCTTGTTGAACTGTTGAACACCCACTTCCCCTTTACAACATTGCACTTATCTGCATCGAACTCCATCTTTTCTACAACAAAGTCCTCTTCTACAGAGGAATCCACTTTCTCCTCTACACAACATTCAAATAGTTCATGTCAAAATCTCAAAATATTAGTCAAGTAGCAAAAGTGGCTAAGTATAATTACCTGTTGTAACCTCACTTATCAGATCTTGTTTAGAACAAGGTGTAAGCTTGAGAATGGAGGTGCAAGTGAGTGCGCAAATATCTTCTGTGTAGATGAAACCGGCAAAGGCGAAGGTGCAAACTATGACAGCCATGATAGAGAGGGGAAGTTTCACTTTCGATGGTTTCATTAATAGCTTGTGTGAAAAGCATATCACTGTGAGTAGAAAATTCAGGCAGTGTGAGGGGAGAGCTTCTATTTTGAAATATAAAGAGATTGAGTGATTAATAACATGTGAGTGATGTTTTTAAAATAAAAAATAAAAAAACATGTTGGGGTGGAATAGAATGATGAGAAATTAAAGAAGTTTTGTGAGGTAATTTTTACCATTGAGTAGGAGTAAAGTAAAAGTCATGTATAGAGGGTGGTGGTCTCTGTTATATTGGGGGGTTAGAAAAGGTGGCATGCCAACATCTTCACTACTTTCTAACCCCATTTTGCCTGGTTGATTAGGTGGGGGAAAAAACGGAGAAAGGTGCTCTCTCTCTCTCTCTCTCTCTCTCTCTCTCTCTCTCTCTCACACACACACACACACACACACACACACACGTGGCCAGCTATGGGATTATCTTTGCCATTTGTATAGCATAAACATCTTCATCCTTAATAGCTATTTGTTTTAGGAAACACATTGTTGCATAATTCTATTTATGGGAATGATTTGGAGACAACAGTGATGATATTAATTAGCGATCTAGGTATAATGACCTCTTTAATTAATTGACTGGGCCTGATGAACCTTTCCTTTTCATGAAAATTTGAACTCTTCTACTTCTATAAAAACTCGAGAATCATGAGTGTCTTACATTTTATATCGAGAGGGATGAAAAGATGTTGGTGGTAGATCTGAAAGAGAGGCCGACTGTCTAGGTCGAGTGTGGGCTTTAAGTGTAGGCCTGATTCTTGTAGCGCCACATTTTTGACCCATTGAGAAATTGGGCCTGTTGTGCCTGACCAAACCCAAGGGGGGGAATTTGCAACCATAATTGGTGGAAGCATTGCGACCCGCACGTGTCAAACTATTGAACCCCACATCATTTCATTGAGGCTCTAATAATACGAGACCCTACATATTCTCCCCCTTTCCTCTCCGAGCCACCCTCAAGTATTTATAACTACTCTTTTTATGCCAAAAGAGGAGGTCCAGGAATAAAAGGGGGCGAATGTCAGATTTACCTACATATATGGGTGATCTTTAAAATATCATGATACATAAGACAATATAGTATCTAGGACAATATATTGTGATATTTAAAGCTCTGATATATCAAGTTAGTTTAAAATACCGAAATTAAAATAGTGATATTTTACAACTGTGGTCAATGGCCTATGTAGTTAGTAGTTGGTTCCCATTGTTTCTACCAATGGGAGCTGTTGGGTCAAAATAAAAAGATAAACATATCTATTTTGTGAAAAATTCCCTCATTTCATTTTTAGATAATTAATTTGTGTAATGTTCTTGGTTAAAAATGTAGATGCAAAATTGTCCCAAAATAAAGCTAAACACCTATTTATATAAATTCAAGTCCAGGTTTTTGAACTGCTTAGGTTTGATTTTCAACATCTAAGACGAATGACTCAGTTATTAGTGTTATTTTACTTTCAAAGGATAACAATATTAAGTAAAGAAAGATTTGGTCAGAAGAGCATTGAAACTTCTAGTCCCACAATGCTGGTAAAGAGAAATGTATAAGAACAAAAGGCTGTAAATTTTGGGTCTTGTTACCTTCTCATTATTTAGAGACAAGTTTTCATACGCATGTGAAGTCCTATGGCAAGCTTTGGGAGAACACAAAATTAAAATTAATTTTGTCGTGTTCCTCCATTGGCGCAACAGTAAGGTTGCTCCAATGTGACCCGTTGATCACGTAATCTAGCCCTCCCTAGAACCCACAATGGTAGGGCCTCGTGCACCAGGCCACCTTATTTTGTCGCATTCGTCCACATTTGCAAGGGTGCCTTTCTTTGTCGTGTTCGGGAAAGTTGTAACTGATTCCACCATGCCGATGCTCCACCCTTAAGCTTCCCTTAAGCTTCCCTTAAGCTTGTAGGCTGCAAGCTTAACCCTCTTCTCATCGGGAATCCCCATATAATAAAAAAATCGCTCGACCTCTGCCAACCAATCTAGGAAATATTCAATAAGTGGGAAGGTCAATCTTCATACAAAAATCCCAAGAATCCTGATCTCCACCGCAAGATAACCTCTAACGTTGTCCAGTCTCGCAAAAACTCGTTTATAAGCATTTATGATTCCTTTAATTTTGCCTTTTTCAATGCCATAATAAATACGTTTTTTGCAAAATGGATCCAATGGGAGCGCCCTTTTCCTTTATTTTTGTAAGGGCGCTCTTCATTTCAACATTCATCTTTTTTGGAAAATATTAGTTCTAAAACAGAGAGCATATACAATCCAACACGGTACTGGTTAGAATCCTGGTTCTTATTTTTCTGAAACTTACTTAAAAATAGAGAAATCATTTTTAATGATTCCAGAGTTAAATAGAAAATCTTCAGAATATTACAAGAAAAAAAAAAAAAAACATGAAGAACAAACAAAAGCAGACAGACATGATCCAATTTTGTGTTAATGAAAAAAAACAAATTATTAATTTTGTTTACCTGTCGTGGTTGTGGATGGTGAGGTAGAGGAACTGAGAGTAATCCAACAATCCATCCTTTAATCTTCATACGGTCCTTTAATCCAAAAATCGAAACCCCATCGTTTTTCTTAGATTCCTCCGTTCATGTTTCTACATCTGCCGTGTTTTGTACAGAAGGATAGTCCTTGCTTACTTTCTTTAATTTTTCTTAAAATCATGGAGATTTAATTAATTAATAATAATAATAATGCAATGGTAGAAAATGTTTAAACAGGGAAAGAGGTCGCACCTTTGTCTAGATGACGATTATCTGCAGTCAATATTGGGGATGTGTAGTATCTTGGGCCAATCTTGGCCGCTGTTCTTTTGACATCGTTCCGTCAATTTAGGACATTCGATAATAAACAAATATTCAAGTGTGGTGGGGAGGCCACCTTCTGGCAAGGATGATATTTCAGGACAGTAACTAATAGCTAATGACTTGAGGGATGTGAGGTTTTGCATCCGATTGGGTAAGGACTTGAGATTTTTGCAATTCAAGACGAAAAGACGGACGAGAGAGGTGGGCAACCCATACTCATTGTTTTTATCATCAGGGAACAACGAAAAGAGTTGAGGACAACTATTGATGACCAAATAGCTGAGAGAGGTGAGGCTTTGCATTCCCTTGGGCAAGGACTTGAGATTGTCACATGAAACTATTGTAATGTCTTGAATTGTCATGGGCAGTGCTGACTCTTTCGAGAAAAGCGGGAGTTGAGTAGCAATGGATAACTCTACAAGGGAAGTGAGGTTTTCCAGCCGAGTAGGCGTGGACTCGAGATTAGGACATCCGTCAATTTGTAGAGATTTGAGCGTGGTGGGAAGCCCCCCCTCTCCATATCCCAAGGACTTTAGTCGTGGACAGTTAGAAATTCCCAAATCTTGGAGAGAGGTTAGATCTTGCAAAGACACCTGCTCGCAATTTCTACAATCCTGAACAGTAAGGTGAGTCAGATTGGAGAGATGTGACATCCAACTTGGAAAACTGACACCGCCGTAGGATATTATACCTAAGTTTTTTAGGTTGGCATGGGGTTGGAGGCCTTTCAATACCCCATCATCATTGACTCTTCCATCTTGTGAACTGTCATCTCGGACCCATTCCAAACTCAACTCATTAAGGTATTTCTTATCTTTCAAGTTGGCTTCTTTCGCCTCCTCTATGTTTTGCACGTCCTCGAGACCCGTAATCTGAAGTCTTCCTTTAATGTTCATGTTCTTCAACTCTCCTATCTGACAACCACTCTCTTTACACCCCTTGAATTGCTCCAATGTTTGGAGCGAAGTTAATTTTCCAATTCCTGGCACAGAAATCGAGTCCCAGCGGCCATAAACTAGAGCAATATGTCGTAGATTAACTAGATTCGTGATACCTTTGGCCAGCCCTTCAAGACTTCCAAATCCCAGACCTAGAGTTTGTAAATTACAGAGACTAGTTACTGATTCAGGCAACCAACGTATCTCCGTGCCAGAGACATTAAGGTAGCGTAGATGTTTCAAATGGCCAATCAAATCCGGCAACTTGTTGATTGCAGATCCACTCAAATCCAATACACGCAGGCATCTCAACTCCATCAATGCATCATTGAGAATCTGGTTGTCAATGGAAGATGGAGCCTTCAGTCGTAAAGTGCGCAATCTCTTAAATTTCTTCAAGGCCTCCAAAGACATTGAACCCTCTTTGATGTCAATCCATGATAAATGATGCGCCATTTCAGGGATGGTTCGTGACGTACCATGTTCCATTCTAAAACATTCATCACCTGAGATAGATTCTGCTAGATCATGCATGAGATCATGCATCACGTATAATGAAGTCTCCCGATGGTAATGATGAGAATATTGAAAGAAAGACTTTAGTAATAAATCATCAAATATCTCAGCACCAATATCTTCTAGGAGAGTGCTTCCTTTGGGTTGAATGAAGCCCGCAGCCATCCACTGTCGGACCAACACATCCTTCTCAAACTCGTGATCTTTAGGAAATGCGGCAGAGTAGGCAAAACACTGCTTTCGATTGGTTGGCAGGTAACGATAGCTCAATCTTAAAGCGGGTAATATATCACTTTTATCATCCTTCCATATTTCGCTTGTCAAGATGCTTTCCCACTCACTCACATTCCTTTTAGAAGACATGTTGCCCCCCAATGTCTTTACTGCTAAAGGAAGACCATTGCACTTTTTCACGATTTGCCTACCAATTTCCTCCAGTTCCGGATGGGCATTTGAAATCCGTCCCGCAAATGCACGCCGAGTAAACAATTCCCAACAATCATCATCTGGTAAACCCTGCAAATCGTGGGAAGGAATTGTGGCCATCGTCCTTGCAACCCTTTCATCTCGTGTAGTCATGATAATTTTACTTCCTTTCGCTCCAACTCCAAAGGGAGCGAGTAGACAGTCCCAATGAGTATGAAATTGATTTTCACCCCACACGTCATCGAGAACAACTAAAAATTTCTGACCGTTGAGTTTCTCTTCGAGGTGACGTTGAGCGGCATCCAGGTATGAGAGATCACACTTGCTTCCAGCAGATTCAATAAGTGCCTTTGTTATTTGCAATAGATTAAAATCGTCAGACACACAAGCCCACGCTCTTAGCCCAAAATGCGTCTTTACCCTCTGATCATTGTAGACGAATTGAGCAAGAGTAGTCTTCCCAAGCCCACCCATGCCAACTATTGGAATAACAGTGTACAATTTATCATCATCTGATGATGATGATGATACCAACAATTGTATAATTTTGTCTTTGTCGACTTGTCTACCAATAACATGAGATTCGTCTATGAAAGAGCTAGTTTCTCTTTGGAGAGGCCTCCCTCCATCTGTCTTATGGAGATTGAGGTATCGAAGTTCATTTGCCACCACATCGAACCTCTCTCTAATCTCCCTCATCTTACGTGCTATGCCACGTTTGTATAAAAGTGGGTTATTAGAACTGGAAAAAGAGGAGATGGAGTGGACTACCTTCTGCCTCTTGCTTGGCTGAATTTCGCACATCAAAGAAGATCGTCGAGCTTCAGTGGCAACATCATCGAATAAGTCATCAGCATCGTAAGCAATATTCTTGAGCTTTCCAAGCCATTTTCGCACAGCCTTAGAACTAACTTGCTTTTCCTCAGCATCTTCAACCACGTCTTGAATAAATGTCACTGTGCTCTCTAACTTTTCAAGCTCCTCCTCAACACCAAAACCCCATATTGATTTAATTTCTTGTAATGCCGATTCCTTCAGATTGCCAGACAGTGCATCAAGAACAGGGGATACAAATACTTTTGCAATTTCTGCCATACTCTACCAAAAAAGAAAATCCGAACCAGACGTCTCAGACTCAGTAGAGACGGAGAAAATAATGAAGAGAGAGAGAGAGAGAAGAAGAAGAATCAAGTTTAATCAAAAGTGATGAAGCCCACGCGGGTTAGTCAGATTTGTCGGTGGATGTTGAGTGTGGACAACGACAATCGGATAATCTCAGCCCTTCATCTATATGCCTCATTTATTGTTCCGCCTACAAAAGTCTTTACATTAATTTAAAGCATGCCATGTGGGGCCACTACGGAGAAACTAATTAAGTGAGAGAAGAAGCATCAACTTTAATCAGAGCTTCTGCAACAAAGTAATTAACACGTGCAGTGAAAAAACGACTCCCATATATCTTAAATCGACTCCCATGTGTCTATCTCCCATATTTCTCTTTACCATCAATGGTTAAGAAAAAAATACTGTCATGATAGATTTTTTACACGTATTTTTTTTTGGGTAGGTAAGCTGGGATCGAACACGATTTTAATTTTTGAGAAACAAAGTCCTCACGCTCTTAACTTTTCCAGCTCTTCCTCAACACCTCATATTGATTTCATTTCTTCTATTGCCGATGCCATCAAAGCTCCAATCAGTGCATCAAAAACCGGGGTTACAAACATCATCGCCATACCTTCTCCTCTAAGGATCTTAAATAGACCATAAAATATTCATCTGTTTATCCTTATAGTAGTGGGGCCACTATTTGTATGATATAAAATACTCATTTGTTTATCGTTGCAATAAATTAGACAATATCCCAAAAATCTTCTTCACAAGATGATTTTAACCCTCCAATATATTTGATGTAAAATGGGTGGCTCATGTAGCTCAAAAAATGATGTGGAAAATAAGGATAGATTATCAGGAACGAGATTCCATTCACACAATAATTTGACTAGTCAAATATGTCGACCGCTTGGAATGAAGAGATAAGTTTTCCCTTCACACAATAATTTGACTGGTCAAATCTGTCGGCCGCTTGGAATGAAAAGAAAAGTTTTCCCTAATTAGGCTGACTAGTCAAATTTCCCATTGCCACTTTTTGGGAGAATTACATGGTCTTCAAAACAGGCTTTTCATAATGTCAGGGGAAAATTAAACTTGGCGACATCATAAAATACCTAGCCAAGCCAATATGAGCGGCCTCAATCCGAAGCTTCACTTAAAACCCCTTGTTATGGTCCTAAGTGGGGGCCCGCCTAGGTATGGGACTGGGTGGGACCCAGCCTGGTATGGGATAGGTTTAAAGGGCCTTGCCTAATGCGTTCCATCAGCTCTGGAGCTTTTAACGTATCGGTAAGGTACCTAACATTTGGTATCAAAGCAGCTACCATGTCCCGTGTTCGAGTCAAGGAAGAGGCGACCTGTGAAAAAGGCTACCTGGAAAAAAGGCCAGAGTGAAAGCCGTCACAGAGTGGGCCGCCGAGGATGGCGGGTGCGAAAGCGTGGTGGTACGTTACGGTCTTAAGTGGGGGCCCGCCTAGGTATGGGACTGGGTGGGGACTCAGCCTGGTATGGGACAGGTTTAAAGGGCCTTGCCTAACGCGTTCCATAAGCTCTGGAGTTTTTGGCATTTCGGTAAGGTACCCACCCAGTCCCATACCTAGGCGGGCCCCCACTTAGGACCGTAACACCCCTCCCCCGAGTGAGAATTCCCCGAGCACACACCGTGATCTCCCAGAGTGACCAGACAACGTCTTGTCACTATCCAACACTGTCACTGCCAGCATTCGTATTAGATCCCACCTCCATCGCACAAGATCCTACACCTCTTAGCCGAAAATCTATCACCCCCACAAGAAACAGACCCTCATCTCGTCACATCATTCTCTAGGATCGTACACACATGGCCTGCAACGCCGTCGTTTCTAGCAATATACACGGTGCCACATCACCGTCACATCACGCCTAGCAATTCAGAATCTCCATACTAAAGGGAACCCCGCACTCAAAAGAGATCGAGTGGCCATCAGATGCACAAGCCACCCAGATTGACCAGGCTCATTCTCTTCTGTAAATACTTCTCGGGTGCGCATATCCGTCCTTAGCTCACAACAATCCCTTGTTGGAAAGTTTCTAAAAAGTCTAGAGTTTCTAAACTTGATAGAATCCCTAAAAGACAAGGATTACTATGTTTAGGCTTGCTAATTTGAGTATGGCCTTGCATGTTTAGAAACCTTTCATGTTTATAGGGTTATTCCTTAACTTTGGAAATGTTTGGTGAAGGAAACTAAGCTCAAATATCACTTTCTATTTAGAGTTTAATTGTCAAACGAATTTGGGCATTCTAGGAAAGCTCTATGGGAGCTTTTGCTTATAAAAGAGACCCTTGGTCCCTCTTGCCACACACCACACCACTAAAACTCATTAAGAGAGAGAGAGAGAGAGAGAGAGAGAGAGAGAGAGAGAGAGTTCACTTTTGAGAGGTTTCCCATAGACCTATTGATGTGCAAGGTAAGAGAAGAACAAGGGGCGTTTCTAGGCCTTCATTGTACTTAGAAAAGATCGAAAACTCGTTGGATTTCAAGCTTCAAAGTGGTGGTCATGGTGAAAGGTACATCAAACCCATCTCATTAAATTCAAGTTTTTCTTTGATTTTCATTGCTCAAGATCCAAAGAGATCATTAAGTTAATGTTTAGAATAACATTTGGTATCGAAGCTAAGGTTGTAGGCTTTGGAATCAAAGAAAATTTGAGTTTCAATGAAAAAAAATACCAATTTTGCGCCTCGCCAGAAAAGTAATTCCAGCCGGCGACTGGTGAACTTTTCCGGCGATTAGCCTGTACCATATTATTCATCTCCGACCGAAGATCCATCCCCTAAATTCTCACAAGGATCCGATGGTCAGATAGGGAGAATGAACCTGTTGAAAATGAATGGCAATTCTGTAAATATCAGGCTAATTTACTAGTTTTGAAAACTCATTGTCAGAGAAGACGACTACTGGTATTCATAAGTAGTTCTGATATTTTTTAACTAGATGATGGGTAGTTTTCAAAACTTTAATGTAATGAATTACAATGTTGGTTTTTTTTGGAGAATAACTATTGAATGGTAATTTGGAAAGACATCACCATTATTTAGTAAAACTTTTAATTGCATATAGGAATAGTGACGCGGTCCATGTCTTGGTCAAACCGGGTTTGACCGAACCGGTTTGCCCACTCTGGGGCGGTTCAGCTGTTTTTTGGCCGATATTTCGCCAACCGGGACCGGTTCCCGGACCCTCTAAGTCCCTTCTATCTTCGGTAAAAAAAATTCAAGGGCATCGCCTTTCATGTTCTATGAAATCTGAGCTTTTTGGCATATTTGGGTTCCTCTACTACAAGAAAATTTGGACCCACTTTTATGAAGATTTTTACAAGATAGGATTAGGAAAATAGAAAGTGAGGACCAAAAGAGAAGTGAAAAGATTCTAAGCCAAAAAAGACGTATTCAATAACGTTATCGTTCTAAGCCAAAAGAGAAGTGAGAAAAGAAAATGATTGACTTTGGGATGTCAGCGTTCCAAAAAAATTTTCAACATATGTCAAGCATCCATCTGTCTCTAGTTATTTCCGACGGCCAAGATAGAAATGAACACAAGGTTTTGTCGTTTCAAATACACATTCAAATGAACCAAAAGAAGCCTTGTGAATGGTGCCAATTTAATAGGCAGTAATGAAAAAAGAGAATTATGTCGATGTCACAAGGGTATGAGGGTCTTTTCACGACCCGATTTTGAAGAATGCCCGTATTTGATTTTTGTTTTAAAAGGTGCCCGAAATCCATAATTTCTCAAAACTTGAGCCCACATTCTGTACTTTTCTCTACATTAAAAGCATGCCATGGTGGAACCGTGCAACCATCATATGGATCACATCATAATGGAGTAAAAGATCAACGGTCTCGATTTTACATCATTACATATGCATAATCTTCAAGGACCCGAAAATTAAATGCCATTGTATGGTTGACCGATAGTAGTTAAGAGAAAAATATTGTCATGGTAGATTTTTTACATGTATTTTTTTGGGCAGGTAAGCTGGGATCGAACCCACGATCTTAATTTTTGAGAAACAAAGTCTTCACGCTCTTACCTACTGAATTAGAGACCGAGAGGCTACTATTTGGATCAAATAACTTTTCCACCTCGCCAAACCCATTTTACGTGAAGTCATGAGCGGGTGGTACCATCCTTTGATAGATTTACAGAGATGAAATATAAGATCAGTAAATAGAAAAGAAAGATGAAAATGATAGATGGAGAGGAAGGGCTTTGATCTTATTCCAACAACGAAATCGTTGTGTGACAGTGGCAGTCGATATGTGTAACTGCAAATTGAATGAATCAAATTGGGGAAGGAGGAACTGATCTTATAGAGGTCATCACAACCCTTCATCATAGCTATTCGACTATCACGGGCTTTCACCGTGACCGATCTTCAAAGCCCTTCACCGAATTGTTTCACTCAAATGATCACAACACCATTCATTCAATTACATCTCCTGCCTGCCACTGTCTCACCTGCCCTCAGCCTTAGGAGCGCGATCCACCTAACAATGCCCCCACACCAAGTTATAGACTGACATGGCAAAACATTGACTCCATTTCCCAATAACGCACGTGCTCGTGCATGCCACAAAAAGAATTTTGAATTCCTTTTTTTATTAAAAATAAATGCATATATTAGATAGGAAACCAACATAAATTTTGTTAATGTAAATGATGTTGGGAAATTGTTTTACAACGATCTGAATGTTAGATGTTTGATCCTAATCCTCTATAGATCGGATGATTAGGATCAACCTATGGAAATGATTTTTGGGGCACAACCTATTTAGGCTGTGGCCCAACTAATGGACGGTTTGGATCATCTTATGGTGCGGTGCATAGTACTTTTAATGAAGTGAGGAGTGCCCTCATCAAAATATAGTAGTACGGATAATTAAATGCCATTGGTGACCTCCTTCCCCAAAATGCATTGGAAATGATTTTTTACAATCATCTTACACACTATTTGATAAAAGTACTCATATTGTGTAAATTTATTATTAAAAGATGTGTAAAATATCATTTCCAATGCACTTAAGAGTGTTAGCAAAACCCTTATATATATATATATATATATATATATATTGTAACGACCCGATTTCCATGACCGGATCGCTACAAGCAAACACCTGCCAAAATACCCATATATTTTTTTTTGTTTAACCAACCATATATGAAAATTTAATAGCCATCGATCTTATTCCATTTCAAAATATCTCCTTACAATAACTTGAATTTAAAACCAATTTATTCAATGAAGTAAAGTCTCAAACTAGTCAATCTAAAATAAAATCAAAGGGGTTGACGAAGGGTATCATCTTCCTTAATTATTTGCTCCCACCATCCTATGCTCCTAGACGTCCTCGTGCGCAAACGCACCCTCATTAGAATTCTCTAGCCCTGGGGAGAAAATAGGGTCAGCAGGATGATAGAAACTGAACCAGTAGGAGAATTCAATTTAAAACAACATTTCAAGATCCATATTATAGATAAGACAATTTAAATTTTTCAAAATAATAATTTACCAAAATCTTCAGCAATTGAATAGAAAAGTCATTTATGATGATCAAATGTACTAATAACTGAAAGAGAATAATTCAATAACATTTGGAACAATTATAAATCTACCACATTCTTATCATATCAATTTCATTTAAACCCAGGGCACTCCAGCTCCCACTAGCTTGTTGCCCTTGCCAACACGGTCGATTCCGCGGGGACTTATTACGATAGATCATACCGCCTAGGGAC
The DNA here is from genome assembly GCF_043159265.1 of Tasmannia lanceolata. NCBI lineage: Eukaryota > Viridiplantae > Streptophyta > Magnoliopsida > Canellales > Winteraceae > Tasmannia > Tasmannia lanceolata. The sequence goes on along the minus strand of NW_027518683.1, from coordinate 47,043,081 downwards.
TCTTGGTCTCCGTAGGATTCCGACATCAACTGGAGTTGCGCGGTTCTCCCAAGTTGTATAACTTTTATTTACGGGGATAACTCAAGGTTTCCCATCACCCTTTCCCATTTCCTCTTTCGATATTTCTTATATTTCCAAACTGCTTCATGTGTTTGACAAATACAATTAAACTGATAAATCTTTATTAGAAATCAGATTCCATTTCCAATATATAATACAAGAGACAAAATTTCATTTATCATAGAATAGTTTAGAAAACATAAAGATTTAGATACTTCACCATTCTTGTTGTATAACTTGAAAGCCATACGAGCAAAGTTTAGCTATCACCTGCCTTAATCTTATAGTCGCAGTAGGACGAGATGGCTCTTGTAGGCAAATCAATAAGTGAAATAGGTCAACTTATTTTGGTCTAGGTCCTTTTAATCATTTTCATATTTTCTTTATCGGGAGGAGCCCCTGGCTTTGGGGTCAACAGGGTACCTGCAACGATACAACTGCTGCCCTGTCTAAGGTACAAATACCAGACATGCAGCACTATAGCTGTCCTGGTTTAGGTATTAAAATTAGCAAGTAAATATCACACAGGCAGCACTATAGCTGTCCTGATTTTAGGTATTAAAAACAGCAAGTAGGTATCACACAGGCAGCACTTGTCCCGGTTTTAGGTATTAAAAATAGCAAGTTAATATCACACAGGCAGCACTATAGCTGTCCTGGTTTTGGTATTAAAACAGCAAGAGATTTAAATATCACAGAGGCAGCACTTGTCCTGGTTTTAGGTATTAAAAACAGCAAGTATATATCACGCAGGCAGCACTATAGCTGTCCTGGTTTTGGTATTAAAACAGCAAGAGATTTAAATATCACACAGGTAGCACTTGTCCTGATTTTAGGTATTAAAAACAGCAAGTATATATCACGCAGGCAACACTATAGCTGTCCTGGTTTTGGTATTAAAACAGCAAGAGATTTAAATATCACACAGGCAGCACTTGTCCTGGTTTTAGGTATTAAAAACAGCAAGTATATATCACGCAGGCAGCACTATAGCTGTCCTGGTTTTGGTATTAAAACAGCAAGAGATTTAAATATCACATAGGCAGCACTTGTCCTGGTTTTAGGTATTAAAAACAGCAAGTGTATATCACGCAGGCAACAAGTAATTAAATATGACAACACTTACAGTGTACTTAGCTGTTTACACCAAGTCTGTTGAGATGACAAGAATTTCTTATGGTTTCATAGACTCAGACCAACAGTAACGGTTTGGATGATCAAATCCATTAATATCATATGATTATATTAGGTAAGCCAATATTAAATGGCTTTATCCTAACTTGAGAAAAACATAAATATGTACACTATACTTACTTGTGATGCTACAAAGCTTGAAGATGGCTAGGGTTTTTCCCTTCCCCTTTTTCTCTTCTCCCTTCTTCCTCTTTTTTTTTTTGTTTTAAAGTGACCCTCTCTCTCTATTCCCACGTTTTTGTGCAAGAATGGGAGGAGTGCATCACTCTTCTTATACTATTTTACTTTCCTTAATTTAAGATTGGAAATTATGGTGAGTGGTGAGAGGCTATGGTAAGTTGCCATCAATCAATTCCTTTGATTTCCCATGACTACCATATAGGTAATATATAAAAGAGAGGGAAAAGAGTTATGGTAGTTGCTCACAATCAAATCCCTTGATTTGGGATTTGATTGCTCATATTCCCAAAATTTCTAGATTTTATCCTTTAAGAAATCTCCTAAAATTTTGAGATTTGAATTTACATAAGAAAGTCAATCATACTAAAAGAAGGAGCACAAGATTCCTTTTCAAGTGGGAATCAAATCTCTAAAAAGAAAAGGAAACTTTCCCCTCCCCAACATTCTTAACTTATCTTTCATACACTCATTGATACTTACCTTATTTATATATATATATATATATATATATATATATATATATATATTTAGTAGTTTTGAAAATGCTATTTCTAATTAAAGTATAGTATACTATAATGGATTTTTGAAAGGATTTGTAGGTGGACCCACACACACACACACATATATATATATATATATATATATATATATATATATATATATGCACGTTTTTCCATGTATGGAAAAACGTGGGTTTCTTCCCTCCACTTTAAAATTCAAAAAATTTCCACCTTTTAAGTGCTATTTTCCACGGAAATTATTTTCTTTTTTTAATTTGAGAATTTAGATCTAATTTTCACTAGCCATAGATTCTAAGATCTACGGATCTAGGCAAATCGAAGGGAAAAGAGTGATTAAATTTTAAGATCAAGGGTTGATCAACGATCAACGATGGATCGTTGATCCCCACCCTTGAAATTTAGATCCATCGATCTAAGGCCTAAATCTTAGGGTTATTAACGAAAAGTTAATCACAGTCATTACATATATATATATATATATATATATATATATATATATATATATATATATATATAAGGGTGACCTCTATGGAGCAAAATCCACATCAGTCGATTTACATGTATTTTCCTTACACGCAAAAAAAAAAAAAAAAATTGTAGGAAAAATTTTCATGTGACGTTGGAAAAATAGGGAAATGTCCGATTGAAGTCACCCAATTTCAACATGTCCATTTAGTGTTGACGCCCATTTCCCGCCTGAAAAGTGGACGAAAATGCCCCTTGTCACATCAAAGCTTTTTACTTTCTTCCCTTGCAAGTAAACCATATTTTCATCTTCTTCTTCACTCCAACCTATTTTTACAAGAAGAAAACCTCAACTGTATAATTACCATGTTTTCATCTTCTTCTTTACTCCAACCCATTTTAACTACAATAAGAAAGATGAAAACCTCAACTGTATAATCACCATGTTTTCATCTTCTTCTTCACTCCAACCCATTTTTACAAGAAGAAAGAAGAAAACCTAAATAGGTAAGTGGAAGTTTTTTTTTCATTTTTTTAATGTAAATATTGGATAACCGTTATCTATACTGGTTTTTCCGGCTTACTTTCCGGGGAAGATGGTGGGTTACATTGATAATCCGTCGTTTAGATTTGATACCCCCTGTAAATATTGGATAACCCCCATTTATATTTGGAAACGTTGTTTTTCTTATGATCTGAAACCTATTTTAAAACTAATAACTGATATTTGGATTTTTTAGTTTCATTTTGGTGGTGTGTTCTGAAAAAGTTGGTATGGTATAAATTGATAACCTCAGTAAAGAATTGGATAACCCTTGTTTCTAAATTGATAACCTCAGTATAAATTGGATGACCTGTGTATAGAATTGAATAACCTTAGTATAGATAACCTAAGTATAGAATAAACATCAGTATAGAGTTGGATACCTTAGTCTAAAATTGATAACCTCATTCAAGAATTGGATAACCCTTGTTTCTAAATTGATAACCTCAGTATAAATTGAATAACCCTTGTTTATACTTAATAACTAGTTGATAGGCCCTACTTAAAGTTAATAAGCAGATGATAGGCCCTCTTTGAACTTGGCATATCATATGTATAACTTGACATCCCATATGTTTAAGTTGGCATCCCTTATGTATAATTGGATAACCCTTGTCTATGATAGGATAACCCCTCTGTATGATAGGATAGCCCTTTTTATAGAATTTAAAATTTTGATATGTGATTCATAAATAGAAGATAGGCCTAGTATCCAATACATAATCCCTATCTATACATAATAACCCTTGAAAGGGTATTCATTCTCAATTGTCTTTGTAGCCACATCCACATCCTCCCCCTTGCTGACCTTAACTTCTTTCGTCTTCTCCCCAACAGGTAAATCTTTTCTTTTCTTCTTTGCAACCTTGTTATCTTTCAGTTGCCCTTTCTTCGATCTCTTCTTCTTCTCTTCAACTAAGAAGCCTGAAGCATTCTACTGCCGTAATTTCACATTCGACGTAGATAATTCACTGCAGAGATGATTGTTTTCGGCCCGCAATTCCTCGACCTCCTTAAGGTCAGTGATGCAGTCTAAAAATCTGGACGCTCTTCGTGGCGTAGCAGCGGATGCATGATTGATAAAATAAATAAAAAAGAGGCCCCTTGAACACCGTCGTAGGGAATATAATACTTCGATCACCGTCGAAGGGGATGTGATTTACTTCGATCCTGTCAAAGTCGAGCTTCTCAGAGCGAAACTAGAAAATACTCCTGCAGGTGCTAATCCAAGCAACCAAAAGTTCTCAAAAGAACTCAAAAGCCTAAAGGCAAATTTCACTCAATAATGAAAATCCCTTACATTACTTTCATAACATCTATTTATAATAAAAGAAACCCTAAAATGTAACTTTAGGCTTAAGCAACTAATCATAGCTGTCCATCTAAAATAACATAAATAAAACCTAAAACATGACTAAAACTTACCTAAAATAGTAATCCCGTAATTGACACTTATCATATCCTAAAACTGCCTATAACTTAGCCAAATCAAGTCCAATCATGCCAAAAGAACAAGATTTAATGCCCTAAAAAATTACTACAAATAAAATGACGAAAATACAAATTAAAAGATAAGAAAATTGTTCCGGGCCAACGAACCAAACTATTCTTGGTGATTTTCGTCGGCATCATACTCCCCTGGTTCAAAAAAACTCGTCCTCGAGTTTTAAAGTATTGAAGAACAATCATCAATTGAAACTGTCGAACATCAAATCTTTCTTCATAATCCCGAAGAGAAAAATATAATCTATCTTGAACTTGAACCGACTCGAATTCATAAATATTCACTATAGGTTTCGGCACAACATCAAATAGAAACGGATTAATATAATTTGATGAAAAAATTGATATAATATTTTTCCTTTCGCCCATCTCTTCAATCTCCAATAGTTCATCTAATATACTATCAGATCTAATTTCTTTTGTTTCTCCGTTAAATATTTCATAGGACGTATCAATTTTTGCTTCAAGCGATTCACTAATCACATCGTCACCATAAAAAATAAATTGCTCATCATCTAAACTTTTAGCAACGATTAAAAATCCGTCTTCTGAATATTCATCATATATTGGTGGGGAGTCCCAATTTATGATTTCTTCCTCTAGGTAATAATAAAACGATTTTAAGTGTGGTGTTACCTCCCAATCTTGGCATTCAGCAACTCTTCTCTGAAGTGTTCGAAAATAATCTGTAGCCATCACGAATCCATGCAAACTTTGCTACCAAACTTCTTCAACCGAAGGAAAGATCTTGTGCTCTCATACCAACTGATACAATCCAAAAATCTGGATGCTCTTCGTGGTGCAGCAGCGGATGCAAGATTGATAAAATAAATGAAAAAGGGGCCCTTCGAACACCGTCGTAGGGAATATAATACTTCGATCACCGTCGAAGGGGATGTGATTTACTTCGATCCCGTCGAAGTCGAGTTTCTCAGAGCGAAACTAGAAAATACTCCTGCAGGTGCTAATCCAAGCAACCAAAAGTTCTCAAAAGAACTCAAAAGCTTAAAGGCAAATTTCACTCAATAATCAAAATCCCTTACATTACTTTCATAACATCTATTTATAATAAAAGAAACCCTAAAATCTAACTTAAGGCTTAAGCAACTAATTGTAGCCGTCCATCTAAAATAACATAAATAAAACCTAAAACATGACTAAAACTTACATAAAATAGTAATCCCGTAATAGACACTTATCATATCCTAAAACTGCCTATAACTTAGCCAAATCAAGTCCAATCATGCCAAAAGAACAAGATTTAATGCCCTAAAAAATTATTACAAATAAAATGACGAAAATACAAATTAAAAGACAAGAAAATTGTTCCACTCCAACGAACCAAACTATTCTTGGTAATTTTCGTTGGCATCAGTCAGCCTCCAACTTCCTCAACTCACCTTCTTTTCTTTCCAATTCCTCGGCCTTTTGATTAAGAAGTGCTTCATTGCTACTTACTTCTCCCTCTCTTAGAGTCAAAGCAACATCCTGTAGACACCCCATTTTGACCGTGCCCTAAACCTTCCAGTTTTGCGCAAAACCCCACCAAATCAAAGAGATAGGATCCCAAACTTCACCCTAAGCTAGCTTAGGGTCCCATCTAGCTCCCTGCAAAATTTCGTTGAAATCCGAGTTCGTTTGCCTAGCGAACGAGTCGAGCAAAGTCGTAGGTCAAGTTCACAAAAGGGGGGTGATTATATCCTAAGAGGGGGGCGAATTTATCCTGGATGGGACGAATCTGGATCAAAAGAGACGCGATTTGCGGGCGCGCCTTATCAAAATTTCCGCGCGCCCATCATTTTTGAGTGCCAATATCAATGCCAAAATAAACCTATAATAATAATAAAAAAAAAAGTTTCGTTGAGAGGGGGGATTTTCATTTTCCAGAAAAAAGAGAGGGAGAGAGAGACAGAAAGAAACCCATCTTCGTTGTTCTTCTCCGATCATTTTGATCGGAGATCCGGTCTAATTCCGATCCGGCCCAAGTCCCAGATCTGTAGATCGAGCGAGCGAGGATCTGCAGAGAGAGAAAGGTAGAGGGAGAAAAATCCATTTCTTTTATGTCTTCTTCTCAAGTGAGATTTTAATCTCTGGTGATTTTTTCGTTCGGAGCTCCGGTTAGTTCCGATTAATCACAGCTAATCTACTACCTTGTATTTCTTTCTTCATTATCACCATTCTCTATCTTTATCTACCTGAAATTTGTCCTTCTTTAACCCTAACCTCATTCACCGATCCCTTTCTCCGGCGAGCTCACCGGAGCTCCGGTTGAGATCTTTTCCTTGATTTTTGTTTTGTTTTTTTTTTTATAAGTTGCTGATCCATCTAGATTTTTTAGATCTGTCTTAGAAGTTTTGAAATTTTGTTTTTCCACATTTCAAACCTTAACACTTTCACCTTCAAGATCCATCACATCCGGTGGAAATTTTCACATTTCCCGATCATGAAGCCGGCTAATCCTCTGGAATTAACGAGATTTTGGAGAGCACAGAGATCTGTTCAAGCTTGATTTGATTTTTTTTATAATTTCGAAGGATTCTAGAAAAGCTGAGAACGGAGGGTTTTCCCCAAATCTGAGAGAGAAACGAGAGAGATTTTCTCCCTAGATCTCACCAAATTCAACACCCCAAGCTCTGATCGATTCTACTTCCTCAAGCTACTTGTATTTTCTCTTTTGTTACTAATTTGCCAAGCTCTGACCGAGCTTCGATCAAAGCTTCGATCAAAGCCAATTCCGGCCAGGATCCGGTCATTTTCCGATCTTGTTTAAGCTCTGTTTTAGTGTCAAAGCCCTAAATCCACGATCTTATTGCTTAGATCTGCGGTTTATATAGCTAAGATTTGCAAGAAAAAAAAAAAAAAAATAGGAGAGAGATGTGGAAAATAGGGGAGAAGGAGGGTTGAGATCTTCTTTGGAGATTTTCTTTTCTAGCAAGCTTCTGAAACCAAGTAAGTATTTTATTAAGTACTTCCTGCCTGGAATGAGCACTGTAGGGAAATAATTACCTAATATGATCAAGAAAATGAGGGATTTTATATTTGATTGATTTCCTTTTGTATAAAATTAGTTGCTGTTGATTTATTATAATTTTGTCTTGAGCAAAAATTGAAATATATAGTATGGGCTCTGTGATTTATCTCAATTTTTTTTTAAAGAGTCAATCTCTGTAGAATGAATTTTGTAGCTTATCCTGATCTCTCTGAATAAAGCTAATTAAGGAATTGAAGTTATATTGATTTTAGTTTAATATTTTCTTAATCCATACCCTGTAAGTTAAGAGTTCATAATCTTTATATTCTATACATGTTGTGTAAGGGTAGTGTTAATTGAATCACTTTTTCTTTCAATAAAATAACATTTTATGTCTCAGCAATTATGTAATTGACCTGATTCCATCCAATGTGTAAACATCCTTTATTGGATCAGTTTTGTAATGGTTGTCATTGACAGGGTTGTACACATATGATTGGTTTTCTATCTTTGTTGGATTACTTCTCAACCTTATTTTTTTTTATTTAAATAGGAAGAAGGAGATCAGATGACTACTCTATTCGATATTATCGACATGAGTACTGTCTGATCTCAAGGCGGGATATAGAAATATTATCATGTGTATTATGATATCAGATGATTACTTTAGCATCATCTGATTTCATCCCCATATTGGGGTGGTGTTTGTGGTTGGGAATAGAAGTGTTTGACATTGTTTTCTTTATTAGGCTATCCAGCGGCTGGTCTGGACTAATTAATGTTGTTTACTATTTTATGATTGCTATTTTATTGAAAATTCTTCTTTGCTTAGCATTTGATTTATTTTTATAAGAATAGAATGGAATTTACGATTATCTGGTAGCCTCTTCTTCTCTCTTTGATAGACTAACACAGTCTTATAGATTTCTGTTAAATTTCTTAGATACTAAAATCCCCTCTCATTGCAAGGGCGATGAAGGCGTTAGCCCAAGCCCATCATTAGGGGACTTGCTCTGTCCAAGTAGTACTCTCTTCTTTACTTAAAAGACTTGCCCAGTCTTTTAGGTGTGTTTCCCTTATACATTAGGAGCCTTATCATTGCAAGGGCGATGAAAGGATCATCTAGCGCCCTCTTTTAGAAGACAAGCTATGTCTCGTGCAGAGAAAGTCATCCCCTTTAAGAGACAGGTTTTGTCTCATTAGTGAGTCAGACGTAGGAGGCTTGCTCAGCCTCATCGTTAGAAACTCCCTTCTTAGTTGAAGACCAATTTAGTCTGGTAGTTATCCTACCCCTTTCATCATTGCACGGGCAATGAAAGAGCTATCTAGAACCCCTGTAGGAGACAGGCTATGTCTCGTGTAAGAAAATTCAATCCCTTTGGAGGCAGATTTTGTCTCATTGGTCATAGTTGTCCTCCATCTCCTTTAAGAGACAGGCCTTGTCTCGTTAACACATCCTTTTTAGAATTCTTAATTTCAGTGTCAGTCTTTACTATAGGAGTCCGTCCTTAGTCTACCCAGTCTCTTTCTCTTGCTAAACCTCCTCTCTGTGCGTCGTTTGGTTTTGGGAAAACACCCTACTCGGCTTGGCAGCATACCAATACTCTTATGGGTATTGGGTTGCACATTTGCTGCACCCTAGGGCTAGGTAGCTATCCGGCCCGGCTAGGTGTTTTACCTTTGCTAAATAGGCACATGGTCTCTTTTTCCTTAGTCCACTAGCATAGGAATCTATCCTTAGTCTAGAGAGTCAGTCCTCTTGTTCAGGAATCAAATTCTATCATCATAGGGGTTTGGATTCCATCCTACCTCTCATCATATCATGTCTTTCTATCCGCTCTTGCAAGGTATAGGAAGCTATCCAACCCTTGCAGAGTCGTATTTCTGTCATTTTTCCCCCGCAAAGCATAGGATGCTGTCCGACCTTTGCGGGATTTCAGGAGTCAGTCCTGCCCTTATGATGATAGGATTTTGTTCCTCTTGTGTCAAAAATTTCAAAAATCCAAAAACATCTCAAAAACACTTAAAAATCCAAAAAACATCTCAAAAAAAACACTTAAAAATCCAAAAACATCTCAAAAACACTTAAAAATCCAAAAACATCTCAAAAAACACTTAAAAATCCAAAAACATCTCAAAAACACTTAAAAACCCAAAACATCTCAAAAACACTTAAAAATTCAAAAACATCTCAAAAAACACTTGAAAATTCAAAAACATTTCAAAATCCAAAAAATCTCAAAAATCTCGAGTCATTAGGAGTAGCTAGGAAAATCTGTTTCCGAACTACGTTGGCTTGATCCCTCTCCGCAGGGTACGTAGTGCAGCTTGGGATCCACATCCCAGGTCCAGCCAAACCTTTAAAAAATAAACATTTCAAATATTCCAAAAATACAAAAAACTTCAAAACCTTTTTAAAAAAGATCTTCCCCTAGAGTTAGGAGTCTGTCCTAGCTATTTAGGGTGTTTTAGAGTTAGGAGTCGGTCTTGATTTGTATTGATATGGTGTGTCCTGTCGTGTGAGTGTCCCTAGAGTTAGGAGGCCTCGAGTCGATCGGTTAGACGTTTACTCGAACCGATGGATAGACTAGGAAACATATAGTCAGCCCATGGTTTTCTTTAGGTTGCATGGCCTAGATACACATAGGATGTAGGGCCCACATGCATTAGCTTAAGGCTAAACAACTTGCATTAGTTAGGGCATATAGAGAGTCCTAAAAAAAATCACAATTCACTTGAATTTAAGCAATGGTACAAAAGCTTTTAAAAAATCAGTCGAGTCTAGTGGATCGGGTCTAGGATAGCAGTTCTAGATGGTTAGGCATCATAGTTTAGAATAGGTCATTGAACTACGTTGACTCCGATTCTTCCCGAGGCCGGGATACGTAGAGCAGCTAAGATGGACGGCCATCTTGGTCCGAGTCAAGTCCTGCATTAGAATTAGGATTTGTTTTCCTGTCGTATATAAAATTGATTTGTGTTGTGTATTTTGCTGTGTTTTCTTACTTTCACGTACAGATCCTATACCTTTGGCTGTAACATGCATGTGTTTGCACACCAGAACTTAGACACCCATTAGGCATGTCACTTATAACCTAGTTTTGCTTAGGTGACACATCTTTCATTTATTTTGTGTATGTGTTTATTTTTCATCTCTGAGACGTGCATGATTAGGTAAACGTTTTCTCAGAGATATATGTTCCCATTTCATATGACTTTCGCTCAAAACTCTTCAAAATCAATAACAAATGGCATAAGAGACCAGGTGCTTGCACTTGGGCGGATGAGGTGCTCTTTAGACCTTCCGAATTCGTAACCAGGCACGAACCTTCTTTTATATCTCTGGTTATCCGTTGCAACAGAGCATAGTATGGGATCCTTGGACCCTTTTCCTTGGATGGCGACTCTTCTTTGTTTAAGGTACGCCTCGAATCTGGGCTAGTCCCCGAATCGAGAGGTATCTCCCTTTGTATCGCCACTCATGCTGTGAGAGGCACATTTTCTTTCGAGAGTTCCTTGGTAGAGCTCTCCATTCACGTGGATGATCCTGAGACTGTGTTAGCGTGTGGGGGCACGTCTCCCACCGCCGCCTCTCTCGGATCGGGGTCCACAGGCTGGCGACTCTGCTGGGGAACTCTCTTTGAGATATTGCCTAACTCTGTTAAAATGCCATTTGTTATTAACTTTGAAGAATTTTGAGCTAAAATCATTATAAATGGGAATTTAATTGCTTAGAATCCAGGGGCACCAAATATATGTTTAAAACAAGGGATTCACACACTGCACAGCATACATCATTTTGTTTTTTATTTTCTTTTTTGATTTTATTATGATTGGCTCCATGGGATAGATACAATGGGTGCCACGTGGGATGTCATTACCCTGTTGGTGCTGTTGTATCTATTTCCAAGCTATGCGCCAGTGCTGCAGTCGTAAACACTCGGTGTACTTGTGTTTACAGCAGCCGGTGAGCAATGAAGCATACTGTATATAACACTCGGTGTACTTGTGTTATATACTTAAAGTATGGATCATATGCATAGTACCCAATAGATTGAGTCCGGAGCTCTACTTTCATTTTTACATATATTATGTACATGGATATATTTGTTGATTTAGTAAAACCCAATTAGGATCTGCATGTGCTTATATATATATATATATATTGCATTCATATAAGGGCGAACATGTGTTGCTTACACATGTTGGAGCCTAGATTTAGGAGCCGTGTCCTATCCATAGATTATTATAGTTTACACTATGTGGCTACAGCGTGGTCCTAGTACACTCACATGTCTGTCTTAAGTCAAGCATCTTGACTCTGTGGGATCATATTTAGGGCTGGTGCCCCTGGTTAGGATATATATGTATATATCTTTATATTGATTATTAGATTAGGGCCTTCTTATTCAGTGAGGTTTTCTTATCTAATTCAATCAATCCTATCGATTCATCTTCCAGATTTAGACCCGGTCTATGACCTACTTCTGTCATTTTGTGGCCGTTGGTCTTCTTTCTGATATATTGATCATCTTTGATCATAGATGAAAAAAATGTTGCCTATTATATCCTTCTCCTATGATTGATTCAGATCTGATTATGTTCCACTTGTTTGACTGCGAGTTTATCTTGCTGACATTCATTCGAGTGTGTGCTCTTGCTGAGAGTCTTATTTTATCTGAACCCAGTTGGCATATCCTTTATGATTAGCAACTTTAGACCCTCTTCTTTATATAGCCGTTATGCTGCCGAATTTTCTCCAAATACCTTGGGTTTGGTCGGTATCCTTTTAGACTTGTTGACAAACTCTATGTGCTTATCTTACCATATTTCCTTGCATAGATGTTATGCTGCCGGATTTTATCCATGGGAAAGATATATTCACATCATCTCTTGTCTCAGCTTGCATATGGCATTTTCATTTGATTACCCTATATTGAACTCTAGTGTTCGTCAATTCCATGGCAGGAGTCTGACCTTGTTGGCTTCACTCATTTCCAGTACCTATTTCTATTCAACCCACACAAGAATCTATGGCTGAATCTGGAAATACCCTGGCCGAGATGAATGAATTGATGAAGTCTATGCTCCAACAGATGAATAATATGAGTGAGGAGATAGTCCGTTTGAAAAGTGATAGAGGTTCTGCTTCTGAAGGACCTACATCCCAGCAAATTCCGCTTATACCTCCTCCATCCCCGGTGGCAGCTAAGCCTGTTGTATTCCCTGTTGAGGATGACTTTGATGAGGAACAGTACGCAGAACAGAATTGTCTCCCCCATCTCGATAGAAGTGATAAAAGCAAAGGGATTGTAGACAGGTTGGACGAGCTGACTCAAGAAGTAGAAAATATGAAGTTCCAAGGCCCTAAGAAGCTGAACATGTCTGACTTCATGATAGCCCCAGGTGTTGTTCTTCCTCCTAAGTTCACAGTACCTGATCTTGATAAGTATGATGGGACGGGATGCCCTACCAGTCATCTGAAATCTGTCATTCCTCTCCTGCAACAACATGGACTTTCTCCAGAGCAGATTGCTCTCGTATTCCCTCGATCTTTAGTCGGAACTGCAAAGAAATGGTTTTTGAGTCTGAAGTCTGATGAAATCAGAACTTTGGAAGACATTGCCAACAAGTTCGTGGAACAGTTTTCCATGGAAGAGGGAATCGAAGTAACCAAAAGGGATCTGAAAATGTTGAAACAAGGGCATGATGAAACTTTCACTTCCTTCATCCGAAGATGGAGAAGAAAAGCTGCTCAGATGACCCACAGATTGTCCGATGAAGATCAGATCAAGATTGTGGTTAAGAATTTGTCTCCACAGTATTACCATCATATGGCTATCCAGTACTTTCTCGATTTCAATCACCTCATCAAGACGGGAACCCAAGTAGAGGATGCACTGACCAAAGGCTTAAAGACAAGGACCTCAACTGATGTTAGAGACGGAAAGAGGACTATGGTAGTAGCTGAAGATGTCAGCAATGTGGAGACCTCTCGTCAAACTTTCAAGAAGGTGGCTCAGAAAGGAAACAAGCCTATTCAGAAATCAGATAAAGAGATTCCTCCATTGCCGAAGAATCTTGAAAAAGCTTTGAGAGAATTGGTCGAAGTGGGTAAACTTGAACTTCCTGAACCTTCTCCTCCTCCAAATCCTCTTCCTAGCAACTTTTATGAACAAGACTTTTGTGAATATCATCGAGTTCATGGACATTCATCCAACAGTTGCCAAGCCTTGAAACATAAGATCCTAAAACTTATCAAGGATGGTAAGGTAGTTGTTGGAGAACCCGGTGCTACCAGAAAACCAGTGCAAAGATCAGTTGGCCCTTTACCGATGGTAGGAGCTATCTCTACGGATGAACCATTATTGGATCCTGCATCCCTCATTCGTCCTATTTCAGATACGTCACCTATTCCATCAACCTTTCGACCAACAGAGGAATCATTTGAAAGGTCGGCCCTTATTCGAATGGAAAACTGGATGGTTAAACTTTTTGGTCAGATGTCCATGTTAACTGAAGAAGTGAGGGAGATGAAAACTCAGATACGATATCTGTCCACTGGATGTGATTCAGCTCCTAAGCAGTTTGCCGATATGAGTACTATGACAGAAGAAACATCAGTTCAGAGTTTAATTCTTGACAGATATGTTGATTTGCATAGTGGGACAAAGCCTGTCATTGTTCCCAGTGAAGTTAAGAATGTTGGACCCTATCGTCAACCCTTTAAGAAGCCAATCACAGAAGTGGAAGAAAGGATGGGTCAGAGACTGAGGAGGGAATACGCTCAGCTGCCATGTTCTCAGGAAGTTATCATGAACAAATGGGTCAGTGAAGGTCGTTTGACACTTTTAGATCCAAAGCTTCTTCCTAACCCAGTCCCCAAACACTGGAGAAGAGATCAGTATTGCGAGTACCACGGAGGTATTGGTCATACAACAGAAAAGTATTTGGTATTGAAACACAAAATTCAGGACGAGATAGATAGAGACTCTTCTCTTCTTCCTGAGCTCTATGCTTTCGTGAATCCTGCACTGGTTAGACCCATTCAGCCTTTCAAATGTTCCACTCCCTCCGCTTATGCCACCTCAGAGCAGGGAAATGAATCGAAAGGAAAAGGAAAAATGTCAGAATTTGAGCCTCCGAAGAATGTTAGGGCAGAGAGCATGATGCCACCGGCAGATTTTCAAGGGCAGTTTGGACCAGGTAGGCAGAACTACATGGGACCGCCTCTTCCGAGATTCCTATACCAGGACTGAAACCACTAGCCGACCACATCATGGAGGAAGGCATGCTACTTGTGAACTTCAGTGCCTAGTCCTTGTCCATGTCCGAGTGTCATTGTTTCAAGTGAGTTGTTCCAAGTGTCATGTTTCAAGATTTAACTTCTGTCAAGTGTATACCAACTCTTGTGTTGAAAGTTGGTGAGTCATAGTGTCAATGTAAAAAAAAAAGAAAAGTATATGTCATGTTTGTCAATCTTCTCGTTGAGTCTGTGTTTTGTTTTCTATCAAATCTGATGTAAAGCCCATAGAGGCATGTCCATGAGTCAACAATGTACTTGAAAATTTTCAATTCAATAAAGCGTTTGGTTCTATATTTTCAATATTCTATGATTCACTCTTGATCTAATGTTTAAAATAACTAAAGACACCCTTCTCGGATGAGAATGCAGACGAAATTCCCCTCAAGATCTGAAACATGATCAAACGAGAGGAAGAGCGTCGAGCATAGCCACTCAAAGAAGAAATCGAAGCTATCGATAGTGGTATCGAAATCCGAAACTCGGGAAAGATGGATTGGCAAAATTTTATCTCCCGAGGAGAGCGAGGAATTGATAAACCTGTTTATAGGGGCTCGAGGTAGTCTTGCTTGATCCTATAAGGATAAACCGGGTGAACACCCTGTTGTTGTGCAAAGCAAGACTCCATCGGCTTTAGATATTAGTCGAAAAGCAAAATTCAAGAGAGTGAAGCATCAGACATCTAGTCGAGCTGATGAGAAGTTTAGAGAAGACTTTTCAGAAAATGAAGTCATCAATTTGAGCCCAAAAAGAACACTTGGGCTACATGTTTTCAATGAGATTATGAAGTGGAATACTTTAAGAGTAAGGACATTCCTAATGTCTAAAATAAAAAAAAAAATGAAAGAAAGACAAGAAGGAGAAGGGAATGTGTCCTAAGACAACTTCTTAAGAATATCAAAGACCCAAGTGATGGAGTCTATGAGATAGATTGTATATTAGAATTGTCTCCAACATTTAGAAACTATCGAGAGCGGTATAATCTTGAAAAAAAAAAGATATTCGAGAAGCGCACAAGTTTAAGTGGAGCACCGTAGTTGAAGTCTTGCTTGCAAATACCGCCAGACTCTCGAAAAAAAAAAAAAAATTTCAAACTCTTGAACCTTAAACATTCAAAAGCTTGTACATCAAAACACCAGGAAGCCATCCTTGGACGTTTGAGCCTTTATAGCCAAAATCCCAACGTTTAAAAAAAACATCATTTTGTGAGCCCTTTGAGCCAACATTTTAAAACCAAACATTCTTTCAACTACATTATAAACCAGGGGCATTTTATGCACCCGAACTACGCGGACCTGATCCCCAGCTCTTCGGGGGTACGTAGGCAACCTGATCAATTTAGGTTCGGTCAAAACCTTGGGGATAAAAGCTAAATCATCCCCCTTTCAAAATTTTGAAGCTAAAAAGCTAAACCATTCTTTGTTAAACCCAAAGCGAACTACGCGGATCTGATCCTCCATTTTTGGGGTACGTAGGTAGTCTGGCTAGACCAGATTCGATCCAAATCGTTTGAACTTTTGATATCTAACCCCTTTTGAACCCAAGCCTACCTATAAAGTTCTTCTGGTGAAACGAGCAAAGGTTCAAGGCAATTGAAAACAAAAACAGAAAGAAATGAAAAGAACGAGAGTCTGAAGACCCACTAGGTTGAAAACCCGAAAGGGCAGCCTAGAGTCATGTACTTGCTAAGTCGATAACCAAAGGAGCCGGCTTATGCGAAAGTGAGGGTAGCGGTCTACAAGACTGAAAACCTAGAAGACATCAGTTTGACTTCCTGAAAAGAAGGAGAATCAAAGAGATGGAGAAGCAGTCTTCAAACTGGGCAGGATCTCAGAATCTGAGTAGTGTCGGCAAGACTTACTTTGATACCCTTCTAAACTAGGGGCATTAAAACTGAGCAATCCGAAGAGAGGTAATAACCATGACGGAAATACCGATGGAGGAAATTAGTACCTCTTGACATGGTTTTCAAAATTACTCTGAGAGCGGCTAGCCTTACCCTAAAAAATAATACACTGGATCTAAGGGTGAATCAAAAGTGAGTCGTCCCTTTGAATCGTATAAATTTTCTTTGATCGAGTCATTAGAATTCTATTCCTCATTCTTATCCATGTTTTTCTCAATGTGTAAAGTTCTCAAGGTCTAAAGTTGTCTGGCACTGGAAGAGCGAGAGTATACCTTCCAAAATGTGAAGAAAATTCAAAGAAAATCCTGGTTTAGGAATTAAAGAGAGGCAAGAGACATCTTGTTCAGACCTACCAGAGACATCAAGGCCTCAAGCAGTGAGCAGCGGCAGAAGGAATTCTCAAACCCAGTCATTGTTGAGATTCTTCTTCCTATTCCAAAGAAAGAACCCATGCAAATCCAAATTTCCCTCACCTATCCTGATTCCGTTTCCTTAAGACTCTTGTCATGGAATCACAACACACTAGGGGCATCTTTTATGACTTGCGTCATAAAAGATATCAAGCACACAAAAGGCAATCAGTGTCAATGTCTTCAGTAAGTTGAGATAAGAGGTACGAGTATATTTTGAGTCAAACTTCTAAACTCCTCAGACAAGTCCACTCTCCTGAAGAGTCAACTTCCCCAGAAAATCAATTTCCCCAGTGGAATCAAGAATTTTCTCCCGCAGCTTTCAATCCTTAGCAGAATACAATTCTCTTGAAAAAGGGGTTAATACCCAAAACCCTGCAAGTTATCCGAGTCCGGTCCTCAGCAAAGAACCCGCACTCCCATTTTTCTCGGCAAGAGACAATCAATCTTTCAGTGGAAACAATCAAAATTTTCGTATCTAGAAACAAAATTATTGTTTATACCTCCTAACAGTTAGTATGGAGAACAGCCTTTCCACAGGTCCATCTAACTGTTATTCTGGTGAAAGCCTTTTCACAGTCCCGTCATACCTTTGATTCACGTACTGTCTCATGTAGACTTCGGCTTGATCAAGGTATCCTCGACTTTTCGGTTCATTCGCAACCGAGTCGATCCTCTGAGCCTTTGACTCATTCGCAGTCTAGCTCGTATCTTCGACCTTTCGGTTCATTCGCAACCAGGTCAATCTTTTGAGAATCTGTTTCATCATACCACCGAGAGTTTGTCTCATTATCTCATTGAGAGTCTGTCTCATTATTCTATTGAGAGTCTGTCTCATTATTCTATTGAGAGTCTGTATCACCTTTCCATTGAGAATCTGTCTCACCATTTCATTGAGCCTTTGACTCATTCGCAGTCTCGCTCATATCCTCGACCGTTCGGTTCACTCGCTACCAGGTCAATCCTTTGAGCCTTGGACTCATTCGCAGTCTAGCTCATATCCTCGACCTTTTGATTCGTTCGCAATCAGGTCAATCCTTCGAGCCTTGGACTCATTCGCAGTCTAGCTCGTATTTTCGGCCTTTTGGTTCATTCGCAACCAAGCCAAAATCTTAGGCTTCCGACTCATTCGCAGTCAGGTCTGTTTTCTAATTTCTTGACTCATTCGCAGTCAAGTTAATCTCTTTGACTTCGGTTCGTTCGCAACCAAGTCATCATCTCGGCCTTTTGGTTCATTCGCAACCGGGTCAAAATCTTAGGCTTACGACTCATTCGCAGTCAGGTCTGTTTTCTAATTTCTTGATTCATTCGCAGTCAAGTTAATCTCTTTGACTTCGGTTCGTTCGCAACCAAGTCATCATCTCGGCTTTTTGGTTCATTCGCAACCAAGCCAAAATCTTAGGCTTCCGACTCATTAGCAGTCAGGTCTGTTTTATAATTTCTTGACTCATTCGCAGTCAAGTTAATCTCTTTGACTTCGGTTCGTTCGCAACCAAGTCATCATTCTGGCCTTTTTGGTTCATTCGCAACCGGGTCAAAATCTCAGACTCTTCGGCACGTTCGCTGCCAAGTTTATTGCCGATCTCTTGATTCATTCTCGATCAAGATAATCTTCGTGACTTCGAATCATTTACAGTTGAGTCAATCTTCCAATTCTTAGCTCATTCACAGCTAAAATCAAATTTCTGACTTTCTGGTTCATTCGCAACCAAGTCAATTATCCGGTCTCATAGTTCATTCGCAACTAGGCCAGTATCCTTGACTTTGGCTTCTTCGCAGTCAAGTCAAACCCTTTGCTTTTCGGTTCGTTCGTAACCAAGCCAGTTCTCGTTTCTTCGACTCATTCGCAGTCAAGTACGTGTCGTGATCTTTTGGTTCGTTCGCAACCAACGTAATATCCTTGATTCTCTGACTCTTTCGCAGTCAAGTCAAGATCCCAGCTTTTTGGGTTCAATCGCAACCATGCCAATATCTTTCCTGGCTCCCTCGCAGCCAAATCAATTTTTTAAAGTTTTGCAAGAGAGGCTATCTCATCCATATATCCATTGTTGAGTTACGAGTTGGAGAGAGGCTATCTCACCAGCGTTTGCAGAGTCAGAGTCCGGTGAAAGGTTATTTCACCATGTTATCTTTGTGAATATCATTTTCAAAAATCCAAAAAAATCCAAAATTTTAAAACCCTCTAATTTTGGGCCAGTCAAAATGTGTTGTCTGTTCAGCTTTGACATTCGCGTGACAAGCACGCTCTGCCAAAGAGGGGCATCTGTAGACACCCCATTTTGACCGTGCCCTAAACCTTCCAGTTTTGCGCAAAACCCCACCAAATCAAAGAGATAGGATCCCAAACTTCACCCTAAGCTAGCTTAGGGTCCCATCTAGCTCCCTGCAAAATTTCGTTGAAATCCGAGTTCGTTTGCCTAGCGAACGAGTCGAGCAAAGTCGTAGGTCAAGTTCACAAAAGGGGGGTGATTATATCCTGAGAGGGGGGCGAATTTATCCTGGATGGGACGAATCTGGATCAAAAGAGACGCGATTTGCGGGCGCGCCTTATCAAAATTTCCGCGCGCCCATCATTTTTGAGTGCCAATATCAATGCCAAAATAAACCTATAATAATAAAAAAAAAAAGTTTCGTTGAGAGGGGGGATTTTCATTTTCCAGAAAAAAGAGAGGGAGAGAGAGACAGAAAGAAACCCATCTTCGTTGTTCTTCTCCGATCATTTTGATCGGAGATCCGGTCTAATTCCGATCCGGCCCAAGTCCCAGATCTGTAGATCGAGCGAGCGAGGATCTGCAGAGAGAGAAAGGTAGAGGGAGAAAAATCCATTTCTTTTATGTCTTCTTCTCAAGTGAGATTTTAATCTCTGGTGATTTTTTCGTTCGGAGCTCCGGTTAGTTCCGATTAATCACAGCTAATCTACTACCTTGTATTTCTTTCTTCATTATCACCATTCTCTATCTTTATCTACCTGAAATTTGTCCTTCTTTAACCCTAACCTCATTCACCGATCCCTTTCTCCGGCGAGCTCACCGGAGCTCCGGTTGAGATCTTTTCCTTGATTTTTGTTTTGTTTTTTTTTTTATAAGTTGCTGATCCATCTAGATTTTTTAGATCTGTCTTAGAAGTTTTGAAATTTTGTTTTTCCACATTTCAAACCTTAACACTTTCACCTTCAAGATCCATCACATCCGGTGGAAATTTTCACATTTCCCGATCATGAAGCCGGCTAATCCTCTGGAATTAACGAGATTTTGGAGAGCACAGAGATCTGTTCAAGCTTGATTTGATTTTTTTTATAATTTCGAAGGATTCTAGAAAAGCTGAGAACGGAGGGTTTTCCCCAAATCTGAGAGAGAAACGAGAGAGATTTTCTCCCTAGATCTCACCAAATTCAACACCCCAAGCTCTGATCGATTCTACTTCCTCAAGCTACTTGTATTTTCTCTTTTGTTACTAATTTGCCAAGCTCTGACCGAGCTTCGATCAAAGCTTCGATCAAAGCCAATTCCGGCCAGGATCCGGTCATTTTCCGATCTTGTTTAAGCTCTGTTTTAGTGTCAAAGCCCTAAATCCACGATCTTATTGCTTAGATCTGCGGTTTATATAGCTAAGATTTGCAAGAAAAAAAATAAAAAAAATAGGAGAGAGATGTGGAAAATAGGGGAGAAGGAGGGTTGAGATCTTCTTTGGAGATTTTCTTTTCTAGCAAGCTTCTGAAACCAAGTAAGTATTTTATTAAGTACTTCCTGCCTGGAATGAGCACTGTAGGGAAATAATTACCTAATATGATCAAGAAAATGAGGGATTTTATATTTGATTGATTTCCTTTTGTATAAAATTAGTTGCTGTTGATTTATTATAATTTTGTCTTGAGCAAAAATTGAAATATATAGTATGGGCTCTGTGATTTATCTCAATTTTTTTTTAAAGAGTCAATCTCTGTAGAATGAATTTTGTAGCTTATCCTGATCTCTCTGAATAAAGCTAATTAAGGAATTGAAGTTATATTGATTTTAGTTTAATATTTTCTTAATCCATACCCTGTAAGTTAAGAGTTCATAATCTTTATATTCTATACATGTTGTGTAAGGGTAGGGTTAATTGAATCACTTTTTCTTTCAATAAAATAACATTTTATGTCTCAGCAATTATGTAATTGACCTGATTCCATCCAATGTGTAAACATCCTTTATTGGATCAGTTTTGTAATGGTTGTCATTGACAGGGTTGTACACATATGATTGGTTTTCTATCTTTGTTGGATTACTTCTCAACCTTATTTTTTTTTTATTTAAATAAATTGTTTAAATAGGAAGAAGGAGATCAGATGACTACTCTATTCGATATTATCGACATGAGTACTGTCTGATCTCAAGGCGGGATATAGAAATATTATCATGTGTATTATGATATCAGATGATTACTTTAGCATCATCTGATTTCATCCCCATATTGGGGTGGTGTTTGTGGTTGGGAATAGAAGTGTTTGACATTGTTTTCTTTATTAGGCTATCCAGCGGCTGGTCTGGACTAATTAATGTTGTTTACTATTTTATGATTGCTATTTTATTGAAAATTCTTCTTTGCTTAGCATTTGATTTATTTTTATAAGAATAGAATGGAATTTACGATTATCTGGTAGCCTCTTCTTCTCTCTTTGATAGACTAACACAGTCTTATAGATTTCTGTTAAATTTCTTAGATACTAAAATCCCCTCTCATTGCAAGGGCGATGAAGGCGTTAGCCCAAGCCCATCATTAGGGGACTTGCTCTGTCCAAGTAGTACTCTCTTCTTTACTTAAAAGACTTGCCCAGTCTTTTAGGTGTGTTTCCCTTATACATTAGGAGCCTTATCATTGCAAGGGCGATGAAAGGATCATCTAGCGCCCTCTTTTAGAAGACAAGCTATGTCTCGTGCAGAGAAAGTCATCCCCTTTAAGAGACAGGTTTTGTCTCATTAGTGAGTCAGACGTAGGAGGCTTGCTCAGCCTCATCGTTAGAAACTCCCTTCTTAGTTGAAGACCAATTTAGTCTGGTAGTTATCCTACCCCTTTCATCATTGCACGGGCAATGAAAGAGCTATCTAGAACCCCTGTAGGAGACAGGCTATGTCTCGTGTAAGAAAATTCAATCCCTTTGGAGGCAGATTTTGTCTCATTGGTCATAGTTGTCCTCCATCTCCTTTAAGAGACAGGCCTTGTCTCGTTAACACATCCTTTTTAGAATTCTTAATTTCAGTGTCAGTCTTTACTATAGGAGTCCGTCCTTAGTCTACCCAGTCTCTTTCTCTTGCTAAACCTCCTCTCTGTGCGTCGTTTGGTTTTGGGAAAACACCCTACTCGGCTTGGCAGCATACCAATACTCTTATGGGTATTGGGTTGCACATTTGCTGCACCCTAGGGCTAGGTAGCTATCCGGCCCGGCTAGGTGTTTTACCTTTGCTAAATAGGCACATGGTCTCTTTTTCCTTAGTCCACTAGCATAGGAATCTATCCTTAGTCTAGAGAGTCAGTCCTCTTGTTCAGGAATCAAATTCTATCATCATAGGGGTTTGGATTCCATCCTACCTCTCATCATATCATGTCTTTCTATCCGCTCTTGCAAGGTATAGGAAGCTATCCAACCCTTGCAGAGTCGTATTTCTGTCATTTTTCCCCCGCAAAGCATAGGATGCTGTCCGACCTTTGCGGGATTTCAGGAGTCAGTCCTGCCCTTATGATGATAGGATTTTGTTCCTCTTGTGTCAAAAATTTCAAAAATCCAAAAACATCTCAAAAACACTTAAAAATCCAAAAAACATCTCAAAAAAAACACTTAAAAATCCAAAAACATCTCAAAAACACTTAAAAATCCAAAAACATCTCAAAAAACACTTAAAAATCCAAAAACATCTCAAAAACACTTAAAAACCCAAAACATCTCAAAAACACTTAAAAATTCAAAAACATCTCAAAAAACACTTGAAAATTCAAAAACATTTCAAAATCCAAAAAATCTCAAAAATCTCGAGTCATTAGGAGTAGCTAGGAAAATCTGTTTCCGAACTACGTTGGCTTGATCCCTCTCCGCAGGGTACGTAGTGCAGCTTGGGATCCACATCCCAGGTCCAGCCAAACCTTTAAAAAATAAACATTTCAAATATTCCAAAAATACAAAAAACTTCAAAACCTTTTTAAAAAAGATCTTCCCCTAGAGTTAGGAGTCTGTCCTAGCTATTTAGGGTGTTTTAGAGTTAGGAGTCGGTCTTGATTTGTATTGATATGGTGTGTCCTGTCGTGTGAGTGTCCCTAGAGTTAGGAGGCCTCGAGTCGATCGGTTAGACGTTTACTCGAACCGATGGATAGACTAGGAAACATATAGTCAGCCCATGGTTTTCTTTAGGTTGCATGGCCTAGATACACATAGGATGTAGGGCCCACATGCATTAGCTTAAGGCTAAACAACTTGCATTAGTTAGGGCATATAGAGAGTCCTAAAAAAAATCACAATTCACTTGAATTTAAGCAATGGTACAAAAGCTTTTAAAAAATCAGTCGAGTCTAGTGGATCGGGTCTAGGATAGCAGTTCTAGATGGTTAGGCATCATAGTTTAGAATAGGTCATTGAACTACGTTGACTCCGATTCTTCCCGAGGCCGGGATACGTAGAGCAGCTAAGATGGACGGCCATCTTGGTCCGAGTCAAGTCCTGCATTAGAATTAGGATTTGTTTTCCTGTCGTATATAAAATTGATTTGTGTTGTGTATTTTGCTGTGTTTTCTTACTTTCACGTACAGATCCTATACCTTTGGCTGTAACATGCATGTGTTTGCACACCAGAACTTAGACACCCATTAGGCATGTCACTTATAACCTAGTTTTGCTTAGGTGACACATCTTTCATTTATTTTGTGTATGTGTTTATTTTTCATCTCTGAGACGTGCATGATTAGGTAAACGTTTTCTCAGAGATATATGTTCCCATTTCATATGACTTTCGCTCAAAACTCTTCAAAATCAATAACAAATGGCATAAGAGACCAGGTGCTTGCACTTGGGCGGATGAGGTGCTCTTTAGACCTTCCGAATTCGTAACCAGGCACGAACCTTCTTTTATATCTCTGGTTATCCGTTGCAACAGAGCATAGTATGGGATCCTTGGACCCTTTTCCTTGGATGGCGACTCTTCTTTGTTTAAGGTACGCCTCGAATCTGGGCTAGTCCCCGAATCGAGAGGTATCTCCCTTTGTATCGCCACTCATGCTGTGAGAGGCACATTTTCTTTCGAGAGTTCCTTGGTAGAGCTCTCCATTCACGTGGATGATCCTGAGACTGTGTTAGCGTGTGGGGGCACGTCTCCCACCGCCGCCTCTCTCGGATCGGGGTCCACACATCCCTGTTCTGAAAATCAACCTCTCTAGAAGCTACCTCATGTGCAGCTTCAGGGCGATATTTAGGCTACCCTGAGAAACATAGCATGGAACAGAAGTGATTACATGTAAAAGAATACAGAAGCAACTAGTATTGAGAACATCTACTATACCTCATTAGTGGGTTCCTGGTGTTCAAAACCCCAGTTTCCATCCGCCTTCGCATCCTCCTGCACACCACCATGCCCTATCTCTTCTGTTGCAGCCTAATTACAGAATATGTTCACGTACATAAAAAAAACAGTTAAACGTTATGTGGTAATCTATATCACTCACTGTGGGTTGGATGGTTAACAACTCCTTATTTGACAATTGTAGCTCAACAATGATCTACAAAATTTCAAACGACTCACACACATGTCAAAGCTCTATAAACAACTACGTATCCACAAGTTAACACGGCATTAAACAATGATATTTTCTTACCTTCTGACCCTCTTCAAATCTAAAATACTTTTTGTACAGTTCCCGGTCTGTCGACTTCCTGGCTTTGTATCCCTCCCATCTAAAATACAGTGGAACGGCATTCGGATTGGAGGGATATACATAGCCGGTGTGCTCATAAAACTAGGCTTGTGATTTCATGAGCAAAAATATTATACACTTAATCAAATGTAACATATTGATCACTGAAACTTCGGAGTGTGGAATAATAAGTATGCGATCCTAACCTGGTATGCAACTACCGCACCGTGAAAATATGTAGTCTTCTGTCCCACCTCCGACTTTCCCTTGTTAGCCACCAACATATCATACACCTTATTTCCCCACGAATATTTAGAGATCTCTCCAACATCATCAAGATAATCACAAAAGAAAGAATTGACATTGTGCTTTGATGTAACGAATAAGAAAGTCGAAAACAAAACTAAAATAAGTAGCCGTACACTCTCGTCCACTTTGAGAGGATCGACTACACATTGTTTCAGCCTATCAAATATTACAGCACTATCAATGGAACTAAAGGTGACAAATGTCTGCCTAAATGGGGTAATTTCAGGCTTACCTGATTTAATTGGCTCCCGCTCTATGGGCAACCCAAATATGGCACCAACATCAAGGGTAGTAAATGGTACCGACTGCCCACCAAGTTTAAAGGACTTGCCCCCAGTCTCCCAAGTAGGAATCAACTCTTCCAGAAGGACTTTGTTTATAGGCATGTCATCTATTCTCCGCAATAGCATGGCGAATGGAGTCGTCCCCAACAATGCCAGATGATCCTTCGTTAAGGCTAATTGTTTGTAGTAGTATTTAAATTTCTTAGCACTGCACCTTGAATCTTACGGAACCTGCAAACAAGACGACCGAATTAAGTTATTTAACTGCAATCATAATCAAACCTAACTTAACGACCCAACCCATCTCATGTAATGGTAGATTTACTCTTTCTCACTGCCAGGTCAGTGAGGAAATGCCAGAGTAGATTTAAATTCAAGTAATGGTAGCCCCTTGTCGCCATGTAAAAAAGCCAAAGAAGATTTACATAATGCCAACGGAAAGCGAGTACACCACCGGAAACGTCCATGGATACGCCAGCGCTATCGATTTTACCCATAAATTGAGGGAAGGTCAGATCGAAACCGCTAGCGGAAACGCCACCGAAAACGCCAGCGCTCTCAAATAAACATTGGAGGTGCCACCTGAAAGCCAACGCTCTTAATTGAACCTCGTTGCTACAGAAGGGTCGAATTGATAGCGTTGCAGGAAACGCCAGCGCTATTGGATGAACCATATGACTACAGCATGGTCGAATCAATAGTGATGCAGGTAATGTCACCTAATAAGCCAGCGCTATAGGATGTACCCTAACACAGTGACAAGGCCGACTCGATATCGATTCAGGTAACGCCAACTAAAACGCCAGCGTTATCGAAATTTACCCAGTAATTAGAAAAGGTCGAGTAAATAGGTAAGTTTTTTTTTTCACATGACCATTTAACCTAAAACGCCACCGGTTAGGTAAGTGTTTTTTTCACACGACCATTTAACCTAGAAAAGGACCTTACTTCGGTGTGGTCCCCGCTGTCTCTTTTCAAATACCACGTTACTTACAGTTACAGTGTAAGAAATGCAAGAAAAAAACCATTCATACCTCTCTTCATGCTTCCAGGTAGGGGTGGCCAGAACTGAACCAGAACCGAACCGGACCCGAACTGTTAAAAAATACTTTGGGTCTGGTTCGGTTCCACTGATGAAGAACCGAACTTATTCGGTTCGGTTCCGGGTCTAATGTTCTTGGTTCGGTTCTGGAACCGAAGGACCGAACTTTTGAATATATATATATATATATATATATATATATATATATAATATTTTTTATTATACATATACTTATTAATATATATTACTTATAATATTAATAAGTAATAGTTAATACTATTCTTATAATAAGAAAGTAACTTATATTATAACTTTAATTAAAAGTTTTTATAAATTATAATTAGTAATTAGTAATTAGCCATTAGAACCGGAGAACCGGACCGGACTAAACCGATTATGTTTGGTCCGGTTTGGTTCGGTCCTATTATGTACTACGGTTCGGTTCGGTTCTTACGGTTCACGGAACCGGGAACCGAGAACAAAAAAAAAAGTAACCAAGGACCGAAAACCAAACCTGTTGGCCACCCCTACTTCCAGGCTTCACTGGTGCTTCCACAGGAGGAACCTGCGCTGTTGGTGTAGTTGTTGCGGCCTTCTTGGATTTCTTCGGTCCCATTTTGCCTTTAGATTTGGGGGGGGGGGGGGGGGGGAGAATTTGATGAACGGAGGGAGTTTGATGAACGAATGCAAGGGTGAGTTGAACAAACTGTTGAAAGGCAATGGTTCGAATGAAGAACATGGTGAATACAGAGAGATGAAAACGGTTGAAATGACAGGGATGCGCAAAGGGTGGGACGGTTTTGGTTTAAATTTTTTACTAACGCCGGCTGTATTAATAAAGGACGCCACCGTTCCATGTACATGTCGACATGTCGTTGATCCGACATTCTATCCATATCAGCGACAACCAAGATTTAAACGAACCCAAGGGACTTTGGTTTAAACACAAATTTTGAAACCAAACCAAACCAGCTGTCAACAAAGGCGCCACCGTTCGGAAAAGCTTATTTACGACGTGTCAAGCATCCTTCCATCTGCACTAATTTCCAACAGTTAGGATCCAAATGAACCCAAGCTTTTGTCGGTTCAAATATACATTCAGACGAACCCAACGAAACCTTGTGCAGTGCGCCAAACGTAAATGGGGGTGATATGCATTAAATACAGGGGGTTTTCCCTCCAAAGAAACTAGTAAAATAATGAAAAAGAGAATGATGAGGACTAACATACGAGGAGTTCTGATGGTGTCGAAAGGGTATTGGGGTCTTTTGCCCACCCGATTTTGAAGTTTAGCCCTTTTCTCATTTAACATCCAAAACCAAATCAAGAGTATATCTCTTTGTTTTCCTAATATTGCATTTAATATTGACTTAAAAGGAAAGGATTTCTTTTAATTCTAATTTATTTTCTTTTAATATGGATATATTCCTCATTCCTTCCACGATTTCCTGGTTAATGCTTATCGTTTCCCATTTTTACACGCCTATTCGAAATCCTCAAAATCCCTAAAATGAGGCCTCTCTTTATAATCTTGAACACACACACACACACACTCTCTCTCTCTCTCTCTCTCTCTCTCTCTCTCTCTCTCTCTCTCTAATACGCACACGTGAGATCTTCAAGATTCTCACGTTCTATCAAGGTAATTTCTTTAATCCAATCTTCATTTTTATGTTTCTATATTCATATGAATTGAATTCGTTAGATTTTTGTTGCTCTTTTCTTTATCTTTTCTGAGTTTCTCATTTTTATTCTCTGTAATGATATCCCTTGACGTTTTGTGCAGAGCCAACTGATCAGAAATATGGTTGTGCCTTCTTCAAATGTTTTTTCAATTCCTGCTATGGATTTTTATTGGCTGTTACAATTCATAAAATAAGTTTCTGCTATTTCTTACATATGTGAAATTCTTAGTTCTTGATAGCAATTCTCATATGGTTGTGCCTTCTTCAAATATTTTTCAATTATGGCTAGCAATTTTCGTTGGCTGTTACAACTCATAAAATAAGTTGCTGCTATTTCTTACATATGTGAATTGATCTTCATTGATTTGATGCTTAATATTCATTAGAAAAATTGTGGTTTTGCTCCAGAAAATGAGATTTCATGATATTCATCAGGCATTGAAATAGGAATTTCTCTCATCTTTTCTTTCAATGCTTCAATATATCTGGCTAATTCTTTCCGGCTTGACTAACAAAACCAGTGTCCATTGCGAGGGGAATTTGAGAGGGAGTTATGCGAATTTGAAAGTTTTCGATTTTGTTTGTCTTTTGATTGATTCCCTTATTCATTAATGCTTGCATAAAATTTCAATGTGTTTTTATAACTAGTAACGAAATTTCAATTGCATTTCTAATGTTGTTCCCTGCCCACGACTCTCTGCATGATATCTTTTGTCCTTCTGTGTTCTACACTATTTGGATCTGTTTATCAAGTGGCTATATGCTTCTTTATACTATTTTCAGGAAAATAGTAGATGAGGGTTGAGGTTCTGTACATTGGATTTATATGGCCCCCTCCTCACTGCAAAGTCTGGCGTTTGCATGTTAGGACTGGCTTTAGTGTCTTGTTTCATGCGTAACAGCTTTTGGGCTTGTTGAAATTGGGTCTTTCAAACAAATTTACCATAGTATCAACTCGCATAAAAAGGCAGTCGTGTCTATCATTGGCTCATCCAATTCTACACAACTTTTTTTCACTTGGGTTTTATTTTTTGTTCAAGTTTAATTTCTCAAACACAAATAAATCACTGGATGCATGGGAGGCCATGGTTTTAAAGGGGGCATATCTATCATCTACCCTCTAGGAGTGAGAGTAAAACAGTTGTGTTCCCAAATTGGGGTTGAAGTTTTGGAAAAATTGACATTAACCTTCTGTTTATGTGTGCCCAAACTAAACTGCCCTATAATTCAAGAATGAGATGGTTTAAGTATAGTATTTCTATGAATTGGTGGGCTGTTCGAGCAGGCAATTAAATGATTGGTCTGCCACCACTCATCGGAAATTTTTTTATCTAGGATTATTAGGAACAAGAGTGTTGTATGCGAAGTTGGGTGGGGGATTACAATGAATGAATACAAGTCATTGGATTTAAGATCCAAATACAGATCAGGCTAATGATGATGTTCATTGCCGTTAATCGATCACTGTAGTAAACCGTTTTGCCCTTTTTATTTCACTGTAGTAAGAAAATTTTGGGGGTTCCTTTTCAAAAAAAGAAAATTTTGGGGGTTTTTAGCAGTTTTCCCTTCTTCTTTTTCCAGCTGTCATATTTTAGTAATGGCACTGGGTTTTTTTGTGCTTTTTTACCAGCTGTCAAGAGTGGATTTCATCTCCCTTTTTCTCATCTCATTAACATAGAGAGGAGGAACCCAGCTTAAAGAGTCAATATTCGCCCGTCATCATAGGGAACATATCGTGGCTATCCATGAATAATTTGATATTTCTTTCTCTTGCTTAAGGGAGGTTATGAATCTAGAGTATCATATACTGTTACAGTGAAAGGAGTTGGGAAGGGCATAAGGGGCATGATGACTTGACGTCATCCTCACCTTCCTCCGGCTTATCACCGGCAGAGCTACATCTCTTTTCAATTTCCATTCAAATCTGCTGAAAAGAGAGCCTGTGTGGCTGCTCTCACATGCAACAGACCATCCGCGAAATGCCTTCTGCGATGGACGCTAGCAATGCCCTAGTTTGAATCTTAAAAAAGATTATTAACGGTCTAAAAGTTCCTTTTGAAAAGGAAACTTGTGTCATCTTTCCGGTTTGACTCTATTCTTTTTCTTTCGCATGCACCAATGACTCGATGAAAATGATGACCAGCATGGTAAATGGTTAACAACGGACCAAGCATTCAGTTATGGAACCTCAAAGCTGCCAATCACACTGAAATCTATACCACTAGCCTCAATGAGAAGATTTAAAAGAGAGGTGTTCAAGGATGGCCCAGACAAAGATCTCATCACATGGGGCTAAAACCATCCAGAGATGCTTGATCAAAAGGCAAAGATGGGAGACAACAAGGCCACAACCAAGTCCACTTCGTCTCTCTCAAACAAGATGTGCCCGTTGTTTTATTTTTCTTTTTCTGAAGATAAAAGTTGCTGATTTTAAGGCCAAAAATCAAGAATAGATAGGCAACAAAAGAAAGAGAGGAACAGTTGGATTCTATTAGCGTCTGTTGCAGAAGGCATTTCGTGGATGGTCTGTTGCATGTGACAGCAGCCACCCCATGAATGAAGACAAAATCTGTTGAAAAGTGAGCCTGTGATGGATGCTAACATTCATGAGATTTTGTCTTCATTCATGAGGTGGCTGCTGTCACATGCAATAGACCATCCGCGAAATGCCTTCTGCGATGAACACTAACAAATCCCTTTTTTAATTGAATATAAAAATTTTGAATATAAATTTGTTAAAAGCAACCGGCTGAAAAAGTTAAAAAGGATGCCGATAATGACATGTTTCCAAAGGTGGCCTTTTCCAAACCAATGCTTCGTTTGGTTCCACAAAAGCTTGGCAGCCACCGGAATTTGGCTTGGATTTGACATTCCATTCCATGTTTGGTTGCTAAAATAGCATTGGACTCACTTGGATGTCTCCCATGTAATAATTACTTGTCCCTCCTAAAATGAAAATCCTTTAAAAGCAAAGAAATTTGATCTAATTGTCTAGGGAATGATGCTCTCTCTTTCTTTCTCTTCCCTCTCTCCCTACATTGGTAATGACACCCCTAGTTATTCTCCTACTCTCCGAGGATTTGTCATGCAACCAAATACTACTTCACTATTCTCCGAGGTAATTCCAAACATATCAAAATGCTTGTCTCCTCCCTTTGACTCCTTATTCCACTACTCTCCGAGCCACTCCCAAGCAACCAACGGAGCATTGTGCAAGGGCATCCTTGGTTCTATCATTCCTCAAAAAGTCAAGTCCCTTGTAATTGGTACGATGGAAGTACCATCCTTGATATTTGATCCAACAGCAGCCTCTTAAAAAGTGGTCTGCTGTTGGATCAAATATCAAGAGCGGTACCGCTAGCACGGTACATGACGGTCGGGCATCATATAAAAACTGTGCAAAATAAGGGGCAAAGGGCACCCTCATTAGTCAAAACCCATTTACACAGTCACTCTAGCATTCCTCTTCCTCAAATATAATATATTTTGGGAAAGGGAAATGATATCAACACTCCACCGTTTTAATAAGATGCACGAAAGCACCTTATTGTTTAGTATTTAAAGGGCTGTCAGATGGATATTACAGTCTCAAAAAGCTCTTCCAACCTCTTTAAATACTAAACGACAACATCCTTCGCGCATGTTAGTGTAACACTGCAGTGCTGATATCATTTCCCTTATTTTGATAACGGTACTCCTCACTTTATTAAACAGTCGTAATTGGCTAATGATTATTATCGAAAGTTGTTACAGCCTTTAGCAGCTGATTTGAGAAATGTAAAATAAGGAGTGACATAATTCAAACAAGGGAATGCATGTACCATTTTTCTTATTTTATGACAGGGTTCTCAGGAGTGGTATGTGGTGTGTCCTTGAAAGGAAAAAAGTGCCTACTAAATCTGTTGATATGATTAAGGATATGTACGATGGAGCAGTTACTAGTGTTATAACAACGGATGTTATGTCTAGTGAGTTTCCAATTACAATAGGACTGCTCCAAGGATCAACTCTAAGCCCTTACCTTTTTACTCTAGTTATGGATGAACTTACAGAGGGTATCCAGGACAAGGTGCCATAGTGTATGTTATTTGCAGACGACATAGTATTAATTGACGAAATCAAAGCGGGAGTTAATGCTAAGTTAGAGTTATGGAGAACTACTTTGGAATCCAAAGATTTTAGACTGAGCACGACTAAGACAGAATATATGGAGTGCAACTTTAGTAATGTAAGGAGGCGGGGAGAGGATGTAGTAGATATGACTGGACAGGAGGTACCTAAGAGGGATATCTTTCGCTATCTTGGTTCAATCCTACACAAGGAATGAGAGATTGAAGAGGATGTTAACTACAGAATAAGAGCATGTTGGTTGAAGTGGAAGCATGCTTCAACAGTTCTGTGCGACGGTAAAATACCTACCGAGTTGAAGGGAAAGTTTTATAAGACAGTTGTGACACCGGCCATGCTATATGACTCAGAATGTTGGGCCACCAAGAAGCAGCATGCGCATAAGATGAGTGTACCGGAGATACGAATGCTTAGATAGATGTACAGCCACACAAGGTTAGATCAAATTAAAAATGAAGACATTCGTAAGGGGTGGCACCATTTGAGGAGAAGATGAGAGAGAACCGCTGAAGATGGTTTGGGCGTATCCAATGTATGCCTTTGGATGCTCCAGTGAGAAGAAGTGACTCGTGCCAAGTTGATGGAGTAAAAAGAGGTAGGGGCAGACTGAAAATAACTTGGGTAGAAATAATGAAGAAAGACTTGAGAGCTAGGACCATAACAGAGATCATGACCTTGGATATGAGAGAATGGAAGAAAATGATCCATGTAGACGAACCCAACTAGTGTCAGGATTAGACTTAGTCAATTTGAGCCGGGTAGATCCGTTCACCTTCTTCATGAAAATTTCTCAAGGATTCATTAGTCGACCCCAACTAGTTTGGGACAAAGACCTAGTTGAGTTGAGTGTATCATTAAAAATTTTAAAACAAGTAATGCCAATTTTGTGTTTTATGGTTAAATTGAAGTTAATGCATTTAACAATTTTTTTTCTTTTCATTTTATTTTTGGGAGATGATATTTTCACTCCCCCTGCATTACGCGTACACTCTCCTTATAACGTGATTTGACATGAAAAGTGAGCCACTTTAACGCTTTTTGACGTCAAATCACGTTACCAGGGGGCATTGTTGAAAATATCATCACCCTTATTTTTTTATGTTATATAATTCTATTGGGAAAGACCAACACCCCACCCGCAACTGTAAGGAAAAATATGATGCAGAGAAACAAAAAATAACAAATTATGTGCAAAGAAGTTTGGCGTATCCAAAGTGGCTCTTATTTCCTAGATTATTTATAAGAGGTGAAGTCGGGCTTATTATTAAATAGATCATGAACTTGAATTTGACCGGTGCCAAGTAGGCTGCAACTAGGATTGAATTTTGGGAATTCAGGTTGAGCTTTTACCATAAAATCGTGTCAGGTTCAGTTTGATTCAAATTCATTTTTTAGCAAACGCACAACTTTGCTCAATTAGTGCCAATATTATTATTGTTAAGGGATGCTAATCTTATAAGCAGTAAAAACAGGGGAAAGAGACTAAAAAACAGAGGAATTTCAGTGGAAAGTGGATTTCCATACCCTACAAATCTATTGATCCATTCACAAAAACCTTCAAACATATATCAAAATATTACCCCACCCAGGAATTTTATTGGATCAAGCAGTATTATTGGTCAAAAAATCCACTTTCCACGTTCTTGTTCTTTCCTAAGGATGTGAAGCAACCCAAATAAGCTTTTAGTTGGTAAAGGAGATAGCCGAGATACCATTATCTTCAAAATTCAAAAGACAAGAAAAGTAGAAATATACAAAGAAAACGAAATATACAATGGCTAGAGGTTGGGGTTTAATGGGTTTTGGGAATGAGATTGAGGGGCTGGTTTTGATAGTCTTCGCAGTGGTAAATTAGGAACAGGAACCGATAAGGTGTGTTTCCACCCGATTCTTTAGGCGAGAATGAGAAGCATTGCCGAGCATGCCTTAAGCTAGAACACTTTTGTGGGCAATATCCGAAGGCAATAACCAAGGCAACAAAATTTCAATTCAATAAGAAGATAAAAAACGATTACATGAGTGCCATATTTATGGGCTTAAAAAGACTTTTCCACTCAAACAAGGAAAATAAAAAGAAATTTCCTAAAACAAAAAACTCCTAAACTTAATTTAATTCCTAAAAATCCTCTACTCCTAAAATTCTCTCTACTATTCCTAAAATTTCTCAACTCAAAGTTAATTGAACGACCACTATTTCGAATTCGTCCAAGATTACTAATAAAGCAAAATTCTAAAATTAAAATAAAATATAAAAAAACTCTATTTAATCCTTTGATCAACATGGGCCGTTGATCTTGCGATACGGCGAGATGCACCTGCATCATCATCTTTGTTTTCTACAGTAGGATAGGAGGAATTCTCTGATTAAGATCAGACCAATTATGATTCAAACGGATCCTGACTCAAAGCCCATACATGAGGGTTTCCAATTGAAATTGGGCCAGTTGGGTTATTAGAGATGGGCATTTCAATAAGTTGGTCCATAGGAAAACAGACACGTCCGGTGGGTATTTTGGGTATGAAGGCTGGTTCATAAGAAGGATACTCCATTAATAGGACTAGTTGCAGACCCGTGCGATGTACGGGGGCGAGAAAGAAATAGTGGACAAAATTAATTACAACACTTGCAAATGAAAAAAACCCCTAAACAACCAAAGAATAAAAATTCTCTCTTCAATACATTGAGTAACAACTTGACACCCATCTGGTCTGGGCGACTAACTCTTCCCTTGATACATTGTGTTGTGATCCCCAAATCAAAGGTCTGATCACGTGCATGTGCACACTTGTTGGAGGAAGGTTACATCCTAATAAAGAATTTCAGTTTTTATAGCTAACTATGCCATGAATAGGAAACAAACCATCTAAACAAATTTGAAATATGGTATATATTTAATTTGAAGTTCCTGAAAATATGGTATAACAGCTGGAATGTAGTCATAAGGCACACCTTTCAATGAGAACTAACATTGCACCTTGGGTACAAAAAACCTATCCTATGTAACACCTAAAGAGCACCGTGGGTTACAAAAAAGGGATGACGTGAAGGTTGGCAATAGAAATTGGGTAGTCGATGAATCATTCAGAAGCTTTGATTGTTAACATATCACAGATCAAAATTTCAAAAGAAATGGAAGGAAACTTATAGATTAAATAGCAATTAGTGTCTATGGGTATTTTCTAAATTATTTCCATCTGCAAGCCATTGGGTAATAGGTAGGTTTTATAGGATCAAAATTCTCAATTATATAACTACAGTAAACATACGGGATATTTTCAAATTTCAAACAGGAAGAGAGAGAGAGAGAGAGAGAGTCGTGTAGTCTTATTTTCAAATTTCAAATTTCAAATTTCAAATTTCCACGTCATCAAATGTAACTGAATTTTCTTTTTCAACTGATTTTAAATGTAACTGAAAATGATGTGGATCCAATGAAGAGCCTTTTGTAGCTCTTTATGCAAGGGCTCCCTGAGTGACCCTAGTGAAAATACCTGTTAAGTGTGCCAAAAATAAAGCAACCACATATCATGTAGAACAAATTGATCAATAAGCAGAGAAGGGGAACAAAATAAGACAATATGAATTCAACAACATGACGGGCAGCAGAGACAATTAACAATAGTAATCTAAAGAAACATCAATCCAAGATAATAGAAAACATTAGCAAAAGAAACATGCACAGATGGTTCAATTTTATAATAGAAAACTTAGGGTCGGGCCGGGTCAGGGTGACCCGAGGCATTAACCCAGAACCCGACCCGACCCTGAGTCATGGCCTAAAAAATGAACCTGACCCGCCCTCAGGGTTAGAAAATCCAGCCTAGACCCTGTTCGGGCTCAGAGCGGGGGTTGACAGGGCCAAACTTGCACCCCTAATTTAAGATATACGGGGTCGATTTATCACTCCCCAAAAAATTTTGTGCGGTCTTCTTTTCCACACATATAGAGTGGGTCCATCCTACTTTGACTACGTGTAGGTTCCTCACTTTACATTTCTTTAATTAGTAGTTAGGGACCTGCGTGGATTGCAAGCAAAACATTTTTAACAGAATTTATTTTTCTTAGGGAAAATATTTTCCATTTAGGGCATGTTTGGCTATAATGAAAAATTAATTCACAGAATTTTCGTTAGCCAATTGTGAAAGAGGAACTGAGGAGGGCAGGGGAGACTGCGGAGAGAGCATGAGAAATCCCTTAAAACAGCAGGAAAAAAAAACTACTACTTCAAATTGGGTTTTTTTTCCATAGCTTTTCATGCTCCACTCACTCGAACTCTCTCAACTCTCAAGTCTCTCCCTCTCTACCCATGTCTCACAACTAGCCCCACTAATTTGCCAAACAAATCCAAAAAAATCTTTTTAATGGTTTGGATTACAATGCCTGAAAAAGGAAATTTTTCCAGAAAAAAACTTATTTTGTATTTGGTTTACTAAAGTTGGAAAGTATTTTCTCTAGATTTTCATTGGAAGGATCCAAATTGAAATCCCAATGAGCAATAAAGTTAGAGGTCTCCCACCCCTCTTCTAGTCCACACACCGTAGGATGATCCAAACTGTCCATTTGATGGGCCACGATACTGGTTTCTCATATAAACATGTAGGAAGAAAAAACCAATTCAAAAGACCCTTTCGTTTTTATAAAAACTTAAGAAACGCAATCCAAAATGAAACAAACATGACGATCCAAAT
Source organism: Tasmannia lanceolata (assembly GCF_043159265.1). Taxonomy (NCBI): domain Eukaryota; kingdom Viridiplantae; phylum Streptophyta; class Magnoliopsida; order Canellales; family Winteraceae; genus Tasmannia; species Tasmannia lanceolata. The sequence goes on along the minus strand of NW_027518683.1, from coordinate 47,006,012 downwards.
TGAAACAAACATGAAAGAAATATAAAAAGATGATTTTCTCTCGTTAAAATTTCAACAAAAAAAAAAAACCAATAAAGGAGATGCAATTCAAACTCAAAGGAAAAGAAAAGAGAAGGATTTTCATCTCACCTCCATATCTGAGCATATTCCTAATTATGAAATCTGCTTACCTCAACGGTCAATATTTTTGCTAGAACTAATAAGTCCGAAGAGATCGAAAATGAATGGATAAAGCAAACTCTAGGGGTCGGGTGGGAGTCAAAAGTCAATACTGAATACTCACCCACCCAAACTCGAAGTTTTCAAAACAGTACAAAGCCTACTTCTAAGATTAGCCATTGTTCTAGTATTTCAAGTCTCAATCTTTTTCAACTGATTTTAAATGTAACTGAAAATGATGTGGATCCAATGAAGAGCCCTTTGCAGCTCTTTATGCAAGGGCTCCCTTGTATCTATCTTGCAAATAATCATTGTGCAATTGAAAAAGGAAGAAGTTCGATAAGAACAAGAACAATGCATATGATATTTATATTTGATTCTCATTAATCCTATGATGCAAGGTGCCTTTTTATGTCGGAACTCTTTCATAAACATTTCTTCCTAAGTGAAGCTTGAGCTTTGGAAGTTCATTGTTGGGTCTGTTTCTAAGGATTTTCAACCAATTACTTATGTTCATGGATACCCTTTCTTTACTTTGTATTCCAATAGTTGTTTAAGAAAGGCATATTTGTATAATGATCTCTGATATTTCCAACAGTACTACGTTTTTCAGATATGTTGGTTGCACTGTTTTCAAGATGCTTCCAATGAGATCCAAGTACCCCTTTCCTAGAGGAACCAAAGCGGAAGATATATTTCCCATTTGAATTTTTCAAACTTCCTTCTTGCATGTGTGCTCCTCCAGAAGCATACACCATAATAATAGGTAGAGATTCATTAGCAGCACACACCATTAGAAGCCCCAAAGATCAAAGGGAAACCAAGCAAATCGAAATACAAAATCATGCTATCTTATATATTCCGATTGATTCAGGGTTAATGTTACAGAAATAGAAAATCATGCTACACATTGGTGTGTTAGGATCCCTTGTTTATGGACTTAAATACATAAGACCATTGTGAACTTCCATTAAAAAATAAAGATAGATACAAAGGGAACTGGAATTTCTTATGGATTTAAATGCATAAACACAGTTGACAGACCACGAGCGGACTGGTGTCCACATATTGTAGGAAACTACTTAACATCAAGTTCTATTGTTGTTTCAATGCAACACACACTTCCAAAAAGAATTGGAAAATAGCACATGGTATTACTTGCCATTGAGTGATACCCTAAACAGAAAACTGATAAACGTTGCAAACACCACTAACCTTGGAGATCAAACTCCATTGTTCCTCGGTAGGTTTGTGACCATCAAAATTGTAATCTAACTCTACATTTGAAGGGAAGACATCTACAAAATATATCTTAAGGTCAGTGGAAGCAAATACATCATCTGGATAATATACGTTGATGATATACTATTTGCTAGTAGTAATTTGGCATGTTGAATGAGATCAAACAATTCTTGTCAACGAGTTTAACAGCACCACAGAGAACAAATGCAATCCAAATCAATGATATAGAAACATATTAAACAGAAAAGAAATACAATAGAAAGTTTAGGTCATTCGCTTGTCTTGATTAAATCAACAACTTTCCTTCCAACTAGACTCTCATCATTCGCCTTCAATCAGAATATCCTACGATGTTATCAACAGATAAGCCTTTTTTTACCACATCATTAGGTAACGACCATGCTGCTACTTTTCCAACTATTATTAACTAGCCTCTACACAACCTTAACATGAATTTTTTCCTATTAACTAGCTAGCCTCTGACATGTTAACATACAGACACTGTTAAAATAAACAGCACTGTTGTGAGGAGGAAAAAAGGGTGAGAAATAGGCGATTTGAAGCGCTCCCTCCTTAGGTCGACGGAAGTCGTAGGGAGGAAGGCTCTCTCTCTCTCTCTCTCTCTCTCTCTCTCTCTCTCTCTCTCTCTCTCTCTCTCTCTCTCTCTCTCTCTCTGTGTGTGTGTATTTTTTAGTCTTATCCTCTCTTTCTAGTCTCTCCCCATTGTTGGCTCTCTCTTGTCTCCCTCGCTTCCTCTGTATTTTTTGAGTCTCGCCCTTTCTTTCACGTCTCTCCCCATTGCTGGCAAAACATGAGCCGAGGAGGCCGGATCTTGAACCATGGAGGCCAGATCTGGAGTATGGCTCTTCTATGGTGGCTAGATCAGGAGCCATGGAGGCCAGATCTGGAGTATGGCTCTTCTGTGGTGGCTAGATCAGGGGCCGTGGAGGAGGTGGAGCTGGATCTGGAGCCAAGGAAAACCACGAAGGTTGCCGGAGGCCATGAAAAGCCGTAGGTTGCTGGATCCGGAGCCGTGGAAGGCCGGCTATAGGTGGAGCGAGGCCGTGGAGACCGTGGATTATCGGGTCTGGAGATCGTAGAGGATCTGGGAGGCTGTGGATTGCTGATTAACAATAGGGTTGCTGGGTTTGGCTGTAGGAGGTTATGGTCTTCGGAATCAAGATCGTGGGTGGTGGCCCGAGGACGGGCGCGGTGGCCAGTGGCAATGGAGGTTGCCGGATTCTTAACGATGGTGGTAGTGGCTGAGACTCCCCTGGCGAAGATGAATTTTGTGGAGGAGATGTAGGAGGGACTAGAGGTGGTGACCGTGGAGAAGGAGGTGGTCGTCGGTGGGGAGAATGACCTTCCGGTGATTGGTGGTGGTATGAGGCGGAGACCGTCAGAGATCCGACGATGTTGTTGGGTGGTTGGCTATCGTGCACGGTAAGAGGTGCAAGATAGCTCTGGGCTTTCAAGCGGGATTTTTGAAAATCGAATTCGGAATGTCGTGGAGAAGTCTGTGTGACGTGGCAGGTCACAATCTTGACTTGGTGGGCCCCACAATATGGCATTTTTCGTTAGATTCGATACAATTGAGGCTATTGGGTAATGTAAGGAGTAATGGGCTTCCCTTTTAAGCCAAGGAGAATGCTCCTGGGCAATTCATACTATGTAAATCTGGTGGGACTGCTAGTCCCCCATTGTAATTTTTGCTGGTACGAATATATTAGTCAATTTTAAAAAAAAAAAAAAAACACTTCTGTGAATTTGTCTAACTGAGATGTAACCATTAACTAGCATCTATAACTAATAGGCCTTTCTGTTATACTACATATCAAAAGGACTTAAGGGTGGAGAAAGACTCGCCATCAGTTCTCTATTATTTCTCTTCATTTGACTGAGAGCATGGCCCAGGGATGAAATAAACAAAGAACTCATCTACAATATCATCATATTATGGGGAATCAAGTAAAATGTCTGACTCAAACGGCAAGACGACGAGCCACTATAATCTCCCAGGCTTCCAACATCTCCTATGCTTGTCAACTCTGCTCTAAGATCAGAGATTCTGAAATTCCAAGGGATCTGAGAAAGTGACCTAAGGGAGTCCCCTGTGGTTTAAGCTCCACCAACTGGTCTGAGCTTCAAAAACCCAGTACTTGCCACATCAGATGTAAATGTGTCAAGTGCTGATGTATTGATGCCCATGTCCGAGATCTCTGATGGAGTAAAGCGAAATGGCCATTGGAGTCCACTGATGCAGGACTCATGGCCATGGATGACATGGCACTGCATGGAGGGATAAACAGGTGCCACATCAGCTGCTCCACTGTCACCATATAAGTAGATTATTCACTAATCCCCATCAGATGGTATTGGTCACTTTGGGATTCATCTGACACTTGTGATGAGGGTTGTAAGCCTGGTGGGCCTTGAGGATCCTCAGCAAACATGCAAATGACCCGATTTGATATGGTACCAATTGTTGACCACCTCAACTCAAGCCGGGTTGTTTTGGATTTTGAGAACCAATAGTGAGTCACCAATAATTAGTTTTTAACTCACAATCGGTTCTCAAAATCCAAACCAAACAGGGACTAACAATTAACAAAGGAAAATGTTATCCGCACTACTATATTTTGATGATCACACTCCTCACTTTATTAAAGTACGGTATGGCCCGCACCATAGGATTATCCAAACAGTCTACAGAATTTCTTCAGATGGAACCCAAATTCGAGTTTAGGGTCGGGTCGGGTTGCCCGATAGCCCAACCCGACTCGACCCGATTTCCAATTCGAGTTGATTTTTCCCAACCCAACCCAACCCAACCCGATTTGCGAAAAAGCTTAACCCGACCCACCCTAAATTCGGGTTGAACCCAACCCGTGTAGGAACATCCAAGTAACAACAATGGTTTCAAATTATATATAGTGCTAATGTCCTCACTACCATATTTTATAATGGCACCACTACTCTCCGTATTTTGATGATCGCACTCCTCACTTTATTAAAATATACGGTATGGCCCGTACCATAGGATGATCCAAACCGTCCATTAGATGGGCCACTGCCTACATAGATTGTGCCCCAAAAATAATTTTCATAGGTTGATCCGAACCCTCCGATCTATAGAGGGTTATAGGTTGATCCAAACCGTCCATGTGATGGAACACAACATCAATCGGTTGTGCCCGTAAAATCATTTCCATAGGTTGATCCTAGCCCTCCAATCGATATAGGCTGATCCTAGCCCTCCAATCGATAGAGGTTTCCATAATTATTGTTCCTCTTCAGGTGCCCGGAATCCGTCAATATTTTGCAAGTGTCCTGCATAAGTAATATAAATTAGTTCTTTCGTCATTGTCATATGTCTTTACCTATTCTTGGTAGTTTGTTTTCCGTAATTGTTATAGACAGGTACCCGTGTCGGTACTTTTCGTATGTAGATTACGATTTTACCCTCAAATAATTTCTCATATAGATAGAAAAGAGTAATGCTTACGTGTAAATCCCAGATAAAAAGATAAAAAGAAAAGAAAGAAATTTCTTTTTCCTCCCGCTATATTGTAGTAGATATATACGGAGGTGCTTAAACCACTCAGAACGTAAATACCTCGCACCACGAAAATCGGATGGTCGAAATTTTTGTCTATTGATTAAAAAGTTAGATCAACCAATGGAGTTGATTCTTTTGGGCACAATCCAGTAACATTAAGGCCCAACAACTGAGTGGTTTGGATTTTCTTATGAAATACATGCTCACCTACGAACAAACACTATAGATGACAGTGGGCCCACCTCACCTACCTGCATACATCATATAGCAAATGTTTTTTAGAAAATTCTCCGGGCCACTTTGTTCAAAGATCCAAACCATTCATTTGTTTAGGTTCAACGTAAATAGTTTATGCCCAAAAACCATCTCGATGATCCTGACCATCCGATCGAATATGACGACTTCATATATGAATCTCCATGGATCGAAGCTCTAAGATCATCCTATGGAGATGTTTTTTAGAGCAAGGACCATTTGCGTTGGGTCGCAACAAATGAATGGTTTCGATCTTCGAACAAAGTAAGCCCATGTGATTTTTTATTTTTATTTTTATATTTAAATGCATTTTTATGGTGGCCGTACTATGGGTTCATGTTCAAAGATAGGAGAGAAAAAGTACTGGTTATAAGAATAGAATTTTGATATTGTGTAAGCCCTAACACTAACAGTCAAGTATTTTTCAAAATGGCTAGTACAGCCCACACCATAGGATGATCCAAACCGTTCATTTGATGGGACACAACGGAAATAGGTTTTGCCCCAAAAATCATTTCCACAGGATGATCCTAACCCTTTGATCTATAGAGGTTTCCATACTATGAAGTTTCTCCATAGATCAGAGGGCTAGAATCATCCTATGAAATTGAGATTTTTGGGCACAAACTATTACGTTGTAGCTCGTAAAATGGGCGAGTCGGATCATCCTATGTATGTGTCGTAAGTCCATTTTGAAAAATACTGGACTATAGGGTCTTGCACCATATAAAATCTTATGAGGTTCAGTATGGGGGGCACCAATTGTTCGAGTAGCATGGAGAGAGAGAGAGAGAGAGAGAGAGAAAGAGAGAGAGAGTATAAGTGTTCTATCTGTTGTGAAGCGTGTTGCACAAGTTGTGGCTTCACAACTGGTAAAAGAGGCGAATTTATCCTAGCAGTGGGGCATTTATCACTGCCCTAACAACCGGTGCCTAACCGCTTCTGGCTCTATAACCAGGCCTCTTACCCAGAATGTTAATGAAACTCAAAACAGAGTCATATCGGGACCTAGGACCTATTATTTCTTAAGTGGCAACTCTAAAAACGAAAAGAGACATACTGCATGTCATGCCCCCAAACCGAATTTCAGTCTAGGTACATAACAACGCCACATATTCCTCAAACCATGGATATGTAATGTATTCTCATTGGAACCATACAATAAACAGAGCCACTGAAATAATAACTAATTTAATAACTATCTGAGTAATCAATGCAGAAACTAAAATCTCTTTATCCAATAGACTACATCAATTTAAATCAAATGAAATAACTAAGTGTTCAATCCTACTAAAACTACTATCTCAAATACCGAATAACTGGAAATAATAAACTCCTAAACTGTCTCTACCTGTAACTAAGATGTTCAATCCTTGCTCACACCCGAAGCCCGCGCAACAAGCACCCTAATGTTCTCTAATTGTAACATAGAAAGGGCTAATGCCCAGTGAAATAGATATGTCTACACTTAATAACATGATATCAATCGATGGAAAAAGAAATAACTAGCAATCTATGTAATAACTATAACTGTAACTGTAACTGCGACTGTAACTTTGCCTGGTGCCTAGTGTAATGAGATTAATACTGTTAGACTACGTAGCTCATGGAACCTGCCTACTAACTCATAGGAAGCCGAATTTCAACAATCTCGTACGGGATTACACCCTCAAAAATACTATGTAGGGTGGAGAGCTCGAAGATACTGTGTAGAGCCACAATTGCGGCTTGATCCGTGACCTTCCTTCGACCGCCTAGAAAAAGTCTCATACTTCGTCTTAAAGGACGTTGACTATTGCATTCACAGTCATACCATACTGTGAATATTGACCCTTGTGTACACTAACACAGTCAATATCAATCAAGAACATGTATAACCTTGCACAATAAATCATATTCAATGTGTAATAACTGTGGTAGAACATGTCTACTCACCTTGGGGTACTAGTTGATTTGTTTGTCAAGAAATAACTCCCTCGATCACTGTGTAGTATCACCTACAATCTATATTATCCCTTGATTAACACTTTGGATTAATATCTAGATCTTTATGGGGCAGATATGTGCCCTCAAAATTGACTGGAAAACTTTTCAAAATTTCAGTCCCAATAGTGTGTTCGAGCGTCCAAACCGGGCGTCTAGGACCCCTTTCGGACATCTGAGCAAATCCTTCGGGCGCCTAGGACCCCTTTCGGACATCTGAGCAAATCCTTCGGGCGCCTTTGAGATTTTTCCCACTCTTGGGAATTCTCATATGTGAGTGTTTGGGCGCCCGACCCTCACCCTTCGGGCGTCCGAGAGACTCTTCGGATGTCTCCTTCGGGCATCCGAACCTCGCGATTTGGGTTTTTCCCAAATCCCCAAATCGCGCAAGAACATAAGTTTCCTCCGATTTTCTACGCAAAAACCCTTCTTTCATTTTCGTTTAAGTATATTATACATCTTAATAAGTTTCCTCTTGACTTTCTTAATTGACTAGGGCATCGAACGCGGAAAGACGGGGTGATCTTTAGGGAAAACCAATTCCCGCAACTCTAATAAATGATTCTTCACTCGAAGAACACAAAACTTGATTTAATAATTATAGATACACTCTAATCCTTATTCTCAAGAAATCTGAATCTCTGTAGAGAATAATATTAAATTCTACACACCTTTAATTAGAAGATGATTTCCACAAGCTTTATTGCTCTTTCCTTTCCTAGACTTCAAGAACTCCAATCTCTCTTCATCTCTCTAGGGTTAAAGTTCTAAAATCTATAGTTTAAGTGTGTTTTTATAGACTCTTGCTAAGAGTCCCAAAGTAACAGGCTTCTAGAAGTCCTAATTTACTCCAATTAGGAAACTATCTAATTTCTCCATTCTATTTTAATAATTAAATAAAATTTAATATTTTCTACGACAAAAATACCTCTGTTTTATTTCCTCCATTTCATTTCTACTTTTGGGGTATTTCACTGTACGCTTCTAAGGGGTTTGTCCCTTGTCACTAAGGGAACATACCTCCGCATGAAAGACATCATGCTCGAAAGAGGGGAACATCCGACCCTTCCCCTCGGATCATACAATGAATAGAGCATGATAGAAAAATAAAAGAAAACATATGATGAAAATAAGAAAGAAGAAACAAGGTTGCACGGGAAGGTAGAAAATGAGACAGGCATTCTCCCGTTCCCTTCCCCCTCCTGGGCGCAGGGTGCGACAACAATCTATATCCTTATAAGGCTTACGTGAAAGGGAAGACTCTTTCCATGCTCTTCTTCTGGGACGATAGACCAAAGAGGATAGCAACAATTCTAATGCACAAATACAAAGTGGAAGTGGATAGAAATTATACCTTGGCCAGAAAAAGGGTGTAAGCCCAATGGTTCTCACCTTGGCAATCTTCTATGTTTTGATGATTCCAAACACAAGTTGAAATGTGTTGTATTTCTAACGTGTTTGATGGTTAAGTGCATGTATTGAAGATTCAAGCATTTCAAACACTTAGATCAAGGAAATCGGCATAGATCGAGGCTTGTACATCCTTGAACACCATTTGAAGCCAAAGTATGATGAAGGCTTAGAGCATTCAAGGAGAGATCTTGAAGAGCCAAAGGAATGGAGGTGATCCATGCAAGAGTTTAAGACTTGAAGATTTGAAGGCTTAAGTCTTGTGTTAGATTGTACATTTAATCCCTATTAGGTACCCCATCTTGAGGCATAATTGAGTCACCAAACAACTGACCTTAATTGGAATAACAATCCCATCAATGTGTAATTTGGAAGCCCTTGAAGCCCAAAAATTATCAGCATAGAAAATCTGGAATATCTGCAGATTTAGGCTTCTCGGAGCTCCGACCTCAGAACTCCGAGAAAATCCTCGGAGCTCCGAGAAATGGTCCAATAACTTTTTTCCAAATTCTGTTTGTATTCCCGGAACTCCGAGAGAAATTCTCGGAACTCCGAGACCACTATGTCGGGAAAAAAAATAGCCGTTGGGGATTTGCCAGAATTACGACTATGCCCCCAAACGGTCATATTTGGGTTTTCTCTCTCTCTCTCTCTATATATATATATATATATATATGTGTGTGTGTGTGTGTGTTCTCTATGCCTTAGAACACATCTCTCTCATTCCTAAACATGTTCTAAAACATATTAGAGAGTGGTAATCATCCTTGTGCCTCAATTTGGGATATCTAGAGGGATTTGACCTAGGCTTGAATTTGTATATCATTTCAAAGAGTGGAATTTGTGTGAGCTTGAGAGCTATCTACCCTTCAAGAGGGAGTTGTATTTTTCTATTTTCTTTTATTGTATTTGGGCGAGTGTTCGGAGAAGCAGAGCCCTCTCTCCGTGGTGAGGATTGCCACCAAGGTTAAAGCAATTGTAATCGGCACCGGTCTTCACCGTGGTTAAGAAGATCAAATAGTGAAGCCATCAACGGGTTTGGTTGATGGAGTGGAGCAGGCCTTGTGTGTTTGAGGACCGAACCACTTTAAATCTCGGGTGCACTCTTTCTTGTCTCTTGCTCCTTTCTTGCATTGCACTTTAGATTTAACTCACTTGCTTAAATTGTTTTAATTTTTGATCTCTTAAACCTTCTTGTGAGAGTTTAAATATTTAGGTTAAAAATTTCAAAAGGTAAATTTTAATTTTATCAACCTAATCTCCTTTTAGGTTGTCGTTTGGGCCCGCCCTTGGAATTTCAAAGGGCCTGATAGAGCTAAGGGGATTGCCACTGTCGCACTCCTCATATCGACAGGCGGCACGATCTTTGAGGAGATTTTGGCTCTAGACCCACTTCATGCTTCTCGACCTCATAAGTTTTATATCTTAGGGGAGTTTTTTGTCGTTGCAGTTTTGGTGAAGTCTCTCTCTCTCTCTCTCTCTAATCTCTAGTCTTTAAATAACTTACCTTCAACCTCTCATTCACCAACCTCTGGACAACCCTTTTTAAATGAGGGGGTGACCCCCATTTATAGGGATCAGAGAAAATGGCAAAGCGAAAACTGTCAGGCAGTCCAATCAGCCATGGTTGGTCGCGGCTTCCAACTTTCAATGCTTAAAGAGCAGGCAGGCGTCGTCGGTTAAGTGAAAGTCGTCTCCGTCATGCCCAAAAGGAAGATTTATGCATGCACACAGTCTGATGTCAGTAGTGCACCCCATGCACGGTGGGGTCCGATCAGTCAAGGCAATCAAAGGCTTTCCAATCCCTTTTGAAATAATGGTTTTTTTTGGAAAAGATATTTCCAATCCTAGGATTTTTTATTTTTTTTGGGAAAATAATTTCTCTCAGCTCGTGTGTAGCTCAGGTATTTCGGAGGTTAGGCGTTCGCTTGAGAAGCATGATAAGATTCATCATGGGAGTCCTATATTGCGGCCGATCACAGGCTGGGCAAAATCGGTGTCAATGCCTTCTAACAGAAGAGGTGGAAATATGGAAAAGAGTTTTCTTTCCATCTCTTTTCACCCCTTTCTTTCAAACCAAACAGCCCCTCTGGGTTTGTGATTCTAACAAACTATTTTAAACCTGCCGTCAAAGGATACTACAATTCCAAGAAAGCACTACGCAACGAAGTAGTTAAACTAGTTGCCTCTTTTGATTCCGATTGAGATAGCTTATAACATCGGGGATTTGCTAGGGACAATTGCATAAGGCATTTCACAGACCGTCTGTTGCATGAGAGAGCATCCACCTCCAACAAATTAAATGAATAAGACAATATCTGTTGAAAAGGCTCTTGTCATTTGCAAATAAAATTAGGGGAAATGATATCTGCGCCAAGTGTTCGACAAACAATAGTTCATAATAATCTCATCTGCAAAAAAGGAAAAAAAAAGAAAAGAAAGTAAAAACAATGCTCTGTGTGCTCCCTCAATAATCGTGTCCCCATTTTTTTAAATGGTGGCTTTGAAACACCAAAAAAAAAAAAAAAAAAAACCTTGTTCGTCAGTCTTCTCTCTCAATCATCGCGTCCCCCTTTTTTGAATGGTGTACACAACCATCATGTTCTTCTTATACTTTTCCATTTGAAAATTGCCAATGCCCCTTGGCACCGTCGAAAGCCGTCTCCCAACTCTCAACTGCACAAGTGTATTCTTGTCACAACCTATCCATGAATCACAAAAAATAACAAGGAAAGATATAGTTACCCTCGCCAGGTGCAACAAACTCTTTCCTCAGTGTAATCATCCACCCGTCCTCCACCATACTTATCCTCCTGTGCTCCACTTACACATACTAGAAGGTAAATTTCTGTAGACATTCTATTTTGACCGGACCCTAATACCCCTAAAATTGAACAAATTCCAAAGTTGAAAAACCCGAAATTTAATAAATCCCTGAAAAAGGAATCCAAATGCTGGACCCCAAAGTTTTACCAATTTACCTTACCCTTTAGTGGGCTTAAACCCCTTGAAAGATTGCCATTGTCCTAAGGAGAGTGCCCGTAATTTTTCACTCGAAAAACAATTCAGAGGAAAAGACAAGTCAAGTTTGTGTCGCCATCAATGCTGTGAAAATGAGAGTGCATTATCAAAGTAAAGGAGTGCCAATATCAATCCATGGACTAGTTGAAGCAGAAAAGACAAGCTGAGATTGTGCCTATACCAAAACATTGTAGTGCTAACATCAGTAAATTAGTGGCGTTTCCTGCGAGAGAAGACAAGTTGAGGGAGTGCAAGCGATCAAAATTTGATGGTCTAAAGGCCCCGAGTCTTTGCGAGTTACTCAAAGAAGAAAAGCGAGTTGAATGGGTGTAATTATTAAGATACAAATAGTACTGGTATCATTTTCCATTGTTTAAACCAAGAAGGGGAGTGTTATTGAGGCAAGGGAGTGTCCATATCAGCCCACAAATCAATTAAGAGATGGAATATGTGCAAATATCAAAATAGGTTGTCTAGATATCATTTCTCTTTTGAAAAAGGAGGGTGTGCCATTACTAACCCCAAATGTTTAAAAGAGTCAAATGCTACTCCTGTTGTTTCCCAGACCACCGTCCCGGGTATAGAAAAAAAGGGTAGTGATAAAATGTACTAGATAGGGGCTGTCAAGGGGAAGAGAAGAGGTAAAGCATATTACTTGCCATAAGTTTCTATTTAGCCACTCCCCTTTGTATAAAAAGAGTAGTCAAGATACACCTGAGGGGCTGTCCAGGAAGAGAGTGGTTGAATACATCATTTACTTGGAGTTGTCTTACCCAACCCATAGTAGTATAAAACAGTAGTAGTAGTTATAATTCACTGAATGGGAGCTGTATAGAAGGAAAATGGGAGTGCATTATCGAGCCAGGGGTGTGCTCACACCAATAGCAACCATAAGTCATTTAAGAGGAAAAGACAGCTTAGGTGGGCGTGATGACCAAATTAGGAGGGTGTTGATTTAACAGTAAATTTATTTTTCCTATAAAACGCCAACCGATTAGAGTTTAAGGGTCTGTTTAGTTGCGCCAGGGAAATGGAAACGGAAAGGAAAATGTACCCATTTTCCGTGGAAACGCCATTCTGTTGGATGTATACGGAAAGCGCGAAGAAAGTGACAATGGGACGTGGAATCATTTTGATCCTACGTGTAACCATGGTTTTAAATTTCGACTGAAATCCGAAATTTCGGTGGAGACCGACACCGAAATCAACAAAAACCGAAACAGTCATTTATTTCGGCCAAAATTTCGATTTTGCCCAAAATTTAAACAAAAAAACCTTTTTTTTATTTATTATTTTAATGTTTTACCGAAATTTCTGTCAAAATATAATATTGAGTAAAATACCATTTTCTTTGTGGTACCAGATTTCGACCGAAATTTCGAAATTTCAGGGTCCGAAACCGGTACCGAAACTGAAATTTTGAACCATGCTCCGTAGATATCCCACATAATGCATATCTATTAGAAAATTCATTGCAATTTGCGACCACGATAAAATCAACTCCGATCACGGAGAGTTAGATCATCGCTGGATTGTTTCTTGGGTTCTCAAAACATACACTGCCTATTCAGTCGTCTAACCCTCCAACCTGGACACCCCCATGAGAATTCTGTTTCTCCTCTATCACTAATACTCTATAAAATCTGGATTTTCTGTTTGCTTAGACAGAACTCCTAGACCGGGTCATAAAATAAGTTTCTTTGTCATGGTAAGGCTTAAAAGGACATGAGGGCTCTTGTTCTTGCTATTCTGATCCGAACACAAAAATTATGAGAGAAGAAAAGCAGCAGGAGAAGGGTATTAAGGAATACATATTCGGTAGGATTTAGTTGGGAAAGGAAAAGCAGAATGCTAAAAGACCTGTGGTGGTATGCGTAATCCATTCGTTAGGGCTTTCATCGGCGCCACGTGTACGAGATCCTCTATACTATAAAATAAAACTAGTGGGATATCCCATACATGCACTGGTTTTGGAGAATTTGTAGGGTTAGGTTCGTCGAATTGGCAAGAGGGGGGCGTTCTATAATCTAATCTACAAGGAATTACACCAATTGTGAGGTCTCGACCGGTGATGAACTCTTGACAGGGACTACAACACCATTCGTGTCTATAACCGTGGGCCCAACATTTAATTTGTTGAAATCTTGGATCAAGTTAGCCCCACCCATATTTTTCAAATTGAACTTTACACCCCACCAAATGAATATATTGGAGGATGTGTGACACCCCGTTTCCGCGTTTGTAAATCCGAGCTCGAGACTGGGAAACGAGTTATTTTCCGTGACGTCAATGTAATTCGCGCTACTTCTGTCGTGAAAAAAAAAAAAAAAAAAAAATCGAGCAGCAAACAAAAGCCCTAAAAACAGAAGCCATACTTTCTCTTCTCTTCTCGTCCGCTCGACTCAATCTGATCTGCACGGCACTCGCACAAGCAACACTCCAATCCTCAAGCTCCTTTGCTTCCTCATCACATGTATTCGTCGTTCCTTTCTCTTTCCCTCTTTTTTTTTTTTTTCTATATATTTCTCCTTGAATCTCTGTCATTATGCTTGGATCTTTGTTTTTTTGTGCTTGGATGTTTGTTTTGTGGGTATTTGGCTTAGATCTATCTATTTTTTTGGGGTGTGGATCATTTTTTTGGTTAGGGCTTGGATTTATGTATTGTCCTTGGATTTAGGTATGGGGTTTCGGATATTGTTGGGCATTTGTCTGTTTTTTTAAGCCGAAAACTATGGGCGAGCAAAGGGTTTTATTGTCTCAGGTTTTCGGATTTTCTTGTTGGGCAGTAGATGTATGTACTGTTGGGGTATAGATCTTTTTAATGGTTGGGGTTTGGGATTTTGTGTTATCCTCCCTGGTTTTTCTTATATTTTACCCCAAAACTAGGGTTTTTCTTCATGGTTTTCTAAATTTTTACCATGGTTGTTCGGGTCTCAGGTTTTCGGTTTCCATTCTTGGGGCTTGGATATGATTTATCTTCTGTTCTTGGACTTGTTATTCTGATGATGGATGTGGTTGTCAATGATCTTGGGTGTTTTTATGGAAGTGATATTCTGTTGTTCTAATCTCTTTCTGTTGTTCCCCAATTATATAGTAGTATAGTAGTATTGGGTGTTTTTTATGATGGATGTTCTTGGGTGTTTTTTTTTATGATGGTTGTTCTTGGGTGTTTTTGATGGATGTGGTTGTCATAGACTGTTTCTATACTAGTATTTTTTTATTACATTGTGGTTGATTGTTTACATGGGGGTATTAATGGTGGTTTTTTTTTGGAGATTATGGTAGTGTTAATGGTGTTTTTTTTTGGAGATTTTGGTTGTTTTTTTGTGCTAAGGGTAGAGGAGATGCCAAATGAAAGGGCAGGGGGCGTAACTTGCTTTGTATGTGGTAAATAACATATTCTGTGCTGTTTCTTTTCCGTTTCCTGGCAACTGAATGCACAGTCCTGCTGTTTCTTTTCCGTTTCCTGGCAGCTGAATGCGCACTCCCACTGCTTTCTTAGCAGTTTATTTTACTTCTTTGGAGTCTAGGGGCTAGATCTGAATGGGACTTTACTTCTTTGGAAGCAGTAGGTTCATAGGGGGTATCTTGATTGTCTGGGACCAATCGAAATGGGAGCTTCAAGAGTCTTGGCACAGGAGGTTCTCGGTTTCAATTGTAGTTCGAAAGAATGGAGATAATTCTTTATAGACCTTCACAGGGGTTTATGGTCCAATACAGAGGGAGGAGCTAACAGTGGTTAGAGAAAGATAGTCTCACCCGTGGTGCATCGGAGGGGGGGGGGGACTTTAATGAAATTCGGATAAGAGGGGAAAGACTTGGTTGTCGAAGGGCCACCCAGAATATGATGGCCTTCTCTGACTTCATTGCAAATTTTGAACTGATTGATTTGCCATTATTGGGTGCTCAATTTACTTGGGCAAGAAACTCCTGTCGCAGTCGGGTTGACCGCCTTCTCATTTACCCGTAGCGGCGTGCGTGTGTTCCTGACGTCTGCCAAAATGCATTACCACACTCTGTGTCCGATCACTGTCTGCTGCTTCTTGATCCAAGATTGGAATCTTGGGGCCCTTCGCCGTTTAGATTTGAGATCGCATGGTTAGAGATCCCTAAGATGGATGAGAAAATGGGGGAATTGTGGGCAAATTTCAATGTATCAGGGCCATCTAACGTGATAATTGGTTGAAAAACTACTCTATAGTAAGAAAAGACTGAAGGAGTAGAATGTAGATAGAATCCAGTTGGCATTGGAAAGGAACAAGTGGTTGAGTGTCAACGCTATGGACAGAATCCCTAAGGATAGAATCCCTAGAGCTAAAGGGGAACTCTTCTCTAAAGGACAGACTCCTAGAAGAAAGAGGACAGACTCATATACTCTATAAAGGCTGGACAGAATCCTATGGTTCTACGAGGGTAGGACAGACTCCTAAACTACTGACTCTATGGCGGTAGGACAGAATCCAATGGCTTTGTGAAGATAGGATATAATCCTATATCACTGTAGAGATAAGACAGAATCCTATGACTTTCTGACTGTGGGACAGAATTGTAAACTCTATGACAGTAGGACAGACTCCTAAACTGATGGACTGACTTTTAACACTAGAGGACAGGTTCCTATCTAGAGGACATATTCCTAGCTAATGGACAGAATCCTAAACTATATATTCTAAGCAAGGGGGGTGCTAATGAGACTGGGCTAGTCTCCTAGATAATGAGGAAACAACTATCACTAACGAGACACTGAATGTCTCCAATGAAGGGCTCAAAGTAACCTTATCATTGCCTTTGCAATGATAAATAGGGTTAAGGCAACTAAAAAAAAACTAAGTTAGTCTTCTAAGAATAGGGGGTGCAATTTGTGAGACTTAGATAGTCTCCTAAAATGGGGGCTCTAGATGACTCTTTCATTGCCCTTACAATGAATGGAGAACCTAATGTCTGAAGGTGTCTAAAGACTGAGAAACTCTACTAAATAAAGAGGGGAGTGCTATTTGGACCGAGCAAGTCCCCTAAGGATGGGCTTGGGATGACTCCTTCATTGCCCTTGCAATGAAGATAACGAGTGTCAATGAGACTAAATACGTCTCGGAAAGACAAAGGGATAAGGAGTAAAGGAAAAAAAATGGTTAGAATTGTACTACTATCAATACATGGCTTAGATTAATCTAGGAAGTAATAACAGCACAACCATGCTTTGGTATTGCAATTCCCATGTTATGTCATCAATACAACAAGTTAGCACATTAATTGACTATTCATTTTCAAAGAAATAAGCAAAAACAAGGCATGATGATAGTGTACATAGTAAATCATAATTGATTAACACTACCTCCAAAGGGCATAAAAAAATCTGGTTTGTGGATAAAATTGAAAAGACTCAAACCCTGCATTCTTGTTTTAAAATAACATAAATAATTGAGTAAAAAAAATTAATGAAAGTTTAGCTCTTTGTAAATGAGTGCTGTGTAATGCTCACATTAGTAACATACACAAGGAATAAATTAAACCTAACATGTCAAATGTGTCCAACACTAAACTACTTATCTAACCAATTAAAGATTTCTCATTTGATCAGCCCTTATTCCATATTTGATTTCAAAGTTACCTTCAAACCTCTCTTTAACTACCAAATGAATTTCATGATCCAAGCAAAAAATTTGACTTTGACAGTATCTACTTCATCTTACCTTTTATGGCAAAAAAATTCTTGTAATGTCTTCAAGAATATAAGGGAGAACTATTGCAGAGATAGTGTATAGAAAACCAAAACTCATTAACAACCAAAAAATAAAGGATGTACAAGCTCAAACCCTAAGTCCTTACCCTCTTTCTTCTCCGGCCATTTTTCCGGCCGATTCACCTTCTCCAGCGAATGTGAACTCCGGCCGGCATTGCTTCCTCATTTTCCTCCTTGATTTTTGTTCAAGCTACTACTTCTTATTTGATACCTTACTTCGAACCCTAGCTCTAAACCCTATTTTCAGCCTTTTCTTTTTAAACTTTGGAACTGTAGATCCGTTATCATTTTCTTTGATTCTCGCCATTATTATGTCTTGAGCTTGGAAAGAAGAGAAATTGCAAAAGGAAAGAGATTAGGAGAGTAGAAATCGAGAGAGGGAGAGAAATTAGAGGAGAAAAAGGAGAAATAAGTTGTTTTAACTATATTTTGGGCTGATCTGTTCGTTGTTGCATTTTTCCGGCAAGATTTCTTGAACTCTGGCTATGATTTGAGGATCTAGTTCAACTTCTCCGAGGAATTTCACCGGAAAATTTTTCTACAATAGATTCTGAATCTGTTCATTATCTTGTCTTTGGCAATTTCATCAACTTCGAGTATTTCAGAGTCTAATTTTCATTTTTCTCGGCTAACATTTCGGGTAACATTTTAGATCTTGCTATCTCTTTTGGCTAAAATTGATTAGCTAGTGGATTTCTTTCATTCTGGTAAGAATCTTTTATATTTCAGTTTTTTATATATTCAGTCAAAATAATTATGCTACGAAATGTTGTTTCTCTTCATAAAAGGCAGAATGTATTGTAATTATCACTTGAACTGTTTTCTGGAAATTGCATGCTTAGAATAACAAATTATTTATCCTGAGTGTTGTATACGCTCATGATGTTATAGATATTGGAAGAGATTTTAGGTATATTCTTTCTCTGATGGTATGATGATGAACAGCTATGTGATACTTATGACAATAAGGTTAAAAAATACCTAGTAATTGGAGAATTGTCTTAATCTCTTTTAGGCCTGCAAAAGTGATACCTGCACTAGGGTTTTTGTTCTGTTACATTTTATTCTGGTGCGAATTTTTTGATGGTCTGCAAATTATTTCTTTCTCCTTAGTCATTGCCTGGTATAATTTTGAGGGGTTTTTGGTGAGAGAACGAAAACCATTGGAGTTCTTGTAGTTTATACTTTATTCATAGGGTTTAAGTATGAAAATGTGGTTCTTTGATCTAGGTTTTAATAGCTGATATTAAAATTTTTGTTATAGGATTGTGCTACAGACTTGTATGCTCATAGTTTCTTTTCAAAGATCTTCAGGCCTGTTCAACAAAATAGCAAGATAGTTAAAATGATAGATATTTTGGTCTCATCCGTAATGCAATTCATGTTAACCCATGGTCTGTAGGTTGCTTGATTTTCTATGTTTAAAGAATACCTACACAATCGTAGCAT
The DNA here is from genome assembly GCF_043159265.1 of Tasmannia lanceolata. Classification (NCBI taxonomy): domain Eukaryota; kingdom Viridiplantae; phylum Streptophyta; class Magnoliopsida; order Canellales; family Winteraceae; genus Tasmannia; species Tasmannia lanceolata. Next base: position 46,987,194 of record NW_027518683.1, on the reverse strand, counting down.
AGACATGTTTTATTGAGTGCACTATGTTAGCTTGTTTTATGTGGCTTGCCCCTTTCACAATGGTGGATTGAACCTTCTGGCAGCTCTTTGAACATTAAAAGACAAGGTGAGTTAGTGTGTCTAGCAAAACATGGTTGTTTTGACATCATTTCCCCTTTATGGAAGCCCAGCATGGAAAGACAATTTAAGTCATGTCAGTCTTCTTTCATGTCTCAGTTTATTTTTTTTACGATGGTTCTTCAAAATCTTTACAAAGTTCTTATTTCAATTTGTGAAAATTAGTCATGAAATGGAAGATGGAATTGAATGTAGTCTGTGGAAGTGAATATTATCATGTGATAGTGAGGCAGCAGGGCTTGAAATGGGTATAATATTATAAAAAAAGATCATTTTAGGTTCCAAGCAAAGTATGAAGAGTGTCAACCAAAGGCTTATTAGTTAGTACATCACATCAGGCTTATTCATGGTGGTTTTATGACCTGCCTAATAGATTGGATGATTTCAGCTGTTGTACATCCTTTATTTTTTTTGGTTGTTAATGAGTTTTGGTTTTCTATACACTATCTCTGCAATAGTTCTCCCTTATATATTCTCGAAGACATTACAAGAGTTTTTTTTGCAATAAAAGGTAAGATGAAGTAGATATTGTCAAAGTCAAATTTTTTGCTTGGATCATGAAATTCATTTGGTAGTTAAAGAGAGGTTTGAAGGTGACTTTGAAATCAAATATGGAATAAGGGCTGGTCAAATGAGAAATCTTTAATTGGTTAGATAAGTAGTTTAGTGTTGTACACATTTGACATGTTAGGTCCAATTTGTTTCTTGTGTATGTTACTAATGTGAGCATTACACAACACTCTTTTACAAAGGGCTAAACTTTTATTAATTTTTTTTTACTCAATTATTTATGTTATTTTAAAACAAGAATGCAGGGTTTGAGTCTTTTCAATTTTATCCACTAACCAGATTTTTTTTATGCCCTTTGGAGGTAGTGTTAATGCAATTATGATTTACTATGTACTCTATCATCCTGTCTTGCTTTTGCTTATTTCTTTGAAAATGAAGATAGTCAATTAGTGTCCTAACTTGTTGTATTGATGACATAACATGGGAATGCCAATACCAAAGCATGGTTGTGCTGTTATTACTTCCTAGAGTAGATTAATCTAAGCCATGTATTGATAGTAGTACAATTCTAACCATTTTTTTCCTTTACTCCTGTCCCTCTGTCTTTCCGAGACGTATTTAGTCTCATTGACACTCGTTATCTTCATTGCAAGGGCAATGAAGTAGTCATCCCAAGCCCATCCTTAGGGGACTTGCTCGGTCCAAATAGCACCCCCCTCTTTATTTAGTAGACTTTCTCAGTCTTTAGACACTTCAGACATTAGGTTCTCCATTCATTGCAAGGGCAATGAAAGAGTCATCTAGAGCCCCCATTTTAGGAGACTATCCAAGTTTCACAAGTTGCACCCCCTATTCTTAGAAGACTAACTTAGTTTTCTTTTAGTTGCCTTAACCATATTTATCATTGCAAGGGCAGTGATAATGTTATTTGGAGCTCTCCAATGGAGACATTCAGTGTCTCGTTAGTGATAGTTGTTTCCTCATTATCTAGGAGACTAGCCCAGTCTCATTAGCACCCTCCTTACTCAGTTTAGGAATATGTCCATCAACTAGGAATTCTCGTTAGTGCAACATCGTTTTCCGGCGGACCGCCGATCTGGCCGTCCGCCGGGCCTCTAGCTCTCTACCGCTGAACTCTATCCAGCCAATCTCTCATGCCCGCTTATTTTCTAGATTTGAAAGGAGGATCAAAGTGGGTTTCAATAGCTCTCTATCCCTAAACTCTATCCAGCCAATCTCTCATGCCCGCTTATTTTCTACATTTGAAAGGAGGATCAAAGTGGGTTTCAATGGCAAGTGGAGTTTACGAAGATGGGGGTGATTTTGCTGGAAACCATGGAGGTGGAAAATGGTGAAAATCATATGGGAGGTGACTGCGGAAGAGGAGATAGTAAAAGGGATGGCCAAAATAGGGTATGATGAAGGATCTGTTGGAGATGGGGTCTAGAGTTTTGGGTGAAATCGATGGTAGGGATTCAAGGTGGCAAACGGGTCGTGTCGCCTGCGGCCCGGCACGGATAGCTACAGTGACGCGTGCCGTGCCGGGCTTGGTTGGCGGGCCGGCACGGACCGTGAGCCCGGATGCCCCCTTTAAAAAATATGTTTTTTTTTTTTTTTTTATTAAAAGTGTGTTTTTTTTTTAAAAAAAAACCCGAGAATACCCCCAAAAGGTGTTTCAAACGGCTAGTTTGGGGGGTATTCTCGTCCAAAACTTATATATTTCATAAAATCTCGAAAATACCCCCTCCAACAATTTTATTACAAGGTTATTTTAGTACTTATGTTTCTCATCCCTTTGACACATGGCACAAGTTTATTGCATAGTTTTTTTTTATCCAAAAGTGAATAGTATTTTCCTATAGCAACCCTATTAAATTTTTTTTATAAAGATGGGAGGTCTCAAAGAAAAATTTATTCAAAATTAAGGTATTCATTTTGAATTGGTTGCCCCACGACACGTTTGCCACGTTGAAATTGTGGGCCTATGAATAGATTGAATTGAAGAGAATGGTAATGTGAAATTACCATGTGAACCCATCGTGATTATAATATTGGTTCATTGGTGTCTACACCTACCTTAGTTAAGATATGGATGGATTAGTGTAAACCTGTCACATTAGATTAAAATAATTATTAGATAATCACTTTCCCATTAGATAATTATTGAAAAAGGGACAGATATATATATATATATATATATATATATATATATATATAAAACTCATAAGTTTACACGATATACATGTAATATGGTGTAAGCCCGTATAGTAAAGTATTTTTCAAAAAGTATAAGGCTTACCCCATAGGATGATCCAAGCCATCCATTTGATGGGCCGCATATTTACCCCAAAAATCATTTTCATTGGATGACTCGAACCCTCAGATCTATAGAGGTTTCCATAGTATGCAGTTCCACTATAGATTGTAGGGCTAGGATCCAAGATTTTTTTTTTTTTTTTTTGGATATTTAAGTCCTTTGGTTGAAAAATGTGATTGAACGGGCCGGCCCAGCCCGGCGGGCTGCTGGCCGTGGGCCGTGCCGTGCTCGCCTTGGAGAAAATCGGCCCGGCCCGACCCGTGAACCCTTCCGTGCCGTGCTGTGCCCGGCCCTTCCGGGCCTGATATTTCCGTGCCGGCCACCTTGAGTAGGGATGGCTGAGATGGTGAAGAAGAAGGTGGATGATGGTTGTAGATCTTGGATCTATTGGAGGTGGGTTTGATGGTGGTGGTGGATGGAATAGAAGAGATGGGTTGGGTGTGGATGGTGGTGGCGATGGTGGAGAGAGAGCTGTAAATCTCGGATTTAATGGAGGGTTTGATGGTGAGGTGGTGCTAATGACAGAAATGGAAGAGGGTTTGAGGCCTTTTGGGGTTTTGAGAAATGGATTTTAATGGAGGTGGGTGATTGGATCTATGGTGGTGGAATGGCGGCGACGATGGGGAGGTCGAGGAAGAAAACCCAAATCTCTCTCTCTCTCTCTCTCCTTTTTTATCTCTTCCTCTCTCATCTGATCTCTCCCTCTCTCTCTCTCTCTCTTTGGTCCCTCTCTCTCACTCTCTGATCTCTATCTCTCTCTCTTGATGGTGGCCAGATGTTGCCGAAGATGGGCCGATCTTGCAGGAATTGCAGAGATGGTGGCTGGAGGGGCGGAATGGCCGAAGCTGGGCTCGAGAAGGCCGGATTTAATGGTGAAAGGGCCGGATCTGGTTAGGGTTGATAGAGAAAGTGGGTGGGAGAGTCTTTGGAGGTTGTGGAAGGGGCCGATGTAAGGAAAATGGTTCCGGATTCGGGGGAAAAGGAGGAGGTTGGATGTGGAGGTGAGGGAGGTTGTGGATAGCGGCAATGATCTGTTAGGGTTAAGGTTTGAAGGAGGAGGAGGAGGAGGAGGAGGGGAGTATTAGGGTTGTTGGGGCTAGGGTTGAATGGGGAAGGAGGAGGGGAATATTATAGTTTAGGGTTAGGGCTTGGAGTATACTTTTGGATGGGATGATTTTTGGGTTAGGGGAAGTAGTTTTTGGAGAGGATGATGGAAGGATTTGATATATTTTTAATGGGGAGCCACCGGTGTTTGGTGGTGATTCGAGGTGGAGGCCAGCGAAGATCAGATGATGATGTTGGGCGATATTGAGTGTTTGGCTATCGTGCACGGTTAGGGGCGCACAATAGCTTTGGGCCTTCGAGTGAGATTTTTTGAAAATCGAATTTACCACCCGGATTGTGGTGAAGAAATCGATGTGACGTGGCAGATTACGATCTTGACTTGGGGTCCCACAAATATGGCATATTTTGCTGGATTCGATTCTATTGAGGCTATTGGGTAATGTAAGGGGTAATGGTTTTTTCTTTTGGGCCAAGGAGAATGCTCATGGGCAATTCATACTATGTAAATCTAGTGGGACTACTGGTCCCCATTGTAATTTTGCTGGTATGAATATATTTGTCAATTTTTTTAAAAAAAGGAATATGTCCTCTAGATAGGAACCTGTCCTCTAGTGTTAAAAATCAGTCCATCAGTTTAGGAGTCTGTCCTGCTGTCATAGAGTTTAGGATTCTGTCCCACAGTCATAAAGTCATAGGATTCTGTCTTATCTCTACAGTGATATAGGATTCTGTCCTATCTTCACAAAGCCATTGGATTCTGTCCTACCGCCATAGAGTCAGGAGTTTAGGAGTCTGTTCTACCCTCGTAGAGCCATAGGATTCTATCTTGCCTTTATAGAGTATAGGAGTCTGTCCTTTAGAGAGGAGTTCCCCTTTAGCTCTAGGGATTCTGTCCTTAGCATTGACACTCCGCCAGGCTGTGGATCACGGGGTGTTGTCTTCTTCCACCACTTTTTCCTTTCCCATGCCAACTGGATTCTATCTACATTCTACTCCAGTCTTTTCTTACTATAGCGTAGTTTTTCAACCAATTATCACGTTAGATGGCCCTGATACATTGAAATTTGCCCACAATCCCCCCATTTTCTCATCCCTCTAACCATGCGATCTCAAATCTGAACGGCGAAGGGCCCCAAGATTCCAATCTTGGATCAAGAAGCAGCGGACAGTGTTCGGACACAGAGTTCGGTAATGCCTTTTGGCAGACGTCAGGAACACACGCACGCCGCTACGGGTAAATGAGAAAGCGGTCAATCCGACTGCGACAAGAGTTTCTTGCCCAAGTAAATTGAGCACCCAATAATGGCAAATCAATCAGTTCAAAATTTGCAATGAAGTCAGAGAAGGCCATCATATTCTGGGTGGCCCTTCGACAACCAAGTCTTTCCCCTCTTATCCGAATTTCATTAAAGTCCCCCCCCCCCCCCCCTCCGATGCACCACGGGTGAGACTATCTTTCTCTAACCATTGTTAGCTCCTCCCATAAGAGACACTTCTCCTCCCTCTGTATTGGACCAGAAACCCCTGTGAAGGTCCATAAAGAATCATCTCCATTCTTTCGAATTACAATTGAAACCGTCTAACCACTGTTAGCTCCTCTCATAAGAGACACTTCTCCCTCTGTATTGTACCAAAAAAGTTTTCTCCAAATGCAGCAAACAATCTCCTTATCTAGTATTCTTGGGCTTCTAGTTAAGAATTATAAATGATAATGGAAAATAATGGAAGTGGTTAGACCTACCTTGAATGCTAAGCAACCCCTCATCATGTTTTCATGCGTCTCTCATAATAAATAAAGAACAAATTCTGCATGATGTATCACATATTTGCATTAGTTATCCCGAGCATTCTTTTTGTATGTTTTTCATTAAATTGTTATTCCTCCATCTGATTCTTTAACTTCGAAACTTCAGTGAAGCTGAACATTGGCAAGTGCATATCAAGATATTTTTTGCCATGTGCTTGAAAAATAAATGTTGATTAATCATTAATAAATAAATTCCTTTAGCCCTATTTTCTACTAACATTACTGTGTTTTATCTTTCACAGATTCACTTGGTGAAAATTGAGATGCTTGTATTACAATCTGGAAAGCAACTACTTGTTGATAAAACCGTATGGGCACTGTATGGTGATTGCTTCGCCTGTTGACTGTGGTACCATGGCAAGCCTTGCATCTAGAACGGTGATCTAGTAGGGTTTAAAGGATGGCTTCTTATTCAGAGGAACAGGGTGAAGATTACCTTTTCAAAATTGTTCTGATTGGTGACTCTGCTGTTGGAAAATCGAATTTGCTTGCAAGATTTGCGAGGGATGAGTTCTACCCCAACTCCAAATCAACAATCGGAGTGGAGTTTCAAACACAGAAGATGGATATTGGTGGAAAGGAAATTAAAGCACAAATTTGGGACACAGCAGGTCAAGAGCGTTTTAGAGCTGTGACATCTGCATATTACCGAGGTGCTGTTGGAGCTCTTTTGGTATATGACATTAGTAGACGTCAGACTTTTGATAGCATTGGCCGATGGCTTAATGAATTGCACAGTGAGTGCTAATTTTTTTTTTTGAAAGTTGACTGAAATTTTATTGATATTGTGAGTGATACATTGGGACCAGAGGTCCCACCAGGTATTACATAGCATCATTAAAGATGGCCAGAGGTATACTCCTGACCAGAGGTGTGAGGTTGTAACATGTAAGCAGAAAAACAGACAGCATTATGTTGAAAATCCCATCGCCCATAACCAGTCCTTTCTTTCGCTAATCATCGCAATTAAGAACTAGTAACCTCCAATAAGTAAATCCCACGATTGGATTACTAAAGCACTACCAAAACCCCATCTCTGGAATACTTCAATCTTCACCAAAAGGTGTAGTGTCCAGCGACCCCTATCATTTGACAGACATAAGGACTAACATCCAACCCAAAATAATGCGACCCCTATCATTTGACAGACATAAGGACTAACATCCAACCCAAAATAATCCTTATCACTGATTCCCATTAGAACATCCTAAAAAAAACTCTAAAGCATCTCTTTTTAAAAAACCACAGAGGGACAAGCTAGGCTGAAGACTTCTTTAATTCCAGAATAAGTCCCACCACCTCAGATATGAATACCTCCTCATCCAGACTCAAAATGGAGAGTTCCTCATCCGAAGGGGTATGTTCTCCTGATGCTCTCTTCCTAGCAATCATATCCTCTAGTTTCAGAATTCCCTTCCTCTGATCTTCCTCCCAGCGAAGGCACCTAGAAGTCTGTTCCTCCTCCAATTTTTTGATGAAAAAGGGATGTTTATGCAAAGGGGAGTGGGATTCCTTAATCGTCTACATGCCCGTCAACATAAAGATTCCTTCTGGCGTACATCTAGCTTCTTCCTTTAAAATCTTCCATTGCTGCTTAGAGAAATCCTTAGCAATTTCCTTCTGTGTTGGGGAGTGATTGGATGCGCATTCCTCCCGGTAAGCCATCCTTCTCAGGACTCTTAGGGAAGTCTCCATTTCAAACAAGTCTACCAGAAGCTTTCTCTTTTTACCCCGGCATGAAGACGAGGAGGATGGGGGACGAGATACCGAGACGCCTTGATCTTCCATTTAAATCCAAAATCCCAAGCCCAAAGGAAGAAGAGAAGAAGATCACCTAAAAAACAACGTATCAGCGCAGAATGGATACAGAACGAAGACCAATAACCCAAGTTTATGAAGAGTCTTCCGCTATCATGAAGCGGCATTAATTGCGCCGCAGTGGCGCTTCCCAATTTCATCATTAATTCTTCCTTTAGATACGAAGGTTATCCCCATTATACTTCAGCCATCCTCCAATTAGGTGAATATTAGTTTCTTTCACGTTTTTCAACGTGCTAGCCCCATTGCCGATGGCGGGATGCACAACCATAACCGCATAAAACCAAAAGACACAAACTATTTGACTTCCCACGGCAGGAAAAAAGTTCCTGCTAGCTCCAGGGTTTGACATCTTTACGGTCTTCGAAGATGCCCCCCCCCCCCCCCCCCCCCCCCCTTTTTTAAGGGCTTCTTCTTGACGGTTGCACAGAAGGAAGGCGCCCGAATCAGCCAAAAATCCAACTGTCAGGAAGACAATCCAAGAAAATTGCTCTTATGCCGAGCAAGCCACATATGAGGGCCCACCCTTTTCTAGGAACTGACCATTATTTCTAGAACCCTGATTCATCTTAGATATAGCTGGATTGCCCCACAGGCAAATATTCCAACCTGAAACAGGGTCCTGATCTCGTGACCCTGAATTGAAACTCAGATGTCTTTTCAGACCAGGCTCGGGAAGCGAGCCTTGCACATTTCCAAATCTGACTCTTGAAGATTTGAAATTTGAATCCTGATGAGGTGGTTTCAGAATGCCAGCTGGCCGCCTAGCCTGGATCTCCATGGGGGGCACCGACTCCCTGTTTTCCAGTGGGCAATCAACGAAGAATCTCTCTGACCATCTCCAAGATCCAATCGGGTGCCTCTGGATCCCTGGATTGAGACTCCAACCATGTAACAGCGATTAGAAACCCATATCTTCACAAAGGGGGAAAATTTCCAACAAGGGGCATGGATTTTGGCTGATACAAAACCCATACATTGATTATGATGACCTTCCATTTTAATTTCCATCACCCGCCCAAAAAGATTTCCCAAGGCTTCAACTGTCGAGGAAGCCCGCACATGTAATGGGATACCGGAGAAATTGACCCATAGTGTCTCAGATCCCTGGATATAATCTGGGGACCAAAGGGAGAGGGAAGATAGGGGTACTCCCCAGATTCCGATTCCCAAGTCCAAAATCCTAGCAGCCATCTCTTCAGAGTCAAAGATAAAGAGGACCTCGTCATTGGAAAGCAAACACGGGCAAGCGAGAGAAGGAATGTTCCAGGAGTTTTTGGCCCACTCCCAAAGATCCTGAAGGGATCCAGACAGATCATTCCTTCTTCCATCAAACATGCCTTTAAGGAATCCAATCTTGTTTCTACCTCCTTGTCAGAAATAGAGAGCGATGGAAATCCATCTTCTGCCATAGAAGATGAGATTACCCCAGAGTCGGGCCATGGATCAGATTCCGGAGCTATCGGGCCTCCAGCACTGATCAAGTTTTCTATTTCCATCCTGAGCCACAGCCACGACATTTACTCTGTCGTTTAAAGTTAGAATAATTACAAGACGAGCAGGACCAATCCCCCCACCTCCACCACTGATCAAGTTTTCTATTTCTATCCTGAGCCATAGCCACCGGGCGATAAACTGAGGGTGATGAACTCTTCTTCCTTTGAGGGTACCTAGTCCTCCATTTGAAATTGTAAGAAGCACAGGATGTGCAAGACCGGTCCCCTTGTTTCTGGTTTTTTGCTTTCACCATCTACGCTCTCTTCATTCAATTCAACACTAGTGAGTGCTAATTTATAACTAATAGGATTCGTTGTTAATCAATGGACTTGCTTCATTTTTCCTTGTTTGCTACATTCCTTTTGGTGCTATGCTCTGTATCAACTATACTCTAAAACTTGGTTTATAATCCATCTCCTCCGTTCACTGTAACAGTGAACCCATGACCCCATCGATCCGGACATCCAACTGGACGGGTTCCTCTTGGGTAGGCCATAAAATGCCAGTAGAGTTTTTGTTTACAATTGGCACTGCTGACTGTCCATAATCAGGTTTTTGATTAGATGGTGGTGAAATCTTACAGTGTGGTTTTATGCTATGACTCTGAAAGAGACAATCCATTGTATAGTCCGGATCAATGGGCACTGCAGTAGTTGTGTGAAAATGGGTCATACACCAAGATTTAGAGGAATTTGAACACAGGATTTTTACTCCTTGTCTGCATATTTCTGATTAACTTACAATTAAGATTGTGGATTTCTTTTTTGAACAGCTCATTCTGACATGAACGTTGTTACCATACTGATTGGTAACAAGTCGGATCTGAAGGATGCAAGGGAGGTTAGTACTGCTGAAGGCAAGACCCTAGCAGAGGCGCAAGGTTTGTTCTTTTTGGAAACATCAGCTCTTGATTCATCCAATGTAACTGCTGCCTTCCAGACCGTCGTCAAAGAGATATACAACATCTTGAGTAGGAAAGTCATCCTCTCTCAAGAACATAAGAAACAAGAGTCATGGATGGGCAATGGGAAGACTATGGTTTTACAAGGAGATGCAAGTGAAACAGAATATCATCAATCCAGGGGGTGCTGTTCTTCCTAATGCTGTTGCATATAGTGGTCTAAAAAAATGTAAAGGAATATGTGCGATTCCTTATTGTTGCTTAGATTGCAGATTTAGCAACATTTCGTTGGCATTGGTTGTAGAGGATGCTAAAAATTTAAATGTGAGCTCATAAGGAGATCAGAAGAAAATGGTGTCATAAAAATCGAAGTGATGGTCTGTGGATTCATATCCTTCTACCCTTCTTCCCTTCTTCCCCCAATTTGATTGTCAAGGACTTGGTTAGCTCCTATATGATTCTGTATCTGATGGTATGGCAATGCGAGGTTCCGATTGTGGCATAATGGCTGTCACGCTTGGTGTCCTATTTCTTTTTATTTTTATTTTTGCCCTCACACACAACACCAGAAAAAAAAGTCAGAAAGGTTCATGGTTGTTCCACTTAATCAACCCAAGTGATTTTAAATCAAAAGAAGATGAAAATCCCAGCTGCATGCACTTACCATCCCTGAGTGAACAGAACTAAAGGAAGCTATAATGAAGACATATTTCATCATCATTAGAGAAAGAAAACATCTTGACTGCATTCATCTCTCTCGAAAATGCAAAGAGTACAAGTGGAACAACCTTTTCCCTCTTACTAATCTTTGATGCAAGCATCATATTAAATTCATCGTTTAATCTGACACTTTCCCCAGACAGTTTCACTCACCAAGGCCCAAGTATCTATAATCTGTAGTTTGCAGTCGGTGAGTATATTTTGCATGCAGACTTCCATGTGAAGAACGAGCTTGTCTATCCTTATCATTTTTCTACTGTCTTTTCACTTAAAGTAACGAAAAAGTAAGGACTTCATGGTTCTACTTGAATCAACCCTATTCAACTTTTATGTAGAGGAACCTTCAATTTAGGTTAATATCCCTCTAAATTAATATACTCATAGCATTTCCCTCTTAACTGTGGAAAGAAAAGTTTTGGTTCTACTTCAGTCAACCCAACTCAAATTTTATGTAGAGGGCTTCAATTTATGTTAATATGCCATCCAGCTTGTAGAACGTAAGGGGGGGGGGGGGGGGGGGGGGGGGGGGGGGGAGGGGAAGAAAAACCTCTTTTCTTCGTAAGAGTAGATGAATAATATGGGCTTCCAAGCTGGAGACTGGGTGTGCAATGTCTGTAAATACCACAATTTCATATGGTGGAAAAAATGTTTGGTTTGTAAGGTTGGGAAAGAAACAGGCAAACTCGGCGACCTAGAGAGGTGCAGGAGGAAAACTCGGGGAGCTGTTGACCCGATTCTGGGAATATTTCTTGCAGTTCTATTGATGGGATTCCAACCTTAACTATTTTTGGTCAAGAGGTGGAAGATCGATGTACCCTTCTAAAATCCTGCTTAGTTGGTAGCCCAAAATGGGATAATTGGAGCCTGACGGACATTTGGAATCGAGCTAGAACTTATTGGAACATCCCATCCCTTCCAAGGCCAGGCAAACTCGGTCACAACATGATTTTATTCATGTTCATCAGTGAAGCTATGGCTGCCAAGGTCTTAAAGATGGGAGCAAATGCTTGTGGGTCTTTCCTCTCCTCTCTGTCGGTGTGGAGCCCAGTTATTAAGCCTGAGAAAAAAATAAGTTTGGTTTAACTTCTCAGGAATTCTGTTGCATGCTTGGGCGACATCTACGGTGGAGGCTTTGGGCCGCCTCTTTGGAATAGTATTAAAGGTGAGGTTAGAAGCGATGATGATTGCCTCAGCTTTGGTCCTTCTCTCGGATATTGCAGAAATGAAGCCTTTCGTCCATATTCAAATTCAAGATATCAATTTTCGAATCGAAATTTAATCACGGGTTCTTAAGGACACTCGCTTGGTATTACCGACGAGACTTCCCCCACCTCCTTTAGATCCTCTGGACTTGCCACCATTGGTTAAACCTCAAGAGCCATTGACCGCGGTCGAGCGGAATATTTCAGTGGCAGATGAACCAATGACAGAGGAAGGTAGAGAGGGTGGTGGTGGGTTGAATCAGGGATTGGTTCTAACTCAGTTGAGCCAATTCGAAGCCTCTCAGTTGGGTGACTCTAGCGGTCCCCCTCCGAAATTCAAATTTCAAAATGATTTATTGAACCGTAGTGGATACGCCATATCCAACGAATATAACTCGAAAGGTACTTCCAATTGCTAGCAAAAAGGTTGTCAAGTCACAAAAAGAGCTCGAAAGTCAAATCGCAAAGCCTATAAACTGTTGGGGGATCATTTGCGTAAAATCTTGGGCCACGTCTCCCTTCAGTCCCCAGGTCTCGCCTGCCCCGCTTGCGTCATGTCTTCTAGCATTTAATGGGTCAGGCCGGGCAAAAATCCTTCTCTTTCCAGGTGTAGATTTCTGGTAAAGGAATAAATCCTAGGAAACTAAAGGTTTTTTAAGATCGACATATAGACAATAGTTGGTTTCTCGAAAAGGAGGTTCGCGGCAAGGAATAAGTACTACCTCGACTCTCGTTCCAAAAATCTTCTCTCCGCCGTAAATGCATTTACGCCTGGAGTTAAGGTTTTTGACATGTCCTTGGTCGGTTCGTTCTCTTCTCTTTATATAGGTAGTTTTTGCTATGGCATTTTGTATCTATTTGGCTCTAGGTTACTTGTGTGGTAAATATGGACTCTGTCATCCCGGAAGCCCAAACAATATGGCAAAGAAGAGCGGAGATAGTTGATTGTTCCAAGTGGGATCATACTTTAGGGAAGATTAGAGATCTAAGGTATGACAGATCCAGAGCTTCAGTTGAAATACCTACCCCTAGTGAGCTTACTAAGCGAGAATTGAAGAGTGAATGGAAACAGTTGAAAGAAGATGCCCTGCGGAACGTTGAGGAATTGTTTTCCTTAACAGGCTCTCGGAATATTGAGAATATTTGTGTGTCAGTTTATAAGCTTCAGTTCTTTAAGGATAAAATACATTACCAAGATCTTGTGCGCCGTTTGCAAATCAGCCTCTCTGCCTGAGTAAGTTGGAAGAATTAATAGCTACCCTTGAGGATCCCATGGAGGAAATCCCTGCTCCTGGTTTTGAGATTGAGATTGTGTTCTTCTCTAAGGAGAAAAGGTTGAAGCATAGTGTGGAATTTCTTCTGGGCAGGGTAGGGAAGTGTGCTCTGGTCGGCCGATTCTGGGATGCAGCTTTTTGGTAAACCTTCGCCTTGGTTTTTGGAGATTACGGTTTTTTGGGATTTTTTGAACAGTGGTGGATTCATGGTATACACAAGTACTGTTCTAGGGTTGATTTTAGATTTAGAAAGTGGTTTTGTAGATATTCGGGAGTTAAGAACGAAGATCGGGGCCATATAACTTTAATTTCAGACGTTCTGGTAGAAAGATATAGCTCCTCCTAAGCTTGAGAGACCACGGTCTTTCACTTTAGAGGAATGGTTGTCTGAAAATGTCAGGGGAGTTGGATGATTATCTGGGTGTTTCTTGGGATGTAGTTATGCTGGCAAAGTCAGGAATATGTATGGGTAATGAAATGTTTAGGTCTTAAGTCCTATTTGGCTCTTTTTGGTATTTTAGGGTATGCCCTGAAATGCCTGGTCCGATATTATGTAATGACAACTGGGACTTCTGGTCCGGCCCTAATGTATCCTTCATGGTATCAATGAATATCAAAAAAAATTTATGTTAATATGCCTCTAAATTAACCATGCTTGTATCTTTTCCCTGCTAATTGTGAAAAGAAAAATTTTCTCAAGAAAAAAAAATTCCCCATCAGAAATGTTTTTATTGCAATCCAAACAAGGCCAAGGGGAGTCTTTTTCATCTTGCTTGGTCAAAGATTAGAATCATTTGTCAAAATAGGCGCTGAATTTGTGATAGGCCAACAATGTGTACACGTGGCTGTGGGGGTCTATTCAGCATTGCCGGTGTTTCGTATGTCGTTGCTTTTTATAACTGTGAGAAGAAAAAAGAGAGACAATTTGGTTGGAGCGCCATGGAAGTTACAGAAGAAGTTCCCTCTTCATCACTCACCCTCGACATCTCTCTCCCTCTCACATATTAAGCCTCGAATCACGTTTCTCTCTCTCTGTCTCTTTATATTTTTGTTTTTTACATTTTCTTCTTCTTGTCTGTTTGATTATTTTCCTATTCTTCTTTCTGTTGCTGCTTGCCTTGGAAAATAGGGTTCTCAGTTTTTATTGGATTTTATTCATTTCTTTGAACCTTCGCTTATGAAAATGGCGCAACATTGACGAGAATGGCCTATGTAGCGTAGGCGGTGGTGTATGTAGCCCGGTCTAAGCCACAGGACCTGAACGAGCCACAGGAACAGGAAAGATCTTGTTGTTATAGCTGCAGCAAGAATATGAATCAACATATCCTTAATCTGTTCCCATCGGTTAGCGTTTGAAGGGAAAAACAAGCTTTTTTTTCAGGCAGGTTGACGATGTAGTTTATTTTAAAGAGGGGTGTGTGCAATAGTTTCCTTTCTTTCTTGGGCCTTCTCAGGTCCTATTGGAATCTTGGACACGAATGAGGTGGAGGTTCGAGCCATGCATCATGGTATAAAACTACTTAATGTTGACTTAACTAGGGTGGAGATTGAAGGTGAATTGAAAAATGTCATAAGATGGATTAATGGGTCACGGTCCTCCCCATGGAGATTTGCGGCTTTCTTTGATGAAATTCAAGACTTGATTGGAAGCTCTCGTCTTTAGGCGTATCATGTAAAGAGATCCGCAAATGGGATTGCAGATAAATTAGCCAAAGATGGAGTCTCTAGGGAGAGCTTGGAACATTTTGACTATCTTCCACCCTAAGACTCCTTTGTGGATCTTTGTAATTTCTAGTTTTTATCTTGTATCTATCTCGGGACTCTCTCTGTCTCGTTTTTCTTAATATATTATCTATTGACCTTTTCAAAAAAAAAAATTTCTTTCTTTCTCTCGCTCGATCGCTTCAATTCCTATAATTTGAAAGATAACAGGAAAGCCTTCTCTCAAATTTGAAGATGTGACACAAATAATGAACCGATATCTCAACTTGATGAGCGATCCGTGTTTGGAAGCAAAGTGGCTATAGCTTGCTGTACTTTGCATGCAAGAAGAGCGAACAAAAAAATGGAGGGTCCAATGAGCCCACTGCAATGGCACCGAAATGGGCACACAATTCATGCCCTAGTGCACCAGTAGCAAGGAGGAGGCAAGAGGGGGAGTTTAGTTAGCTAGTAGCAACCGGGGGAGATTCTAGACCTTGGAATTTGAACTTCTGCACAAGTCGTTACGTTGACATGAACTTTTTTTGGGAGGAGTTCGAGTATCGGTGGAAGAACAAGCATTTCTTCCACGACCATCTTGATTTTCCTTCTAAAAGAGATTGTGAGAGCAGCTGCTAGGTTAGCCAATGTGTTAGCATGTGTGTCCTTGATCCATCCACCATTAACGCCCCACTTCATGCGACCTCAAGGGTCTGGTGAAGTGGATTCCTAGCACGACGCGAGCATTCTATTAAACCAAACCTTTCCAAGCGCTCCCATATAGAGCCGGAGTCATGGCGACTATGAAATCGAACTCGACCGTCGGGACTTACTCGATTACAAATTGCCTCTTTCAATTTTCCAAAGGAAACATCAGCATCAACATCCCATTTGAATTTATCCTTCCTCAATAGGGCCATTATGGGTGCACTTATTTTGCCGTCATCTTGCACACACTTTCTGCAGTAACCTGTCAGCCCAAGAAATCCTTGCAATGCTTTGATTGTGGTCGGTTTAGGCCACTCCAGCATAGTTTTAATTTTTGAATGGTCTTCTGCTACTCCCTCCTTTGATACAATATTACCAATCTATTCAACTTCGCTTGATCTTTTAGCAAACAAACAATGCTCCTGTAGGAGGGTGAGTAATCCGTAAATGATGCTCGTAATATTTCCAAGGAGAACCACTGAATATTAGAATTTCATCAAAGAAACTACAATAAACTTATGGAGATATGGTCGGTGATGTCTTTCATAAGACTTTGAAAAGTGGAAGGCGCATGGGTAAGTCCAAGCGACATCACTAAAAATTCATAGTGACCATCACGAGTCCAAAAACCTGTCTTTGGAATGTCTTCATCAGGAACACGAATCCGGTGGTACCCCGAGCGTAGATCCAACTTAGAAAAATATTTGACACCTCTGAGCTCATCAAGTAGTTCGTTCACCATTAGAATTGGATGATTATCTTTGATGGTGGTTCGGTTCAACGCTTGATAGTCCATGCACATTCTCTTAGACCCTACTTTTTTCCGCACTAGTAAGACAAGGGAGGAGTGAGGGCTAACACTAGGCTGAATATTGCCAACTGCCAACATCTCACGAACAACCTTTTTTTATCTCAGCCTTCTAAATGTATGGATAGTTGTATGTAGACACCCCATTTTGACCGGACCCTTTTCCCCAAAACCGAATAAATTTATGAAATCGAATAAGATCCCGAGATCGAGCAAATTCTCAAAATTGAGCAAAATTTCGAAATTCCCGAAGAACCGAGTCCCGAGTGATGGATAGACCCGAGGAGTCCCCATTTGTAGTTAGTCTTGTGAAACTTTTCAAAGCCTTGATCCCCATACTCATTTTCCCAAAATTCGCAAAAATTGCAAAAAGACTCCTGAGTTTTGGTATTGGCACTCTATTTGATTTCCCGAGTTTTAGTGTTTATCCGCGCACCATATTTTGATTTTATATACTAACTCGCCTTGTCTTAGGAGTTATTAAGGGGTTATCACATTTCCCAAGATAGCCCTCACGAGCTAGTTAAAGTAGAAAAGACAGGCAAGTTAGTACAATTGTCAAAACATAATTGCGCTAATATCAACCTTCTCCACCTACTCCTAACAGCCACTACCTCCATTATTTTCAACACCAAAACCCATTTCATTCGCCTCAACCTCCAGTGATTCCGGCGATTTTGCCGGAAGCCGACCAACCTTGCCGGAGATCCAATCCAACCCTCCACCATTAGCCACCTCTACATCTCCTCCATTTTCAGCCACCACCACCACTATCTCCCATCTCCATCTCCAATCCAGCCCCCGTACCCTGTTTTATCCAAACCCATTTCTACCACCAACAAATCCCACTTCCATTAACCCATATTCTTCAAACCCTCTTCTTCACCTTATCCACCATCAACAAAAAAACCTACAAACCCTTCTCATCTACCCTCTCTTAAAGTTCGGTTTCTAACAGAGGGTCTTGATTCTCTGATATTTTTTTGCGATAGAGAGGGGAAGCTTCATCGGCTGTTGGGGAGAAAAACCCTAGAAAGGCTAAAAAGAAAATCACAGAGAAAAAGGGGGGAGAGGAAGGAAGCTCGACCATCACCATCTTTGGCCGACCCATCCGGCCATCCTCTCCACCTCCGCCGTCACCATCCTCATCTAAATCCATCTTCCCAAACCCACATCTCCGCCTCTGATTTTTACCATCCCAATCCTTAGCCGTTCATCTTTTCCGACAAACCTCCGCGGAATCCGGCAATCTCCGACAAACAACGCCACCATCTCCGATCAACAGAGCCGTGCTCCGATCATCCGGCATGGCTTGGAAGGGGTCGAAGCAAGTCTTCTTCATCCGAGGGTTCTAGCGAAGGATTCCGAGATCCAAATCTCATCCATTGCTAATTGAGGAATTCGGGTAATCATTTTTTCTTTCATTTAATTCGGGGTTAGTAGATGAATCATGTCAATGAGAGAGTACTGTGGGTTCTCTCATCTTGCTTTTTTTCCATTGCCAGGTGCTGAATCTGTTTTCCTTCATCTGGTCATTTGTTGTTTAATCATAGAGATTTAAGAAGTTAGATCCTGCACTTGATCCACGATCTTAAACCTCAATTGTAAGTAAAGGCAGAGATCTCCTTCTCTAATCCTTGTTTTTACTGATATCAGTCCAACCATGTCTAATGGCTGCACAGGCTCTGCTTGCTTTTATACCTCAATTAGTTTCTTGAGAGTCTTTTGAGGTATCGTAGTTAAACCCGGTAATAAGCTCTGACAGTTTTGTAAACTAGGAGATGAGGCTAGTTTTTGTGTAGCTATTAGCAGGGTTGTGTTCATATCAGTAGCCATTCAAAAGGAAAAGACAAAGTGAATCAGTGTGATTGCCGAAGCATGGCGATGTCAATGCCCTCGATTAAATTTTTTTCATTCTTTGCTGCTAGCGGAAGTGTCGTTGGCCTATCTATGTTTGCTATTTGCACCACCATGTTGTGATGATAGCTTTATGTTGTCTTCTTCTTTGCTGTTGGTGTTTTAAGGGAAGTCTCGAGTTAAATTTCTAAAAGGAAAAGACATGATTAAATTGATCTTACCATTGTTAAAGCATAATAGTGTCTAAGAATCTTCTTCATGTCTTGATAATTGTCTCGATATAATTTGTTAAATCGCCTAGACCCAACTCATATCTCTATGCGTATGTGGTTCATGAATAGGTTTGGGTCATTTCATAGTTCGGTTTGATGGTTATCTTGGTGTGTTTAATCCTTGAAAAAGAGCACAAGTCTTCACTTTTAGATTCTATTTTATGTGCATTCTTATAGCTTTAACTTTCTAATGTGGGGTCCTAGAAGGACGAGAGCAAGGAGTTTTGAATTCGGCAGTGATCTCTGAGCTTTCACATTCGAGAGCCTGATCTTTCACTCTTATAAGAAGTTTTTGCCCTCGACTTGTTTTGCTTCTACTGGTCACACCAGAAAGACTAGAGAGAGGGGTTGTCAGTTGTCATTTTCGCGGTAGCAGCAGGTATAAGATTAACTTTCCCTCTTATCCCGGCCAAATTGGTTTCAACAAGCCAATAGACATGACCAATCTTTCATCTTTGGCCCAGTTGACTCCACTTCATATTGAACAAGTCAATCCAAATGATAAATTCCTCACCATTTATTCTTCGATTCTCTTTCCAACTCTGCCTCAATGTTTAGGATCTTCATAGGGTTCTTGTGTTCATCATATTTGCGGTCTCTTGGGATTTTCAGGACCACCTTATCTTTCTCTTTCCTTCCCTTTCGAGGCTTCTCTTAGTCTTAGGATTTTCCTTAGATCTCAGGGTTCCTATATCGTCCATTGATTTCAGAAGTTTTCTGTCGGGTCTAAGTGGCGATGACGGAATGATTCTTGAGCCAACCCTTTGCCCTTCACATCCTCTTTCCCTTCTTGGGATTCTTACAGGGTGTAGGGATTTCCCTTCTTTCTGAGGTCATCATTTCTTATGGGATTCAGGGGTTCCACCTTGTTTTCTTTTTGGGACTACTCTCTTCACGTTCCTTGGGATACTCTTTGTACTTCGGGATCCCATCGATTTTGGGAACACTTTGTCACTCCTCTCGATTTTAGGCGACGACGGACGGAAACCTCCTGAGCCAAACCCCCCTTTCAATCAAAGGGATAAACAAAAACACATAAAAATCAAATAGTAAAAATCCAAAAACAACAAAAATCGTCGAAAACATCAAAAACATTTTTCGAAAAAGCTGTTTCGAACTACGTTGGCTTGATCCCTTCCCATAGGGTACGTAGGTAGCTTGGGTCCACCCAAGTCCAATCAAACATTTTTAATAAATATTTTCATACATTTCAAAACAAAAACAAAAATGGGCAATGATGGTGATTGCCAGGTCACTCGGAGCCCTCTTTTCATTCCATTTTCGGTTTTCATCGTGGTTTTCTGGTTTCCATCGGTTTTCTGACGTTTTATCGGGTTTTGGGACGGGCGATGACGTAGCGTGGCCCATTTACAGGGATTGTCCTCGCTGAGCCCAGCGATAGGTCATGACGATTGCGAGACTTGTCCGATCTTCAACAGATTAGGATCGCTGGGCTTTATTCCTTTTGAATCGCCCTCTGAGCCTATCGTGTGTTCCATTTTCTTTTTCCTGACAGTTTTTGGTTCTCGCATACCGATGATTTTCTGATTCTTTTCTTTTCTTGCATCTTTTAGCTTGTCGTGTGCTTGCCTCAGATTTCTCATGCGTCGCTTCTAGTTTGTTTGCTTCTCAAGCATTTGATTGATTGTTATTTTCTTAACCTTATCTCTCGCATGGGTTCGCATGTTAGTGTGATTACTTTACTGCTTTGGTTGCTTAGCTATAGCGTTTATTCATTTGTCTTATCTTGATTATCTGTCTAGATTAGATCTTGACTACTTTCCTTATCTCATTATATCTATCATTGTCTGTTTAGTTATAGCTCTGCATGTGGTTGTTAACTGCTTTCTTAGATGTGATGAGTTAGGATTTGTTTGCTTTCTTTGCTCATCCCCGGGTCATGCATGTTTCGATAGACATTTTCTCGGGGATGATTGTTCCCATTTCACATGATTTTCGCCCAAAACTCCTCAAAGTTAATTGAAAATGGCATAAGAGACCAGGTGCTTGCACTTGGGCGAATTGGGGGTGTTCTTCGGATCTTCCCATTCATCACCAGGCACGAACCTTTGCATCTCTAGTTATCCGTTACAACAGAGTATTTTATGGGGTTCCAGGGCCAGCTCCCCTGGATGGCGACTCTGAGTTATTTTAGGTGCGTCTTGGTTTCGAGGCTCCTGTCTCCGGATCAAGAGGTATCTCATACATATACATCGCCACCCATGCTGTGAGTGGCATCATTTCGAGAGTTCCTTGGTAGAGCTCTCCTTCACATTGTGGAGGTCTCAGAGGATTGACTGGGGGATCTCGCGTCCCTCGCTCACCGTCCTCTCGGGATCGGGGTCCACATAGTACAGTCTCACATTTGTAGGATTGATGCTTGGAAGAAGTGGTATGCGCTAATCATGAGAGCTCTTAGGAGGCAGCCCCTTTGGCTGTTCAAATATGCCTACATATTCTACGAGAAGAATTTTCATGTCAGCAGCTTCTGTAGCAAATTTAGAACCTTCCCCTCTTCGCAGCTGCACTAGAATGATTTCATGCTCATTCTGCTCAAGCTTTTCCATACGATGATTGCTGATCGTAGTCACGCTTCCTCCATCATAACCCTTAATAGTCACCTTTTTCCATTCAATGAAAATTGCACAATGTGGTTGGAAAAATTCCAAGTAATATCTCCTAGGGTACGCAATCACTGAGCTCCCTAGACTAGATCACAACTATCTAGTGGCAATAGTAATAGATGTATGACTAACTCTTGATCTTGTACGAAAATCTTCATATTAGAGAATTTTCCCGCACTAGTTAAGGTTTGACCATCTGCTATCTTAACCTCAAACGAAGCAGAAATTAGGGCACTCCTCTTTGGTATGAGGTGGGCATACGAGAACAATCAGTGCCCATTAATTGTTGAGGGTGATTCCACAAAAGATCGGCGAATGAGGCGGCCGATAGCCTAGCAAAGGCAGGAGCCCAAAGGAAAGAAATATTGTTCGTATCTTTCTTGTAAACCCTACTGGGGCTAAGGACTATGATTCTACTTGTAATCTCGGGGGGGACCTTGTCCGAACCATATTATAATAAATTGTCAATTTTCAAAAATAAATAAATAAATCATCATTTGCATATGTTTCCATATGATTTCATTATTTTACAATATTTTCACCGAAACCGAAATATTTCCGTTTCCATGCCGACCCAAACTGAAATTTAAAACCTTGCCTCCTCCCACTTCACTAGACAATGTGTTCAGCTACGTTCCCGTCATTCCATAAAAATTACTTTGAGTTGGGTTGTGAAATAGGGCTTTTTTAAGAGGTAACAACACATTTTATCAACTCCTCTATCAAGTGAATTGAAGTGATCACGCTGTTTTTTCCTATCAACCCAACCGATCACATTGTTCCTAACCTAGCAAATTTTAATCTTGAGGTTGAAGATCCTTTCTCGGAGCAAGAATCACTAGAATAAATTTGCTTCACGGACTTGGGCTCAATGTGTTCCCCAAGCAGGGTTAGAAATATTGATATTGCTTGGCATATTGGTAAGGGATTGGAATAATATATTGGTTGTATTAGCTATATATATTAGTTGCATCAACGATATGCTTGTGAATTTGGTGATACATATTCTCATGCTCCAAAAAATAGAGCAATACACCATAGCGATCTCATTAGAAGAGTTTATTTATTGCACATAAATAGCACTTAAACCTAATAGCTTTAGGGTTTCGACTTACCTCCATGGGGCAAAACAACACACATCAACGACTAAAGGGGAAGCCAAATAAATGGCTGAAGAAGACGGCATGCGACTAGGCAACCACTCCAACTGGACAGCCACACCAAGATCATGGTGAGAGATCACGATGAAATCCAAAAAACCAAAGATCTAGTTGGTATCTCTACATCCCAAACCCACAAATTGATTTGGTATAAACAAGGTTTCAAGTTTCGATTTCGGTATGCATTTTTGCCGTAATGGAAATGGAAACAGGTTAGTTTTATATGGAAATTTCCGTGGAAATCCTGTAAAACTACAGACACATCTCACACATGCAGTTGATGAACATTTAAGATTGAACATTAGGAAGTGTTGGAATAAGCAAAAAATACATACTAAAGATGTTAGGAAATAATCCTAACGGTGGATGTGGCTTTTGCAAGATCGATGGTCAAGATCATTTGGTTAGTTAATTATTTTGTGAAAAGTCATTATGAAAAGACTTTATGTGAAAAGGTATGAACGTAAAGAGACGTTTGGGGAGAGGGATGGGCGTGATGAGGAGTCGCATCTCTTCCCACAAACGCTTATAAAAGGGAACTCTTGGGTCCTATTTGCACACAACAAATTCGTTTCAATCTTTGAGAATCCACGCTTGAAGAGAAAGAAACCGGTCCCCATCACCGACGGTTGTGTAGCGAAGAGAAACTCCTTGAAAAAGAAAAACCCAATTCATGGCTTCCGGTATGGTTTTTCTCATTTCAATTCAATCCCTAGTGTTTCTGTAATTTTCTTCAAAGTTTCACGCCCAAGATCGTGTTCGTGCTCATCCGGTAACGAGCACTCACATGTGGTATCAAAGCCACGGTTGCCGGCGTTGAAACGGCGAAGATGCCATTAAAACCGGCGTCAAAATCAAGCTTTTAAAGTTTTCCCGGCAGTTAGAAAATCTAGCCGGATCTGGCTATGTGACTGTCATTCCAGTGATCATATGGCATGGATGGGCAGCCGGAGGCGTTATAAATCCAACGCCACCGACCGTTCGTCGATCGGACATCTTGATCTCCGGCAATGAAAAGTCGAAGTTCGACTAAAATAATGAAAATCTGAAACTGTTTCAGAAAAAACTAATACTTTACTTCCCCGAGTCGGACACGATGATGACCAAAAGCCCCGGGTGGGTCCCGCCCATTCGACTCATCTAAAATCTAGATTATCTAGTTGAAAAAGATATATACAACAACTATGTGTATACACAAAACATAAATGAATGTATACAGTAACAGGTATACACAATAGTTATATGTATATAAGTTTGCTTTTTATGACTCATGCACCACACCGACATCACTATGACGCAACTGCATCTTGTGGCGTGCAATGCATGTTCATAGTTTCTGAAAAGCCCTTCAATTTTGTTTACATTAAATATAAAAAAAAAGAAAAAAGAACCGTGTCACATGCACGTCACTGTGACACGCACTCTTCACACAGTGACGTGCAATGGATGCAACTGTTTTAGAATTTGTGGGCCATCCATTAAACAGAACCGGTTCAAACCGGTCCGGTTCAACCCAAATGTGCTAATAGGTCCGGCGAAAATTGGTTCTAGGGGTTTGGAACCCTCCTGAACTCATTTTTTAAAATTTGGTTTTATTTGTTTGATTGAGTCAAATTTTTTGGGTTTTGTGTTTGGTTTAAATCTCAAACACTAAATGAATGAACAAAGAATTATGATTCCGACTGGGAAACGGAATCGCTTAGGATTAGTGGTTTAAATAAAGAACAGTGTCGCATATAGTGACACATTATGAACTACAAAACCACTTTAATTCCGTCCATTTGTCCAAGAGCAACACTCAGCCCAACGGATGACTGTTGCTTTGCACAAATATGCGGTGTGAGAGGGCTAGGCCTGGATAACTTGGTTTGGGGTTGCGCTTCTGCCCAACGGTGATGTGTACCTTAAGTATAGAGTTATTTGGCCCTAGTTAGTCTCATGGATGAGAGCCAAATGTGTGTCGTGGCACGGCCCAACGGACGACCCATGATGATACGCTGGTGTCTCCCTAGAATCACATTTATGTGTTTCTGTGATTCTAGGCAATCCAACGGACTTCCCTAAAGATAGATTGACTTAAAAATGGAACCAATTGTGTATCGTGGCATGGCCCAACGGACATCCCACGGTGACACACCGGATGTTCCATCAAGAACACACTTATGTATTTTGTGTTTCTGTTTACTTTAGTCATTTATTTTAAAGTTGGATTACATTAAATCGTGGATTTTAATGAATAAACTCCTTTTTTGGATTTAAATGGTGTCTTAGATAGTGAGCAAAATTGTAACTGTCTGTCTTTTTCGTCTACAGCATTGAACCCTAGTTCTATCTCTAGTTATTTGTCTGGGATCGAGGTTTTGAGTGGGACTAATTTCGAAAAATGGAAGGATCATATTCACATAGTCTTAGGGTGTTTGGACCTAGATTATGCACTTAGGAATGACAAACCTGAAGTGCCTTCTAATGAGAGTACTGCTGCGGATTTGGCTACCTATGAAAAATGGGAACGGTCAAACCGCATGAGCCTTATGATTATGAAAAGCACGATCTCTACCTCTATCCGAGGAGGCATTCCCGACTCAGAAGAAAATGAGGAATTTACTGCTAGCGAGTACCTACAGGCAGTAGAGGATCAGTTTAAGGGATCGTCTAAGGCTCTTGCCAGTACACTGATGATGAAGATGATCACTATGAAGTACAATGGTAGTAGTGGTGTGAGAGAGCACATTATGCGAATGAATTTGAATTTAAGTTTGGGAATAAAGGTTTTACATTACTCCATGATTCCAATGTTGTTGGTTCTGGTCCTCTTGTGGGCAATCTATATATGATTAATTTAGATAGCTCGTTTGCACATTCTCTATTGTCCATGCATGTGAATGAGGAAATCAGTTACCGTGGCAATAAACGGGGTCGAGTTGATGAAAACTCTTCCAGTTTGTGGCATAAGCGTTTAGGCCACATTTCCATTAGTCGTATGGAAAGACTGGTAAAGGATGGAGTTCTTCCTCCTCTTGACTTTTCTGATTTCGGGATTTGTAGGCAGTGTCTTAAGGGTAAACAAACCAAAACTAGTAAGAAGGGCGCCACTAGGAGTACCGGCCTGTTAGAAGTTATTCACACTGATATCTGTGGGCCATTTCCTACTCCTGCCCTAAGTGGCGAGAGATATTTCATTACCTTTATCGATGACTTTTCTCGTTTTAGCTACGTCTATCTCATCAAAGAAAAGTCGGAAGCACTGGATACCTTTAAGATCTATAAGGCTGAGATTGAGTTACAACTTGACCGGAAGATTAAGGTTGTGAGGTCCGATAGAGGTGGGGAATACTATGGCAGATATTCCGATACGGGCCGCAGTCCAGGTGCGTTCGCACTTTACCTACAGGAGAACGGTATTGTCGCTCAGTACACGATGCCAGGTACACCTGAGCAAAATGGTGTTGCTGAGAGACGAAACCGTACTCTTATGGATATGGTGAGGAGCATGATTTGCAATTCACCATTGCCTGAGTCCTTGTGGGGAGAAGCATTAAAAACAGCCGTCCATATCCTAAACCGTGTACCGAGTAAAGCTGTGGCTAAGACCCCTTATGAGTTATGGGCCGGTAAAAAGCCTAAGCTAGGATATTTGCATGTTTGAGGCTGTATGGCTGAAGCCAAAATTTATAACCCACAGTTGAGAAAGTTAGACGCTAGGACCATCTCTTGTTACTTCATAGGTTACCCTGAACGGTCTAAGGGTTATAGGTTCTATAGTTCTACTCATAGCACCCGAATTGTAGAGACTAGATACGCTGTATTCTTAGAGGATGGTGATCTCAGTGGGAGTTCTGTGCCTAGGCCACTTACTTTTGAGGAGAACCGGATATTTGTTCCAATACCGGTAACCCAAGAAAGAGTAGTGTCGATTCCTCCACCTGAGGATATCGATGCACCAGATGGCACATTGGAGGTTTCGCCCCACATTCCTGATGCTCCAGCAACGATTGTTGCTGAGCAATCTGTGCGTAGGTCACAGAGAGAGAGGAGGTCAGCCATCTCTGATGACTATGTTGTCTATCTAAACGAGTGTGACTACGACGGTGAAATGGATAATGATCCACTTTCATTTGGTCAGGCCATAAATAGCGACCGATCAGCTCAGTGGCTTCAAGCCATGAAGGATGAGTTGCTCTCGATGGAAAAGAACCGTGTCTGGGAACTCACTAAATTACCTAAAGGGGTCAAGCCTGTAGGCTGTAAATGGGTCTTCAAGACCAAAAGAGACTCTAAGGGCGGTATTGAAAGATATAAGGCCAGACTAGTCGCTAAGGGGTTCACTCAAAAAGAGGGAATAGACTTCAAAGAGACTTTCTCTCCAGTATCAAGGAAAGACTCTTTAAGAATAGTTATGGCTTTGGTGACTCATTATGACTTAGAGTTACACCAGATGGATGTGAAGACTGCATTTTTAAATGGTGACCTTCATGAGGATATCTATATGATTCAGCCTGAAGGTCTTAAGGCTAAGCGCGAAGAGCACCTAGTCTGTAGGCTTAAAAAGTCCATTTACGGACTTAAGCAGGCTTCTAGGCAGTAGTATCTGAAATTTCATGAGGTAGTGTCTAGTTTTGGGTTCAAGGAAAATGCTGTAGATCAATGCATATATCTTAAGGTTAGTGGGAGTCGATTCATCATCCTAGTGTTATATGTTGATGATATACTACTTGCCAGTAGTAACCTAGGCATGCTGAAAGAAACGAAACAATTCCTCTCAAGGAATTTTGATATGAAAGATCTTGGTGAAGCTTCCTATGTTATAGGAATAGAGATTCATCGAGATAGGACTCGAGGATTGCTAGGATTGTCTCAGAAGACCTATATAGAAAAAGTCCTTAAGAGATTCAGCATGGAGAGGTGCTCCCCTAGTCTTGCCCCTATAGTTAAGGGCGATGTATTCAGTCAGTTACAGCGTCCCAGGAACGCACTAGAACGGGATGAGATGAGACATATTCCTTATGCTTCCGCTGTTGGTAGTCTCATGTATGCTCAGGTCTGTACCCGTCCAGATATTTCATTTGCAGTTGGCATGCTTGGTAGATACCAAAGTGACCCAGGTCTTGATCACTGGAAGGCAGCCAAAAAGGTTATGCGTTACCTGCGAGGGACTTCAGATTACATGCTCACATTTAGGAGATCGAATAGCCTTGAGGTGATTGGCTATTCTGATTCTGACTTCGCTGGTTGTCGGGACACCCATCGGTCCACTTCTGGTTATATTTTTATGCTTTCAGGAGGACCTATTTCTTGGAGAAGCGTCAAGCAGAGAATGACGGCTTCATCCACTATGGAGGCAGAGTTTATTTCATGTTCGGAGGCTTCGGCTCACGCCTTATGGCTGCGAAATTTTCTTTCAGGGCTTAATTTGATTGATTCTATTGAGAGGCCGCTGAAACTTCTCTGTGATAATTCCGCTGCGGTTTTCTTTTCCAAGAACAACAAGTCTGGAGACGGCTCGAAGCATATAGATCTAAAGTATCTTGTTCTGAGGGAAAGAGTTCAGAATCAGCATGTATCTGTGGAATACATAAGCACCGCACTTATGTTGGTGGATCCCTTGACTACAGGCTTGTCACCAAAGCTCTTCAGAGAGCATATAGCGCGCATGAGATTGATTGACACTTTTGATAGCCTATGATAGTGGGAGTCTGCATTTGGTATTGAGATACACTGTTGTGATCACATTGTATTTTATGATTCTGATATATATTATGATTATTTTCTACCGCTCCATTTCGTGCACATTTTGTAAATGGATTATTAATAAGAGGTAGAATGTGTCTGTATGACTATTTTGGACCATGTTTACATCTTATACATGTATGCTTTTACATTCATGTTAGTAAGAATTACTAATAATATAATCATGGGGTAGGCTATTGGGTAGAGTTGGTGACCCAATGGTTACATGGTTTATTGTTGATAGTTTTTGCTAAACGGAATGTTTGGTTTATTATCTAACTAATTTAAAGTTATGATCCTTATGTTTGACTCAAAGATCTTGCTAGCCAAGTGGGAGAATGTTAGGAAATAATCCTAACGGTGGATGTGGCTTTTGCAAGATCGATGGTCAAGATCATTTGGTTAGTTAATTATTTTGTGAAAAGTCATTATGAAAAGACTTTATGTGAAAAGGTATTAACGTAAAGAGACGTTTGGGGAGAGGGATGGGCGTGATGAGGAGTCGCATCTCTTCCCACAAACGCTTATAAAAGGGAACTCTTGGGTCCTATTTGCACACAACAAATTCGTTTCAATCTTTGAGAATCCACGCTTGAAGAGAAAGAAACCGGTCCCCATCCCCGACGGTTGTGTAGCGAAGAGAAACTCAGAGAAAAAGAAAAACCCAATTCATGGCTTCCGGTATGGTTTTTCTCATTTCAATTCAATCCCTAGTGTTTCTGTAATTTTCTTCAAAGTTTCACGCCCAAGATCGTGTTCGTGCTCATCCGGTAACGAGCACTCACAAAAAAACCATCACGTAAGAAAGAAACCACTGATAATGGTTTATCAACATCAAACACATAGAATAGAGTATCATGAAAGTTTAATTTAGAAACTTCTTTGAAAGATAATGGAAAACAGGTTGCTTGGGGTTTTTGCGGTCAAATCATTCTGCCATCAAATCTCACTACTTATTGTGTCTATTCTACCATCAAATCTCACTACTTATTGCGTCTATATGATTTTGGATGGATTGCCTACTCGACAAAATATTGACGTTGGCCTTCTAAGACTTGATCCTTCTTCTATTGCTTTGAGCTGAACCTAACTCAGGCAAGTCTTGGCTGGGGAGACAGTGAACCACATGTTTTTCCACTGTAGATTGGCCAGGGAAGTGTGGAGTAGATTTTGTGCAGATTTGTCATGCCATGGGTCTTTCCCTCTAACATCATCAGTCTCTTCAAAGGTTGGTCGCTTATCCAATGGCGGAGGAAAGGGAAAATCCTATCGAATGTGACATTGCTTGCCATGATTTGGGTGCTTTAGAAAGAGTGGAATGCCAGAGTATTTATTCAGAGGTTTTGTAAAGAGTGGTCAGTTCATTTTCTTGAAGGTGATAACTCCAATCATATCATGGATGAAACCCTTCCCAGTTTTAGGTTCGTCTCAGCTTACGATCTTTGGAATGCATGGAAGGAGATTTGTGTTAGTTCGGAGCAGGCGAGCACGATCTCACAGGATTCGGAGCCGCCTTGGGTTTAGGACTACTAAAGTTCAATTTTGACGGATCTAGAAATCCTGGACCGGTTGGCATTAGAGATTTTCTTGGGAATGACAGTGGGTCTATGAGGTGGGCTTTTTCAAGTCTTATAGGGATTGCTGATTCCAATGAGGCGGAGGTTAGAGCAATCCTGCAAGTTATCAAGTTACTCAAGAGTAACATTTTGGACCAAGTCATAGTAGAGGGAGATTCCCTCAACATGATAAGGTGGCTCAAAGGGTCGCACACCTCTCCATGGAGATTTGCATAGTACCTTGACGAGATTAAAGATTGTGTAGCCAGCTCATCCATTTCCTTCCAGAATATCAGAAGATAGGCTATCTGTGATGCCGATAGGCTAGCCAAGGCAAGAATTGCTAAGGAGGGTTAGAAAATGTTTGATTACCTTCCTCCCTAATTGCCTAAGCTGGTTGTACATTTTCCTTTTACCTATCCATTTCCTCTCCTCTCTTTACCAACCTTCTCGGTCACAAGGTTTCCTGTTTGTTTCCTTTGTTATTATCATTCTATTACGTGCCCACGTTGATGGAGTAAAGTTGTTTAGATTTGTTGCTTTTAGGATTTGCTTTCTTAGTTGTCTGTTATGGCCAGGTTTCTTAGGGATAAGGGTTAGCTATAGTAGAGATTTTCTATAAATAACATGTACGTGGCATTTTTCAATTTAGTGAAGAAAAATTATTTTGAGATACTGTGTCTTGCGGACAAAGGAGGACGACCCTTCCCTCGAAGTGGGTCAAGAGGCCGAACTTCACTCCGAGAAGTCCGAGAAGATCAAATCCGTTGCGATCCAATCTAGGTTCGTAACAAGTGGTATCAAAGCAGTTGATCTTGCACGATAGCTACATACCACGAGATTTTGGATTCCATGCGTGGTGATTTTTGCAAGTTTTTTCCAGAATTTATGAAAGAACAACGACGATTTTCGGAAGGCCTGAACAAAATCAGCACGCTGATCAAGGAAATGCAAGAAGAAAGAGAGCTAAATCTAAAAAATGCGCAAATTGATGCTAGCGAAGTTGATTTGGTGGAACGCCATGCTTCGATGCGCCGCTATAAAAAAATCATATTTCTTTTCCAGTTTGATCACAAGAGATTTTGAAGGTGGAGTTCAAAGGTTTGTTGCTTTTAGGAATTGCTTTCATAGTTGTTTGTTATGGCTAGGATTCTTAGGGATAAGGGTTAGCTATAGTAGAGATTTTCTATAAATAACATGTACGTAACATTTTCTAATTAGTGAAGAAAAATTATTTGGAGGTACTGTGTCTTGCGCACAAAGGAGGACGACCCTTCCCTCGAAGTGGGTCAAGAGGCCAATCTTCCCTCCAAGAAGATGAAATCCGTTGCGATCTGATCTAGGTTCGTAACACATTCTTTACTATTCAAAAAAAAAAAAAAAACACCAAACACCTAGTGACATAATTCATAGACCACCTTTCACATGTAACACATTTACATATTATACTACTAATATGCTTATTCTTTTTATTTTGATATTCGTTTTGGTTTTCTGCGCTTCGGTGGGGGATGGAAACAAAAACATTCGGTTGTTTCGTGTCGCTTTCGGTGGAAATTTAAAACCATGGGTTTAAACTACATGGTTTAAAATAGGGTACTCAAAAGTCAAAACATAAGAGAGGATGATTATGGTTTTGAACCCCCACCTGGGAAGGTCAAGATTCGTGGAGATGCTTAAACAACTCTACGATATCGAGGGATTTAAAAAACTATAATAGTCCCACATCGGAAGCGGAGAGAGAAAGTTCCTGGGTTATATGTTTTAGACCCCCATTCCCTGTGTAGATGCGTTTTAAAACCGGGGAGTGCTGCGGCCCAGAACCGGACAATATCTACACTGTTGGTTGAGGCGTTACAAAAATGGTATCATAGCCGTACCTCCTCTAGTACGATGTGCCAGCGAGGACGCTGGGCCCTTTAAGGGGGGTGGATTATACTAGTCCCACATCAGAAGCGGAGAGAGAAAGTTCCTGGGTTATATGTTGTAGACCCCCATTCTGTGTAGCATCATCGCACAGTACGGAAAACATTCATTTTGAGTCCAAAACTAAGGCCCTGTTGTCATAATTTAAAACAGACAGGACCTAAGTATTTTGTGCCTAATAATTAGTTTTGGACTCAAAATCGATTCTAAAAATCTAAAATGAACATGCCTTTACAATGGCACTTATAAGAGAAAGGGTGTGATTCATTCTTTTCATAAAAAAGAGAGAGATTTTTGTGAAAGGAAAACCCTTCTAAAAGAGGATCCCTTCTAGAAAATAAAAACAGGGTATGCATGTATGGCCGATTGATTTGGCAATCTTGAGCATTAGTACTGTATGGCCTGCACCATTGGATGATCCAAACCGTCCATTTGATGGGCCATAACATAAATAGGTTGTGCCCAAAAATTTATTTAGGTATGATGAATTGGAGGGTGAAATCATCTAATTGTGGAGGCTTTTGATTATATTTATCGAGAAAGCCCTCTACAAATTGGAGGGTGATGATATCATCTTGTGGAGGATTTTGCTCCCGTCCATAGCCGTCTATATTATCAAGAAAGCCACCTAAATTGGAGGGTTAAATTGTCCAATGGTAGCAGATTTTGCAAAAAATAAATTATTTGGATGAATTGAGCAAGCAGCCCCCCACTTGTTCTCTTTCCCACTAATAGATTTCCAGGAAAAATATGCATATTCAATGTATAAGTACCAATGTGGGCACTAATCCAGCTAATCTTTACCCCTCTCCCAGCAGGAAAGAATGATATAAATCATGTTATGTAAGATTCTTCAAATGCTGAAGGAAACCAATCTTATTTTTTTGTTTGTAATGACGTATAGGCGAAGGTGTCTCTAATTGACTTTGATTATATAGCGTGGTTACTTCTTCCTTTGCTACAATGAATACAAAAGGCGAAAGGAGATGTGCTTCTTGATTGCACGAACTTATCTTACAAACTCCCGAATGAGGTGAATTCTCAAAATTGCTTCTATCTCTGGAGCCTGTAATCTAGGATCTGTATGTTGCTCCACTAGGGAAAACTAAAATCCTGGTTAGGTATGTTGGTCAATATTCTTTATGTAGCGGCTATTGTAACTTTTTTCTTACATGTATTTCTTAAACATGGTGCACGCATAAAATTTGGATGATTCTTGTTCCGGTGGTCTAACTATATTCGCATGCTAAGATTTTGTCTTATTCATTTAATTCACCTGAGGTGGCATGCAACAGCCCAGCTGCAAAATGCCTTGTACGATGGTCCTAGGAAATCCCATTTTAGTGACTACCCTTCTTTAATTTGCAGGACGTTGATTTGGTGGCCTACCACTACTATAAAGCTAGGAATGTGCATGATGTTGGTTTGTTGCCTACGCCTCCTAAATTGTAAAATTAACAACAGAATCAAATACTAATTGAGGCATTAAAAAATAAATATCCTCGAACTCACCAGCCGACACAACGTGTTTTATTTGTGCATATCCGCACAATCACCCATATCCACTGTTAGGATTAATGATCAACATTGGATCCCACATGAGATTTGCAGTGCACAATCCTGACCTTTGATTTTGTTGGGCATCATACTGCAGAAACATGGTCCTGGGTCCTCTACCCAACGGATATGAATGGTTAAGCTTCTCTTGGTGGAACTCTAAGCGAGCTTTATTGTTAATTCGATCAGGATATCATGGATGGATCAACAGGCAATGGGGTAGATTTGTGTAATGACATCAAATCCTAATCATACATAAATCCTAATCAAGGCTCTAATAATCCAAAAAAATTAAAAGTCAATCGTCAACTCAAAACAAATTAATGCACTCAGATTATACACTTGCTTCGAGAAGCCTTTAGATCTATCCAATTCAAGTAGTCGATCAGTCAAAAAAGCAACCAATGCTTCAAATTAGTTAGAGTTCACAAGTAAACGTAAGGGAATCCTTAACAACCCACATGATCGAGAGAATTGAGAATTGATACCCAGGTCAAAAATGCATTTTCTTCAAGGAAGATGATATTTTCACCCTCCTACATTACACATGCGCCCCCTTATAACGTGATTTAAGGGGGCGCATGTATAATGCAGGAGGGTGAAAATATCATCGCCCTTCTTCAATCAAGAAATCCACAAATTGGGAATTTAGAATTGATCCCCAGATTGAAAATGCATTTCTGATCGAATTTTCAGTATCCCAAAAGGCATTTTGTGACCATCACAAGAGGTTTATCTCGGATTAGCTGTTGCATGTGAGAGATCACCATTTTCTCTCTAAAAAAATCTTTAGCCCCTTGTAATCACAGTTTTTTTCCCAGTGTTTGGTTAGTTTCATATCAATGGTAAGAGATTGATCAAAGGAAAACATGAAATTATCCTTAGGATTAAGCAATTTTATGAGGGCAGATTTGAGATTTTAAAAGAAGATAATTTTGCACCTTTTGAGAATAGAGAATATACTGATGGGTGCTTCATCCGTTGTAAGCACCCTTTACTAAAAAATTGATCTCAACCATTGATCATTGACATGATCAAGGGATGAGATTAGCCCAATGAAATGACATCCTTGCCCTTAAGTTCAGTCAATTAGAGAATGGCACTTGGATCTTTTCAAGATTATCCCTCAATTAGAAAATTACATCTACAAAAGAATATTGATGGCTCATTTTTTTGGAATTTTGACCCCGCCAAATTTTTGCTACCTAGCAGCCATATCCTTAATAGAAGGAAACATCTTCCCCTATATCAGCTCCAAGAAAAGAAGGCTACTATGCAATGAAAAATCATTTCAGGTAAGATTCAAGGAGAAAGGAGTGCATCTCTAGTTTTGTTGCTGTATTTCTTGCATCTAAATTTCTATTTTCTCTCATGTGTTCATTTTTGTAAACTATTTGCAATATGTAATCCTTGTTTAAACAACAATGAAAAACCCATGTTTCTTAGTCACACACTGATTTTTTATCGAACCTCAGTCAATTTTGATTCCAATAATCAGTTATGAAATCAAAATCACTTCTCAAAATCCAAAATGAACAGAGCCAGAGAGACCCAAAGCTAAATATGTAACGCTGATATCAAGTGCAACTTACTGGTGTAGAAAGAGATACTTAGGCCACCTATTGCAAGAGGAACTGTATGGTGAGGATGTTCCATGAATGCAAGAGAAGTGCCTTGCACTGGAGCCTACTCTCCATCTTCAATGAAAAGCTTTCCCAGTTCCCTCTTTTACAGAATAACTTCGGATACCAGAGAGAAGGCAAAAATGCAGAGAATTTGCACCACCCAATTCAAAGCAGGCTTAGTCTTGAAGAGGATGCTTGTCACCTTCTCTTCAGCAAGCTCCATTACAATCCTCATCACTTCAACTACCATAAGCAACCAAACACAACTTCACCACATCTCAATTGGTCTTCTCCCACAGGGGAAGAAAGCCCCCAAAAAGAGAACTTTCTTGTAAACAGACACTCATTGTTCACTCTTGAAAGGCCTGATAACACCTCGTGAGTAGCTTGTTCTAATGAAGCTTGGGCCTTTCTTTGATCATTAAGTTGAAGAATAAGTAGTAGATGACTAGATGCACCTCATCAAGCAATGCGGAAGGAAATGAAAAGAATCCGACTCTGTGCTCGGATCAGAACAAGGCAGCACAAGCAATAAATGTTATTTACATGTCTGCACTCTGTAAATATCTTTTCTCGTAGAAACCCGTCACTTGGTCAGCTACAGCCCACATGATGGCCAGCCCAGGAGGAATACTCATGAGCCTAGGCAGCAGCCCCTTCCACAAGGCAAACAAACCCTCCTCGGAATATATGGGTTTAATGACTTGGACCATGCCCTTGTATTTGATGTCGCCCCCGGATCGGCTCTGAGCCATGAGCCTTGTCTTCACAACATCGAATGGACCTGTACATACAGGACCAACAATCCCTGCGAGAAATCCAGACACCATGGCTGGAAGACTTTTCCATCGCCTTCCTGTTTCTTCCACAAGATTCCATCAAATGCATTCTTGGCTGTGAACATGGCAGCTTGGTTTATCCCATTACGCATCACAGTTGGTGCTGCCCCAGCCCAGAGTCCAAGAACACCTTCTTCACGAATGATCATGCGTGCACAGTGTATAGGTCCCTTGTACTTTAGAAGATCCGGGCTTAATCCTCTCTGTGCTGTTGCAATCTAATCTTTACCACCTGCAATCAGCACCCACAAGACATCTTATGTGAAATATTCTTTCGAACCCATGAATGGTACAGGTAAGAAAGCATGATAATTGCATGATTTCTTACAGATCAACAAAAAAGAGATTCAGATATTTTAAAGGTCCTCACATAGATAGGGTGTCTACAAAAAATCAGATCCATAGGATCATCCCAACCCTACGATTTGTGGAGGTAAAATGGATGTCTTTAAACCTTCACAAATTAGTTCATTTTTTGCCTCCAAAGTTCGAATGGTTAGGATGATCCTATGGATCTGATTTTTTGTGGACACCCTATCTATGAGAGGGCCTTAAAAATGAATGGTTTGGATCACCCAAATAATGTGGCCCCCACTGTATTTTAAGCTAGTGTGTAGATAACTTATCTACACATGTGTGTAGGAACCGTTTTCTCTCTCTCTCTCTCTCTCTCTCTCTCTCTCTCTATATATATATATATATATATATATATATATATATATATATATATATATATATATATTTTGTGAATAGTGAACCTTTTTTTAGAAATATGAACTCCATTACTGTGCTTGCAAAGTACAATTGTTTCCATTCTTTTTTTCAAAATGATTGATTTGAAAGCCTTACTGATTCAATACTGAAAATAAGTTTATTACAAACGAAAATGGGAAAATGGAATCACCTGCATGCAATAATTTCAGAGCAGCAAAATGCTTCAGTTCTGCTGAGTTGAACACGATTTCAACTCTTCTTAATTCATTATTTCAGTATCTTGACATTAACTATGTGCGGAGTTTAGGGGTCAGCTGGGAAGAAATCCTATCGTCTTTGAAAGTGATTAGCTCCTCATCACAGCACCTTGCCGTTAAGAGTTACTGAATCTAAATGTATTAGTGCATGACTGCATGCTAAATCATTCAATCTAGATAAATGTTTGTCATGGATGTATTTACAGCACCATCGGATGTCATTAACCTGTCTTCGTCATTAAAGAATTTAACACATTTTGAAACCCCTACTTTTTTTGAAGAGTAACAGTCATGTTACTTTCAAACAGAAACAAGAGACAAGTTGTCCCATTACACCAACTCCAAATTGAAAAGCTGCAAAACAGATATGAAAGAACGAGTTTATAATGGTAGTGAGTGCCAAGAACCAGATTCTCCCTCTCAACCTCTTTGTTGGCCAATTGATCAGCCATGTGATTAGCCGATCTAAAATTGTGACATATTGATGGGTTAAACTTGAAGCACAAATCAAAGATTTTGACAATAACTCCAACTAATTTCCACAGCACTCCCGCTTTCCTATTTGCCCAGGATATTAGATTGGAAAAATCCCCTTCAACGATCAAATGTCCACTACGTAAGGAAAAAATCCGTAGAGCCCTCCGCCTTGTTTGAGTCACATTCAGTCAAAATGATGAAACCACTTGAATAAAAAAAACACACCACCCACACGTGTTGACTTTTTTCCCCTCAATCACCCCTCCCTATCTCTTGGTTGGTAAGCTGGAATTGAAACTCCGACCTTAGAGTCAAAGAACAAAGCCTTAACCCGTGAGCTAGAGGCTCAACCCTGGAGAAACCCCCTCTTCTGAAGCTAATAAGCGATGGAAAAAAAAGACCGAAAGGTAAAGATACCTCGAGTATGCGGTATCCACACTCTCTTATCCAATTCAAGATGGAATGGGTATGACTTGCTAAGGAGATCTAATATGGACGATAGGATGTCAATTTCACTATCTTTAAGGTGTCCTTTAAGCCTAATAACCCAATCTATTGACCCATCCCCCCTTCTCTCCATGTAGACACAAACTCTCTCCCCTCTATCGGTCACTAAAAGATATAGATCCGGGGTAAGCATAGCACAATATACTCTTAGGCTCCTAGCAATAAATCCTCCCAAAACCCAGTACCCTCCTCCCCACTTCCCAACCTAAACGGAAGATCAGAATCACACCAAAAAAAGTAAGGAATTGACCCCGATGCACCCGAACCTTTATCTAAAATGGTGGGTTCCCAATCCCCCCAAGCCTTCCCATATTTATCCCCATTAATTTATGTCATGGAGCATTTTTTTCCTCCCCATATCCCCATCACCATTTACCAAGTAAAGCTTTATTTCTCAACAACTGCTTTCCAATCCCAATCTCACCTTCTTTCTTTGATTTGCATACCTTCTTCTATCTCATGAGATGCTTCATTCTTTAGTTCGATTCTCCTCCTTCCCAAAGGAAATCATGTTGAAGTTTTCCAATTTGTTTCAAATCCCAATGCCACCTTTCTTTGATTCCCATACCTTCTTCCATCTCATGAGATGCTTCATTCTTTAGTTCGGTTCTCCTTCCCAAAGGAAATCATGTTGAAGTTTTCCAATTTGTCTGCAACGTTAGTGGGTATCTTGAGAAGAAACATGAAGTAGACAAGAAGATTCACGAAGGCTACTTTGATTGGGGTTGTTCTTGCACCAAAGGGCAATACCTCTTTTTCCACGATGCAAGATTCCATAGCCATTCAAAAAAAAAAGTTTCCATTCAATTTATTCAACAACTGTATACCAAATGGAGGGGGTCGAGATTCCAAATCCTAATGTAAACCAAGGTAAGTGAAGGACTGAAGGCCAACACTTTCTTTCTACACCCCATAATGCTAGCATGAGCCAATAATCATCATGTTGCATATTAATTCCCACCAACAAAATTTGGCCAAAATTGATTTTTAGACCTGAAATCACCTAAATATTCATTTCAAATTCTTAACTTCCTCATTATTTTAAAAAATAAGGATTTCAACTGCAAGTTTGTTTGTTTGCTTTTTGAATGTCAAAACTTATTATAAGGAGCCAAAAACCCCATGACCATAGTTGTAAATTCCGTTTCGTTTTGTCCAGAATGGACGAAACGAACCGGTTTCGTTCCAATTCCGGAACGAAATTCCAAAAATTTCGTTCCGGTGGAAATTTCGTTCCATTCCGGACGAAATTTTTCGAAATCCGGAATTTCGTCCTGAATGGATGAAATTCTCCATTCCGGCCGGAATCATGCATAACGGCTAGTTTGACTGGATTTTGCAGATTTTACAACAATGCCCCTGGAACGGATATTTTTTGTTTTTGACCATTTTAACATCAAAATGTGACCGTTTATAGCTGTTGGGAAGGGTATTTTAGTCATTTTTAAATGCACAATCAATTAAAAACTCTATAAATAGCCTTTTCCCTACCTTCTTCTCCTCCACCTTCACATAAGTGATTCTCCTTCTTTCTCTAGTTTCACTTACATTATCTATTCTACTAAATTTCCTACAAGTCTGCCATCTTCTTCAACTCAATCCAAGTCTATTTTGGAACAAAGGGAAGGCCTACATTGACATCAAGAAGTCAAGAACTATTTCCAAAGGTTTATTTCAAGTGAGTGAAGGCTAATTTTTTCTTCTTCTCTTCAACTCAAGTTCAACCTCAAGGTTCTCTTTATTTCTTTCCATTTCCTTTCTTTCATTTTAATTTTATTTCTTACTTCATTTGTCCCCTTCTATTTCATTTTTTTTTTTGTAATTTGTTTCCATTTCCTTTCTTCTAATTCATTTCCCCCCTTCTTCTACTTCATTTCAGAATGAGTGGGTCGGGGTCGAAACCTTCTGCAGGAGGATCCTCTATTGGTTCTGCACCAGCTAGATCGGATGACCCGGCATGGGCTTACGGTACATTGGTTCCGGGTCAAAAAAATAAAATAAGTTGCATATTCTGTGGCAAAATTCATAGCGGGCGGAGGTATAACCTGCTTGAAAGAACATTTAGCGGCTGTTCCTGGTGAGGTAGCATCATGCAAAAAAGTGAGTGAAGATGTAAAATATCGAATGAAGTAACTTTTAGATGCAAAGAGAAAAGAAAGGGCTAAGATGAGCGTATTCAGAGCAGAGGTTGGAGGTTTTTATGGGACACCAGATGAAGAAGAAGAGGAGGATGATGAAGAAGACATTGCCATTACACCATTGCCTCAGGGAATGGGTAAGGAAGTTCTTGTAGAATCGAGTGGTGCAAAAAGGAAGAAAAAGGAATCACAGGAGGGATCAGGAATTTCTTTGCACCACGAACAACCCCGGGAGCCCAACCAAGCATTAAAAGTGCTTTGGCTACCAAAGAAACAATGGATAGAGTAGACATGACAGTTGGCATGCTTTGCTATGATGCCAATCTCCCTTTCAACGTTGCCAATTCACCTTTCTGGCAACCTATGTTTGATGTTGTGAAGGCCGTGGGTTCGGGTTATAAGGCACCTACTTATCATGCTTTAAGGGGTTCAATTTTGAAGAATACAATGTATGAGGTAAACAACTATTTGGAGGAGATTAAGATATCATGGAAATACACTGGTTGTAGCATTATGGCCGATGGATGGACAGACACCAAACAACATTCCCTAATCAACTTTTTGGTGTACTACCCTAAATGAGTCATATTCCTCAAATCCATTGATGCATCTGGCATAGTGAAGAATGCCGATGAATTATACAATATCTTTGAAAAGATTGTCGAAGAGGTGAATCCGGGAATATGTGGTGCAATTTGTAACTGACAGTGAGCCAAGTTACAAAGCTGTTGGGAAAAGACTAGAAGCCGCGTGTGATACATTCTTCTGGACTCCGTGCGCAACCCATTGCTTAGATTTCATCTTAGAGCATCTGTGTAAACCGAGTTTATTTCCTCACATAGCAACCTCAATTGAGAGGGCTCAGACGATTACAAAGTTCATCTACAACCATGGAGGCCTCTTGAATTTGATGAGGAAGAAGTTCACAGGTGGGAGGGAGTTGTGCAGTCCTGCTGCAACCAGATTTGCTACAAATTTTATTAACATACAAAGTCTGGTATTGAATCGTAAAACACTTCTGCAGATGTTTGTGTCTGATGAGTATATTACTAGTAGGTTTGTCCAACACCCACTGAGTGAAGGGGTAGTTAGTACTGTGTTGGACAAATCTTTTTGGGACCAATGCAATTATATTCTAAACATCAGCGACCTTTTAGTGAGAGTGCTGCGTTTGGTAGATCATCAGGACAAACCGGCGATGGGTTACCTATATGATGCCATGGATAGGGTCAAAGAGAACATCAAGGAGAGGTTGAAGAGAAAATCAGATTACATGCCCATCTGGAGGATCATCGACCAAAGATGGGATAGGCAACTCCACATTCCCCTCCATGCAGCAGGATATTTTCTTAACCCTACTCTCTTTTTCACTCTTACCTTCTCTAGGCACAGTGAAGTAACCAGAGGCTTGTTGGCATGCATCACTCGACTGGTACCTGATGAAGCTACACAAGACTTCATCACCAATCAGATTGAGGATTATCGAGAGGCTAAGGATATGTTTGGAATGAAGCTTGCAATCCGCAACCGAACGAAGTTGGGACCAAGTATATTTGAGTTGTTTGTTTAATTAAGTATAATTTATTTTAACTTTCAGTTTCTCAGCAAATAATGCTTTACTATTTGTTACTTTACAGTTGCATGGTGGAATCAATTCAGAGGTGAAGTGGAAGAATTACAGACCTTTGCGATCAGAATAGTCAGTCAGAGCAATTGGGTGTGAAAGGAATTGGAGAACCTTCGAACACATTCACTCTGCAAAGAGAAATAGGTTGGAGTACCAGAGATTGGATGACTTGGTGTTTGTCCATTGCAACCTTAAGTTTCGACAAAGGTATACAACGTAATATAATATTTTCAACTCTCACCTTATCACTTTAAGCTTTTAAGTTTAACTTTTGACATTAAACTTAATGTTTTCTTTTTTAGGGAGTTGATGAGGAAATCATCTACCACTAGTGACCCTTTGAGCATAGACCATCTGGATGTCATGATGGATTGGGTTGCGGAAGAAGAAGATGTCATTTTCACGTCGGAAGACATTGGGAGGGAAAATCTTGAAGCACCTACTGCTGTTGTTGGGGCCGGGGACGACGACGACGACATTGAGTATGATCATCCGGGTTATGATGACTGAGAGTTGTTGTTACTAGCTATTGTCTATGTTTCACTATCATGTATCTCTTCTTTTTTTATGCCGTTCTATGTATCAGACTATCAATTGGACTTGTGTAAGAATTTATGTGTTTAAGTAATGAATATGCCTTTTGGGACACATATTTTGGACTATTTATTAGTTTTTCATCATTTTCTATTGATATTTGATTTTTTGGGATTTTTCTCATATTTTTTAATATTTTTTTTGTGTGACCGAAAAGTTTCAACCGAAATGCACCAAAATAACCGAAATCCCACAGAAATTTCGTTTCGACGGCCAAAACGGAATTTACAACTATGCCCATGACCGAAATGATCATAGCCATACAAAACAGGCAGCAACTGCACAGAGAAGAAGAGAAAAAAAGAAAAGCAAAAGAAAAGAGAAAAAAAATACAAAATAAACAAGATAAAACACAAGCAAAAGGCTCCTATGAAGGGAGATGATCAAACAACTTGATGCCCACTCTAGCTACCCCAATCCAAACTAGATGGTCTACCAACCTATTAACTGAATGAAGGACGTGTTGAAAGACTATGGAGTGATCCTCAACAATGTCCAAGATCACCTTAATAAGGGAGATGGAATCTTGTAGTAGAAGATTTTAATCAGTAACAGGATCATGGAAAAAGAAAGTATGTCATATTAATAAAATAAAATAAAAACTCAACGTAGTTCAATGTCTTGGATTTTGAAAACCCATTGTGAGTCCAAAACTGATTGTTCGATTCCAAATTAGGCCCGTTTGTTTTCGATATTGAGAATCGATTGTGAATCTTCTATTGTTTTTAAGTCTTCTATTGCTTCAGTGGTAAAAGCTCAAATATTTATTCTACAATCTACATAGTTTTCTTATGTTTTTTTCTTCCCCACTTTTTGCTATTTTTAAGTCTTCAATGTGTAGAATTTCAACAAATCCAATGTTTGCGTCGTACTGTTCATGGTTCTCATTTATGCAACTGTCCTGGCTTAATGTCTTCCCCATATATTCCCTTTTCTAAAGTCTAAACTCACTCTTCAGACATTACAAAACATAAATGCAGTCTTGAAGAAAAAACCAGAAGTGTCATATTTGGAACCAGAAACAATTATTTATGCAATAATTGCATTCAAATTGACTAATGGGAACCACTTAATGATAAGCTCTCAATGCAAGCCTTTAAATTATATAACCAAGGACTTGTGAAACTACTGATTTTGTTTTCTCCATCTAGCCCTCCAAGGTCAATGATCATTAGGAACTGCTAACCTGCATAGGAGATGTTAAGATCAATGTTATTGATCGGGTGGGGCCCCCATTTGATATCAGGAAATGGTGGCACAAATAGCATCTAGGCCATGAAACAAAACCTATGTAAGATT
This sequence comes from Tasmannia lanceolata, assembly GCF_043159265.1. NCBI lineage: Eukaryota > Viridiplantae > Streptophyta > Magnoliopsida > Canellales > Winteraceae > Tasmannia > Tasmannia lanceolata. The sequence continues at coordinate 46,943,993 of NW_027518683.1, read as the reverse complement.
GGATGTGTTATAGAATCTTTCAAGAGCTCCTTCCCCAAATACAAAGTCTCTGGATCGGATAACCAGAACCAAGGTACAAGAGAAAACAAAGTATGAAAAAATATTGATTAGTAAGTAATAAGTGAGATAGATCAGACTCAATTCTGTCAATATCCATATTGGAGGTGTTAGAATTTAGAAGTCGAGCGAAAAATGGTTCCTAACTCATAATAAAGCAGACTTATTCTGTTGCTCGAAAAACAAAAAATAAATAAATACAGCAGACATCTTCATAAAACACAGGCTGCTTTTTTCTCAGTAACTCCGTGAGGGGATGCCAACATGACATTTCCTTCCAACTTTATTGCACTTCTTAACTCATGCTAATTGATGTAAGTCTTCTCCTTCAAATAAAATGCCCCAATTGGATTATCATCACACTGATATCATCAGTAGACCCTCGCATTACAGATAAATCACTAAGCTTTTTACATGCAGATAGCACTGTGGGCTTATTGGTGTCTACACACAAGGGCCGAACCATATCAATTGCCTCCTGATTACCAACCTGAGAAAACAAAGATAGTACCACTATTTAATTAAGAATTCCAAAGTGAATAACCAAATTTTTAGAAATGAGAACCATGAAATTAGTGAGAAGATTTTAAGAACTAAATTACCTTGTCCCATAAACCGTCAGATGCTAGAATTAAGAATTCGCAATCAGGTTCAATTCTTAGGATCTTTGTCTCGGGCTCAGCTATTACCCATTGTTTAAGATGTAAATCACCAATCCCTCTAGATACAGCTAGTGATCCTTGTATTCTCCACACACCACGGCAGCAATCAACATAGCCACCCTGCAATACAATATTTCTCAAATTATAACTCACAATTCAAATTTGAATAACTCAGATGAGGAGAAAATATAGGATCATACGGGCAATTCGATTCGAACGAAGCTTCCATAAACCAAGTACAACTAGAGTACAGCAATTGACACAGTTAATTCAATGTAGAAGATAATTGGACTTACAAGGTTCACAATTCTGTCTCTTTCGTCTTTCCTCGAAGGGCGTTGATCAACAGTAAGGGCCTCCGCGACTCCTCTCTGCTCATAACAGCACGACAATCCCCGACATTTGATACCACCAGATCACCATTCCTAATCAATGCAGTTACACAGCAAGGCCCGCTTCGAACCTTCTCTTTCAGGAACTCCAAATCAGTTGTTAGATAACCACTTTTAACTGCCTCCTCCATTTTCTCATCTTCTCTTTCCATCACTTCATTCATTAGATTCTTATCCATATTCTCCATCGCAAATTCGGCCGCTCTTGCACCTCCATGCCCATCAAAAACCCCGAAAAAAGCCTGTCAAAAATAAAGCAAACAAATAAATTACAATGCTGCTTTTTTCCTCATCTATTGACTGGATTTCTAAAATCAACCATTTCCTCAATTTCAAAATTTCCCTATCTAATTCTCAGAAATTGACAATGACAAGGGGGAAATAAAGAAAACCCAAACCCAATTGAGATTGAGAAGCGTCCGAATACTACTATTATGAGATCACTCAGCCCACAATAGGTTTTAGTCTCACAATCAGTTGACACAATCTCAAACAAACAGGCCCTTAAGCTTTTGGAGTATAAATGATAAAATAACACCAACTCTAACAGCTTAAGCTTTTGGAGTAATGGGTTCTTTTACAAAACGCGAATAAATTAAACCTCAAAACGTAATTAAGATTGAAAAGCATACCTGCTTTGGATCTCCAAGAACATCTACAACAGCAGAATGCCTATCTTCCATAGCTTCTTTTCTTCCTTTCTTACAGAGAACTGAGAATCGAGTAGTCTCGACCTCGACCTCTTTCATATCCTGAATCGGACCCGGCATAGTCGCGGTAAAGCTGAGTGGAGAAGAGAAAGGAATATCAATGCGAGCAGGCCTTCCTCTTCAGAACTGAAGCTTGATCCTCAAATCCACTCACTTGTTTCTGTAATCGAAACCTAGAGGAAGCTCTAGTTGGGGAGAAAACAGGGGATCCTACCATTGCAACAGCACAAGACATGACTCTTGTTGAATTCAGAAAAAACACACAGAGAGAGTGTGTTAGTTAGATTGTTTTCTCTTTTTTGTTTCTGGGTTTTGATGAAATTTGGAAAGGGTTCAGATGAAGATGGGTGTTATAAAACGAGAGGAGTCATCCAGTCAAAGGGGCATTTTTTTCTTCTCTGTCGTAAAGAGCGTGTTTCTCTTTGTATTTCTTTATTTTTGGGCGGTTGATAGGTGGCACTGGCAGCTAACACGGATTTTCTTTGGGGTTATGATATACTAGTAAAAAATGCACCGCGTTGCACGTGCGACTCAAGTATTTTACAACATAATTTAGGCTGCAAAGATATCCTGCTTAACTTCTTTGAAATTGTCATATGTTTTGAAACCTCGAAATCTTCAAAGGGTCAAGGCATATAATCATTACAGTCTGTACCTGAAAAGTTCTAATTTCTTACAGAGCTGAACTGTGTCATCATTTGATTTGTATCTATCAAAGGGAAAAGTGGAGACATACATTGCTTGGTTTACCAAGAGAATTTTGCCCTCCTTAGGCATGATAGGAAATTATGACATCAAATACGGAAACTAAGAAACGAGGATCAGTTAGGTGATCCTTACTCTTCACCACAATGAGTTGCACCTTAATGTGCTTCAAGAACAAAGGCTCACATGCAGAGTAACTATTCGAACTATGATAAGGACCACCATATATGAAAACATTCTACAACAGAAAATAAAATAATAAAGTAGGACATGAACTCTCTCACATTTGATTACAGCACAAGAGAGGGATGGATTGAAGGAGTAATAATGTGGTTGAACAAAAGCCAAGCCTATGCCCACACAATGAAAATAAGCAACTGTGGACCCAGATCCGGGACGGGCGTGGAGGGACGTGCCCCCACGCGAGTCTCAGGAGATCGTCCACGTGAAGGAGAGCCCCACCAAGGAACTCTCGAAAGAGTGCCCCTCACAGCATGAGCGGCGATGTAAAGTGAGATACCTCTCGATTCGGGGACTAGCCCAGATTCGAGGCGTACCTTAAACAAAGAAGAGTCGCCATCCAAGGAAGTGGGCCCTGGATCCCATGCTGTGCTCTGTTGCAACGGATAACCAGAGATATAAAATAGGGTTCGTGCCTGATGACGAATGGGGAAGGGATTAGGCGCCCCCAATTCGCCCAAGTGCTAGCACCTGGTCTCTTATGCCATTTATTATTAATTTTGAAGAGTTTTGGGCGAAAATCATGCGAAATGGGAACGAATATCTCCGAGATAACGTCTAGCTAATCATGCATGTCTCGGAGACGAATAAGAAGCACACACAAAAGAAATGAAAGATATGTCGCCTAAGAATAGCTAGGTTATGAGTGACATGCCTGATTGGTGTCTAAGTTCTGGTGGACAAGCACATGCATGTTACAGCTAAAGGTATAGGATCTGTACATAAAAATAAGAAAACACAGCAAAACACACAACACAACACGACTCGACACACGACCCGACACGACAAACCCTAGACTCTAATGCAATACTTGACTCGGACCAGGATGGCCATCCATCCTAGCTGCACTACGTATCCCGGCCTCGGGAAGAATCAGAGCCAACGTAGTTCGGTGCCCTATTCTAAACTACGATGCCTAAAACTCTAGGACCGCTATCCTAGACTCGATCCACTAGACTCGACTGATGTTTAAAGCTTTTTGTGCGATTGCTTAAATTCAAGTGGATTGTAATTTTTAGGACTCTATATGCCCTAACTAATGCAAGTTGATTAGCCTTAAGCTAATGCAGGTGGGCCCTACATCCTATGTGTACCTAGGCTGTGCATTCTAAGGAAAACCATGGGTTGACTATATGCTTCCTAGTCTAGCCATCGATTCGACTAAATGTCTAACCGATCGACTTGAGGCCTCCTAACTCTAGGGACACTCACACGACAGGACACACCATATCAATACAAATCAGGACCGACTCCTAACTCTAAAACACCCTAAATATCTAGGACAGACTCCTAACTCTAGGGGAAGATCTTTTTTGAAAAGGTTTTGAAGTTTTTTTGTATTTTTTTGGAATATTTGAAATGTTTATTTTTAAAGGTTTGGCTGGACCTGGGATGTGGACCCCAAGCTGCACTACGTACCCTGTTGAAAGGGATCAAGCCAACGTAGTTCGGACTGAATTCCTAACTACTCTGCAAATAACTCAAGATTTTTTGAGATTTTTGATTTTTAAAATGTTTTTGGATTTTGAATTGTTTTGAGATGTTTTTGAATTTTCAAGTGTTTTTGGAATGTTTTTGTTGTTTTCAAGTATTTTTGAAATGTTTTTTTTGTTGTTTTTTGACATCAGGGAATAAAATCCTATCATCATAAGGGTAGGGAGACTTCTGGAATCCCGCAAAGGTTGGACATCATCCTATACTTTGCGGGGGAACGAACAGGAAAATAACTCGGCAAGGGTTGGACAGCATCCTATACCTTGCAGGAGCGGGTAAAGATCACAACTTGATGGGAGGATGGACAGAATCCTAACCCCTATGATGACAGGAAAAATTCCTAGACTGACTGAAGGACTGACTCCTGTGCTGAAGACTGTTATAATTACTATTTATAATTACTATACAAGATTACTATTCAAAAATACTATTCATAATTACTATTTATAGGTACTATTCAAAACTACTATTCATAATTACTATTTATAAGTACTATTCAAAACTACTATTCATAATTACTATTTATAAGTACTATTCAAAAACTACTATTCATAGTAGGACCCGCTGATGTGGGACCCGCTGTTGTGGGACCCGCTGTGGGACCCGCTGATGTGGGACCTGCTGTGGGACCCGCCGATGTGGGACCCGCTGTTGTGGGACCCGCTGTGGGACCCGCTGTTGTGGGACCCGCTGTGGGACCCGCTGTGGGACCCGCTGTTGTTGGACCCGCTGTGGGACCCGCTGATGTGGGACCCGCTGTGGGACCCGCTGTGGGACCCACTGTGGGACCTACTGATGTGGGACCCGCTGTGGGACCCGCTGATGTGGGACCCGCTGGGGGACCCGTTGTGGGACCCACTGATGTGGGACCCGCTGTGGGACCCGCTGATGTGGGACCCGCTGATGTGGGACCCGCTGTGGGACCTACTGATGTGGGACCCGCTGTGGGACCCGCTGATGTGGGACCCGTGTAGTGCAAAGAATGAATAATTATAAAATAAAAAAATTGAACTTACGCCAGCTATAGGAGGAACAAGAGATCCAGGAAGGTATTGACAGAGTCGTGCTTGTGTGGGGCCCGCTGATGTGGGACCCGCTGATGTAGGACCCGCTGATGTGGGACCCGCTGGAGGTGGGGCCCGCTGGAGGTGGGGTGGAGGAGATGTGGATGCCGGTGGAGCTCCGGTGGTTGGTTGGGAGGATGCCGGAGAAGGTGGCCGGAATCCGGTTGGGTTGCCGGAGGAGAAGAGGTGGTGGTCTGTGGTGGATGGAGGGTCGGATGATGGTGGTGGTGATCGGTGGATGGTCGGTCGGAAATGGGTTTGGCCTCGCCGGATTCCGGCTGGGTTGCCGGAGGAGAAGACTCTCTCTCTCTCTCTTTCTCTCCCTCTCTCTCTCTCTACAGATCTCTCCTCTCTCTCTCTCTCTCTCTCCCCCCTCTGGTGATCTCTCTCTCTCTCCCCCTCCCCTCTGCAGATCTCTCTCTCTCTCTCCCCTCTGGTTTTTCTTCTACTGTCGTTTCTTCTTTTCTTTTCTTTTTTTCTGTCTGCAGAGGGTTGGCGACCAGAAGAACTCCTCCAATGGTTTTTTTTTTTTTATATTATTCTGGTTTGACGAAAGAGGGGTGGTAGGTGATGAAAATGAGGGGGAAATGAAGAAAAAAAGGAAAGGGAGGGGGACAGTGATGATGGTTTTTTGTTTTTTTTTTTGTTCGTCAAATGAGAGGTGCGGGCTCAAGAAAAGAAAAAAAGGGGGACAATCATGATGGGTTTTTATTTTATATTATATATATATATTTATATATGTAAAAGAAACCGACGATTCTCCTCTCTCTCTCTGTAAAATCGATTTTTATTTTATTATTATTATTTTTTTATTTTATAAAAACAGGGTGGTGATATTGGCACTACCAATATTGATGGGCGCACTATTGGCGGAAAAATTGATGGGCGCACCATCCAATCGTGTCTTATTCAAAATCTGCTCTGCACCGTTCCAGGATAATTCACCCCCCTTTTCTGGTTTACACTACGGTCCTTTCTCTGCTCGTTCGCTAGGCAAACGTACTCGGATTTTGACGAAATTTTGCGGGGACCTAGCTGGGACCCTAACTTACCTTGGGGAGAAATTTGGAGTCCTAAAGCATTGGTTTGATGGGGTTTTGCATAAAATTGGAAGGGTTTAGGGCACGGTCAAAATGGGGTGTCTACAGATGCCCCTCTTTGGCAAAGCGTGCTTGTCGCGCGAATGTCAAAGCTGAACAGACAACACATTTTGACTGGCCCAAAATCAGAGGGTTTTTTTTTTTTTTTTTTTTTTTAATTTTGGATTTTTTGTTTTTTGTTTTTTTTTTTTTGGATTTTTGAAAATGATACTCACAAAGATAACATGGTGAAATAGCCTTTCACCGGACTCTGACTCCACAAACGCTGGTGAGATAGCCTCTCTTGAACTCGTAACTCAATAGTGGATATATGGATGAGATAGCCTCTCTTGCAAAACTTTAAAGGATTGATTTGGCTGCGAGAGAGCCGGGAAAGATATTGGTTTGGTAGCGATTGAACCAGAAGCCGAGAATTGACTTGACTGCGAATGAGTCGGAAGGTCAAAATTTGCTTGGTTGCGAGCGAACCGAAAAGCGAAGGGTTGACTTGACTGCAAAGGAGCCAAATCAGGGATACTGGCCTAGTTGCGAATGAACTATAAAGTGAGGGATTGACTCGACTGCGAATGAGTCAGAGTCAGGGAGATTAGCTTGATTGCGAATGAATCAAGAAATCAGCAAGAAACTTGGCAGCGAATGAGCCGAAGAGTCTAAGATTTTAGCTTGGTTGCGAATGAACCAAAAGGCTGGAATTTGGTTTTAGCTGTGAATGAGTTAAGAATTGAAAGATTGACTCGACTGCGAAGGAGTCGAAGTCCGGGAGATTATCTTGATTGCGAATGAATCAAGAAATCAGCGAGAACTTTGGCAGCGAACGTGCCGAAGAGTCTAAGATTTGGACTCGATTGCGAATGAACCAAAAAGGCCGGAATGATGACTTGGTTGCAAACGAACTGAAGTCAAAGAGATTAATTTGACTGCGAATGAGTCAAGAGTTTAGAAAATAGACATGACTGCGAATGAGTTGGAAGCCTAAGATTTTGACTTGGTTGCGAATGAACCAAAAGGTCGAAAATACGAGCTAGACTGCGAATGAGTCAAAACTCAAAGGATTGACCTGGTTGCGAATGAACCGAAAGGTCGAAGATATGCAAACCTGAATTGGGATCTGAGAAGATAGCATCTTGGCAGATGAACAGGGCGGAATGATTAGACAGTTATCATGATCAAACCTATGACCTGGTTGCGAATGAACCGAAAGGTCGAGGATATGAGCGAGACTGCGAATGAGTCAAGACTCAAAGGATTGACCTGGCTGCGAATGAACCGAAAGGTCGAAGATAAGCAAACCTGAATTGGGATCTGAGAAGATAGCATCTTGGCAGATGAACAGGGCGGAATGATTAGACAGTTATCATGATCAAACCTATGACCTGGTTGCGAATGAACCGAAAGGTCGAGGATATGAGCGAGACTGCGAATGAGTCAAAACTCAAAGGATTGACCTGGGTGCGAATGAACCGAAAGGTCGAAGATATGCAAACCTGAATTGGGATCTGAGAAGATAGCATCTTGGCAGATGATCAGGGCGGAATGATTAGACAGTTATCATGATCAAACCTATGACCTGGTTGCGAATGAACCGAAAGGTCGAGGATATGAGCGAGACTGCGAATGAGTCAAAACTCAAAGGATTGACCTGGGTGCGAATGAACCGAAAGGTCGAAGATATGCAAACCTGAATTGGGATCTGAGAAGATAGCATCTTGGCAGATGAACAGGGCGGAATGATTAGACAGTTATCATGATCAAACCTATGACCTGGTTGCGAATGAACCGAAAGGTCGAGGATATGAGCGAGACTGCGAATGAGTCAAAACTCAAAGGATTGACCTGGGTGCGAATGAACCGAAAGGTCGAAGATATGCAAACCTGAATTGGGATCTGAGAAGATAGCATCTTGGCAGATGATCAGGGCGGAATGATTAGACAGTTATCATGATCAAACCTAAATTGGGATCTGGGAAGATAGCATCTTGACAGATCAACAGGGCAGAATGATTAGACAGTTATCATGATCAAACCTAAATTGGGATCTGGGAAGATAGCATCTTGACAGATCAACATGGCGGAATGATTAGACAGTTATCATGATCAAACCTAAATTGGGATCTGGGAAGATAGCATCTTGACAGATCAACACGGCGGAATGATTAGACAGCTATCATGATCAAACCTAAATTGGGATCTGGGAAGATAGCATCTTGACAGATCAACACGGCAGAATGATTAGACAGTTATCATGATCAAACCTAAATTGGGATCTGGGAAGATAGCATCTTGACAGATCAACACGGCGGAATGATTAGACAGTTATCATGATCAAACCTAAATTGGGATCTGGGAAGATAGCATCTTGACAGATCAACACGGCGGAATGATTAGACAGCTATCATGATCAAACCTAAATTGGGATCTGGGAAGATAGCATCTTGACAGATCAACACGGCGGAATGATTAGACAGCTATCATGATCAAACCTAAATTGGGATCTGGGAAGATAGCATCTTGACAGATCAACACGGCGGAATGATTAGACAGTTATCATGATCAAACCTAAATTGGGATCTGGGAAGATAGCATCTTGACAGATCACCACGGCGGAATGATTAGACAGTTATCATGATCAAACCTAAATTGGGATCTGGGAAGATAGCATCTTGACAGATCAACACGGCGGAATGATTAGACAGTTATCATGATCAAACCTAAATTGGGATCTGAGAAGACAGCATCTAGGCAGATCAACAAAGCGGTATAATTAGACAATCATCATGATCAAACCACTCTAGGAACCAAGAACACGAAACTCAAGAAGGAACAATTTTGATTCAAGAAATCGAGATTGTGATCGAGTCCATTACAAGATTGATCGTCTCTTGCCGAGAACGTTAGGAGTGTGCGATCTCTGTTGAGAACCAGACACAGGTAACTTGCTGAGGTTTTGAGTATTGACCATTTTTTCTGAGAGAACTGAATTTTGCCGGGGATTGAAGGCTGCGCGAGCAAATTCTAGACTCCACTGAGGAAATTGATTTTCTGGGGAAGTTGACCTTTCAGAGAGTGCACTTGTCTGAGAAGTTTGAAGTTTGGCTCGAGATATACTCGTACATCTCTTATCTCAACTTACTGAAGACATTGGCACTGATTGCCTTTTGTGCTTGATATCTTTTATGACGCAAGTCATAAAAGATGCCCCTAGTATATTGTGTTTCCATGACAGGAGTTTTAAGGAGGCAGGACAATGATGGTTGAAGAAAAGATGCTTCATTTCATGAAGGCTCAAGGATGCAAAGTTCTTTTGTATGGAGAGAATAGGACAATAACCATGATGGCTGAGTCTGAAAATCCCTTCTTTCGCATTGCTCACTTTTGGAGGCTTAAGGTCTCTGGTAGGTTTGAACAAGATGTCTCCCGCCCCTTCTGTTACCTAAACCAGGATTTACTCTGAATTTTCTTCGCAATTTGGAGGACACGCTCCCATTCTTCTAGCATCTGACAGTTTGGACTTCGCAAGGAGAGGGAACACAAATATGAAGGAGGAACAGATTTCCAAGGACTCAATCAAAGAAGATTCTCATTGTTCCAAGGACTCGACTCGCTTTTGACTCACTCTTAGAGTATTTCGAAGACCGTGTCAAGATGCACAACTCTCCTTTTTCGGTGTTTATGTCATGGTTATTATCCCTCTTGGATTGCTCGGTTTCGATGCCCTCAGTTTAGAGGAATGTTAAAGTAAGCTTGCTGGCACTACTTGGACTCCGAGATTTTACCCTGGTTGAAGACTGTTTCTCCACCTCAATGATTCACTTTTTGCTGGAAGTCATTGCCATTGACCAGATTGCCTTTTCAGGTTTTCAATCTGACGGACCGCTTGCCCTAACTTTTGCCTGGTTCGCCCTTTCGGGTTTTCAATCCAGCGGGCTCGATACCCTAACTTTTGCCTAAGCTGACTTTTCAGTTGTCAACTTAGCGGGTGAATGACCCTAAATTTTGCCTAGACCGCCCTCCCGGGTTTTCAGCCTAGCGGGTCTTCAGATTCCATCGTTTTTTGTTCTTGACTTTGAACCTCTGCTTGTTCACCAGAAGGACTTTCTAAGTGGGCTGGGGTTCAAAACGGTTGGATATTTCTTTTGGATTTCAAAGTTTCGACTAGACTTGGATTGGCTAGGTTGCCTAAGTACCCCAACAATGGAGGATCAGGTTCGAGTGGTTCGCTGAGGTTTGGAACAGAATGATTTGGCTTTTAAGCTCAAAGGTTGAAAGGGAATAATTTGACTTTTATCCCAAAGGTTGAAAGGGAATAATTTGACTTTTATCCCAAAGGTTGAAAGGGAATAATTTGACTTTTATCCCAAAGGTTGAAAGGGAATAATTTGATTTTTATCCCAAAGGTTGACCGAACCTGAATTGATCAGGTTGCCTACGTACCCCCGAAGAGTTGGGGATCAGGTCAGACGTAGTTCGGGACGAACTACCCCTGGTTTGTGGGTACTTGAAAATAATGTTTGATTTTGTTGAGGCTCGAAGGTGTTTGCAAAAGGATTTTTTTTTTAAACTTGGGATTTTGACATTTAAGGCTCAGGCGTCCAAGGATGGCCTTCTGGTGTTTTGGCATACAAGCTTCTTGAGTGGCTACGGTTCAATGGCTTTGAACTTTTTCTCTTTTTTTTTTAGGAGTCTGGCGGCATTTCCTGGCAAGACTTCATCTGTACTGCGCAAACTTGACTGATTGAATTCCCACTTTGTCTTTGGGATCTTGCACTGATGCTCAGTATTCTAAGACTCAGGGTCTTCTCTATATGCTGAAGATGCTTTAAAACAGACTTCAATTCTCAGGATTCTGATATTTCTAAGGAGTTGACATAGGGGCATGTTCCCTTCTCCTTTTTGTTCTGGATTCCATCTTTCTTCCTTTTGGATGTTCGTTTTCTTTTGATTTTTTTTTGGATGTGAGGAATGCCCCTATACCTTGAATGCTTTAACTTGAAATTACATCGCAATGTATAGCCCAAGTATTCTTTTTGGGGTTCATGTTCTATGCTCATGACTTTGTTGTCCGAAAGTCTTCTCTCAATTTTTCATTAACTTCACTTGATATCTGGTATTCTTCGTTTGAAATTTTCGCTTTTTCGACCCGATGTCTGAAGCTGAGGGTGACTTACGTTGAACAATGCCAAGGCACGCTTCCGGTTTATCCTCATAGGACCAAGCAACACTTCTTTGAACCCTCTAAATAGGTTTATCGATTCTTTGCGCTCTTCGGGAGATTTTGCCAATCCTTATTTCCCGGGTTTCGGATTTGGGTACCACTATTCACGGTATCGATTTCATCTTCAAGTGGCTTTGCTCGACGCTCTTCCCCTCGTCTGATCATCTTTCAAATCTCGAGGAGAATTTCATCGGCATCCTCGTCCGAGGAGGGAGTCTTAATTTGTTTATTAACATTAGATCCAAGAGTGAACATATACAAGAATACTGACGACACTGGAATCAAATGTTCGTTGCATTGAATGTTTGAAGTACATACATTGATTTTTGACGCGCCACGATAGGCTCTCCATCAAATTCAACAAAAGATGGGACATTGGCTCAGAATGAGAGAGACCACAAAACACAACATACTTAGAATTGATATTGACATGGTTAGACTTACCAACTTTGACAGGAGGGTTGGTAGACACACTTCAAAGCAAATTTCAAAGATGAGATACTTCATCAGAGGCAACGGATTGGCGCTGAAAGTTCAAGGACAACGTGCCTTCATTGATAATGATTGGAGAGAGCAATCCTGGAGTTAGAATCTCAGAAGAGAGGGCCTCTTTGGTTTCTGTTGACCCAGCTCAAATTGTTCTTTAGTACCTGACCATGGCAAGGCTTTCTCTGGTATGATGTTTTCAAGGAGTTCAAGCTCTGACATTTTTCTTTTTCCTTCTCAATCATTTCCAGCCCAGAGGTGGTACAGGTAAAGGTGGCGAGATCCATGAAGGGTTGAAAGGGTAGAGTGGTTCCCATGGTGGGTGAAAGAGGTGCAACACGGTTTGGTGTAGGGTTCTTGGAAGCACCTGAGCTCGAGAAGAGAGGGGATCCCCGTCTATCAGGTCCTGGATATCATCATCATCTCTCTCATTTCTGTCAAGATGAGATTTTCAGTGTACTCGGCCATCTGGGCAATGTGAGAGGAAAAAGGTACAGCAGACTGGCTAGACCAAGCGAGTTTAGAAATGAAAGCTCTTTTGGGGTTGATGGTAGACGAGTGACTAAGACTCCTTTCATGGACACCACAAACACTAAGCTCAATGAGAATTAATCACATGGCAATGCAATGCGCAAGTTGAGACAAAAGGTAGCACCAATACATCCTTCCGTTGGGTAAAATCCGACAGCATAACAACTGTACATAAAGATGTGGTACGGCAAGTACATGGTTTGTCAACAAGCCAAAAAGGATGATGATCACACTCAAGGTATTTGGAGAAAATTCGACAGCATAACGGCTATAGTAGGAGATGTGGTAAGGTAAGCACATAGTTTGTCAATGAACCCAAAAGGATAATGATTACGTTCAAGGGTTCTGAAAAGAATCAGCAGCATGACGGCTATACTAGGAGGGTCTCAGCAACTAAACATGAAGAGTATGCCGTCATGGTCAAGATAAAGCAGGGTTCTCAGCAAGAACACACACTCCGATAATGATAATGGCAAGATAGACTCACAATCGACATGTGGAACACGGTCTGATCAGGATCAATCAAAGGATCAGACTCATGGGAGATAGATCATGGCTAAGAGAGCCAAGCATCTGATGATAATCCACAGAATGGATAGAGAAGAATAATTGATATGATTATGAAGGAAAACTTAACTAGGAAGTAAACCCTAATCTAATAACAAATATGTATATATATATATATATACATCCTAACCAGGGGCACCAACCCTAGTCTAATCTAGCGGAGCCAAGGAGGTCTCGACTCGTGACAGACTGATGAGTGTACTAGGACCGCGCTGTAGCCACGCAAGGTGAGCTACCCTAGTCTACAAATTGGACAAGGCTCCTAACTCTAGGCTTCACATGTGTAAGCAACATATGTTCGTCCTATATGAGTACATATATATAGTGTCCTAGCAAGGGTTCCCTAATTTTGGTTCTAAAGGGAGCAACTAATATATATACATAATATAATGAAATAAAAGTAGGGCCCGGGCATTTCTGCAGGGTACTATGCTTATGACCATACCCTTGATGTATAACGCCAGCACACCCAGCATTATACAAAGTATGTTCATTGCTCATCGGCTGCTGTAGAACACCAGCACACCCAGTGTCTACGGCTGCAGCTCCGGCGCATAGCTCGGAAATAGATACAACGGTTCCCATCTGGTACGCGTCATATCTATTCCCTGAGGCCAATAATGAAAATAATGAAAGAAATAAAGAATATGACAATGCATGATGTGCAGTGTGTGAATCCCTTGTTTTATTTACGCACCTAATTGGTGCCCCTGGATTTCTAACGATAAAGTTCCCATTTAACTTGGTTTTGACCCAAATTTCTTCAAAATTAATAAAAATGGCATTTTTACAGAGTTAGGCAATGTTCCAAGAAATCCCCAGCAGAGTCGCCAGTCTGTGGACCCAGATCCGGGACGGGCGTGGAGGGACGTGCCCCCACGCGAGTCTCAGGAGATCGTCCACGTGAAGGAGAGCCCCACCAAGGAACTCTCGAAAGAGTGCCCCTCACAGCATGAGCGGCGATGTAAAGTGAGATACCTCTCGATTCGGGGACTAGCCCAGATTCGAGGCGTACCTTAAACAAAGAAGAGTCGCCATCCAAGGAAGTGGGCCCTGGATCCCATGCTGTGCTCTGTTGCAACGGATAACCAGAGATATAAAATAGGGTTCGTGCCTGATGACGAATGGGGAAGGGATTAGGCGCCCCCAATTCGCCCAAGTGCTAGCACCTGGTCTCTTATGCCATTTATTATTAATTTTGAAGAGTTTTGGGCGAAAATCATGCGAAATGGGAACGAATATCTCCGAGATAACGTCTAGCTAATCATGCATGTCTCGGAGACGAATAAGAAGCACACACAAAAGAAATGAAAGATATGTCGCCTAAGAATAGCTAGGTTATGAGTGACATGCCTGATTGGTGTCTAAGTTCTGGTGGACAAGCACATGCATGTTACAGCTAAAGGTATAGGATCTGTACATAAAAATAAGAAAACACAGCAAAACACACAACACAACACGACTCGACACACGACCCGACACGACAAACCCTAGACTCTAATGCAATACTTGACTCGGACCAGGATGGCCATCCATCCTAGCTGCACTACGTATCCCGGCCTCGGGAAGAATCAGAGCCAACGTAGTTCGGTGCCCTATTCTAAACTACGATGCCTAAAACTCTAGGACCGCTATCCTAGACTCGATCCACTAGACTCGACTGATGTTTAAAGCTTTTTGTGCGATTGCTTAAATTCAAGTGGATTGTAATTTTTAGGACTCTATATGCCCTAACTAATGCAAGTTGATTAGCTTTAAGCTAATGCAGGTGGGCCCTACATCCTATGTGTACCTAGGCTGTGCATTCTAAGGAAAACCATGGGTTGACTATATGCTTCCTAGTCTAGCCATCGATTCGACTAAATGTCTAACCGATCGACTTGAGGCCTCCTAACTCTAGGGACACTCACACGACAGGACACACCATATCAATACAAATCAGGACCGACTCCTAACTCTAAAACACCCTAAATATCTAGGACAGACTCCTAACTCTAGGGGAAGATCTTTTTTGAAAAGGTTTTGAAGTTTTTTTGTATTTTTTTGGAATATTTGAAATGTTTATTTTTAAAGGTTTGGCTGGACCTGGGATGTGGACCCCAAGCTGCACTACGTACCCTGTTGAAAGGGATCAAGCCAACGTAGTTCGGACTGAATTCCTAACTACTCTGCAAATAACTCAAGATTTTTTGAGATTTTTGATTTTTAAAATGTTTTTGGATTTTGAATTGTTTTGAGATGTTTTTGAATTTTCAAGTGTTTTTGGAATGTTTTTGTTGTTTTCAAGTATTTTTGAAATGTTTTTTTTGTTGTTTTTTGACATCAGGGAATAAAATCCTATCATCATAAGGGTAGGGAGACTTCTGGAATCCCGCAAAGGTTGGACATCATCCTATACTTTGCGGGGGAACGAACAGGAAAATAACTCGGCAAGGGTTGGACAGCATCCTATACCTTGCAGGAGCGGGTAAAGATCACAACTTGATGGGAGGATGGACAGAATCCTAACCCCTATGATGACAGGAAAAATTCCTGGACTGACTGAAGGACTGACTCCTGTGCTGAAGACTGTTATAATTACTATTTATAATTACTATACAAGATTACTATTCAAAAATACTATTCATAATTACTATTTATAGGTACTATTCAAAACTACTATTCATAATTACTATTTATAAGTACTATTCAAAACTACTATTCATAATTACTATTTATAAGTACTATTCAAAAACTACTATTCATAGTAGGACCCGCTGATGTGGGACCCGCTGTTGTGGGACCCGCTGTGGGACCCGCTGATGTGGGACCTGCTGTGGGACCCGCCGATGTGGGACCCGCTGTTGTGGGACCCGCTGTGGGACCCGCTGTTGTGGGACCCGCTGTGGGACCCGCTGTGGGACCCGCTGTTGTTGGACCCGCTGTGGGACCCGCTGATGTGGGACCCGCTGTGGGACCCGCTGTGGGACCCACTGTGGGACCTACTGATGTGGGACCCGCTGTGGGACCCGCTGATGTGGGACCCGCTGGGGGACCCGTTGTGGGACCCACTGATGTGGGACCCGCTGTGGGACCCGCTGATGTGGGACCCGCTGATGTGGGACCCGCTGTGGGACCTACTGATGTGGGACCCGCTGTGGGACCCGCTGATGTGGGACCCGTGTAGTGCAAAGAATGAATAATTATAAAATAAAAAAATTGAACTTACGCCAGCTATAGGAGGAACAAGAGATCCAGGAAGGTATTGACAGAGTCGTGCTTGTGTGGGGCCCGCTGATGTGGGACCCGCTGATGTAGGACCCGCTGATGTGGGACCCGCTGGAGGTGGGGCCCGCTGGAGGTGGGGTGGAGGAGATGTGGATGCCGGTGGAGCTCCGGTGGTTGGTTGGGAGGATGCCGGAGAAGGTGGCCGGAATCCGGTTGGGTTGCCGGAGGAGAAGAGGTGGTGGTCTGTGGTGGATGGAGGGTCGGATGATGGTGGTGGTGATCGGTGGATGGTCGGTCGGAAATGGGTTTGGCCTCGCCGGATTCCGGCTGGGTTGCCGGAGGAGAAGACTCTCTCTCTCTCTCTACAGATCTCTCCTCTCTCTCTCTCTCTCTCTACAGATCTCTCCTCTCTCTCTCTCTCTCTCTCTCCCCTCTGGTGATCTCTCTCTCTCTCCCCCTCCCCTCTGCAGATCTCTCTCTCTCTCTCCCCTCTGGTTTTTCTTCTACTGTCGTTTCTTCTTTTCTTTTCTTTTTTTCTGTCTGCAGAGGGTTGGCGACCAGAAGAACTCCTCCAATGGTTTTTTTTTTTTTATATTATTCTGGTTTGACGAAAGAGGGGTGGTAGGTGATGAAAATGAGGGGGAAATGAAGAAAAAAAGGAAAGGGAGGGGGACAGTGATGATGGTTTTTTGTTTTTTTTTTGTTCGTCAAATGAGAGGTGCGGGCTCAAGAAAAGAAAAAAAGGGGGACAATCATGATGGGTTTTTATTTTATATTATATATATATATTTATATATGTAAAAGAAACCGACGATTCTCCTCTCTCTCTCTGTAAAATCGATTTTTATTTTATTATTATTATTTTTTTATTTTATAAAAACAGGGTGGTGATATTGGCACTACCAATATTGATGGGCGCACTATTGGCGGAAAAATTGATGGGCGCACCATCCAATCGTGTCTTATTCAAAATCTGCTCTGCACCGTTCCAGGATAATTCACCCCCCTTTTCTGGTTTACACTACGGTCCTTTCTCTGCTCGTTCGCTAGGCAAACGTACTCGGATTTTGACGAAATTTTGCGGGGACCTAGCTGGGACCCTAACTTACCTTGGGGAGAAATTTGGAGTCCTAAAGCATTGGTTTGATGGGGTTTTGCATAAAATTGGAAGGGTTTAGGGCACGGTCAAAATGGGGTGTCTACAGCAACCTGCAAAGCTACTTCCAAAACATAAACCAAACAAAAGGTAAGTACGCTGACATTGGGTCAGTTTATGATGCAGATGCAGATGTGCTACCTGTTAATTAACAGTTTTTGTTGGAGAAATAATTTAACAACAAATTAGTAGTAAAGAAGATATACAGATTATTTTTTATTTCACTAAACTTCTTATTACGTTAAACTTCTATACTTAGTACCTAACCTGTAGGAACCAACTGTTAGACTCAATTTTAGTGACTGGGTCAAGTCACTACATTCTTATTTGTTTTCACTTCAGTTGCTGGGTTTTTGCCCTTGGCAACTTGGCTCATGTACTGCCCAAATTGGTCAGGGGAGTCATGATTCAACTCACCAAGTCTTAAAGTTATGCTCAATATGGATTGTTATTTCAGAGACAATCAAACAGATGATTATTACCTCTATTTTGTGCCTAAAATCAGAAGACAGTACATGCAAGAATTCCATTTTAGTAGTGAAGTGAACTACCCCAAGAATTCCTTTAAAGGGCATAATGCCCAATAATCGTGTCTTCCTCCTGTTTCAATGTGCTAGGAGTAAGATTGGAACATGTAAACATTAACAAGCAGAAAGTCTTATGAATCAAATTGGTTGAATATATCACCAGAAAGTGCATTTGCTATACAGCTTATGATCAAATAACAGGTATTGAGGAGCCCCATAAAGAAGACAAATGAAATTTCAGCTCAGTAAAAAATTGAGCAGAGTTGCATGGAATAGTTAGGCATTGGATATTACAAACCAATGTGAGTAAGTAATTTACTGTGGGACTTATTTGCATCTACCACTGCCTATAAACATCATTAAAACTAATGACTTTAACCAATGAAGAGAAATATTTCATTTTTGTTTTTGTGGGTGTTAAGAGTACGATATCTGATTCCTATTCTTCAGGAAGCCTTCTTACATTGTCTTAGCACTTCATTTGTTTAATATATATTTTTGCTTGTATTTCATTCTATAATCCACAAATTGGGAGGATTTTTGGAAGAACTGTTTTAGTATGTGTGCACATGTGTTTTTATCATAATTTCCTAGCCCCATTCCAAGGATAATTTCTGAAATCTCAACCCCGCCCAAGAAACTAAAACTTTAGAATATACAACATAAACAAAATATATAACCAAAATAAGTAATACCTGACAATGCAAGTCAATTGGTCTAAACAAACTACACACAGATACCATACCACTTACGAACCGAAACACATGATAGCATCAGATAGAGTGAGAAGACAAAAAGAAACAATTAATACACAGTTATATATATATATATATATATATATATATATATATATATATATATATATATAAGAGAAGAAAACCCATAGAAATCACAAAGATCCATCCAAAAATGACAGTCCCAAACATAAGACAAAATTTCAAAACAGCAACCAAATTTTAAAGAATCTGGACGTCCAATTCCATTGCCACAATTAATTCTCTAATGGAAGCAAAACATAAATAAATAGAAAGTTAGCTGAAAATATGAGTCTAAATAAACTATACCAAATTATTAAATTTGACTCACTTCATGCCAACAGACTATAAAAACATAAACAATCACAAAGCACGGGGAACCCAACATAGAATCGGGTCACTCTAGGTCAAAACTACTGAAGTGGTAAGAATTACGTTCACATGGCTGTGACCAAGAAGAAAGCCCGTGATCTCTTTGGTCTCTACACACAATGCATGGCTGATACCGCGGTTTGGAATCATCTTTTAGTCAATAGTGAGACTGCAGGAAGAATTAGATATTGATAGGAGCTTACTCATAAATGAGGCACTGTTAAAAGCTAAAGGCGAAAGATGTGGCTTAGCTTAAAAGCTCATCTTCATAGACACATGGGCTAAGGGAAAATGCATGAAATGACAGAGAAACAACTAAGATCAATGGCCATTAAATAGCAACAGAACACCACCAACCCTTCAAAATGGCAAGTGTCAGAATATTAAAATAATTTAAATTAATAAATTGGCCACCCAATTAACATTCAGGTTAACATGTAACCACAATCATGAAATTTATTGAACCCAAAATCCCACTGCATTTTCTTCAAAAGAATGAAACCTTGATGGATCCTAAAGCATACATCTCCAAATAAATACCAGTAACCACCCTCAATGGATGTAATTTTCAAAAGCCTCTGGTTCTCATCAATTACTCCAAACCCTAAAATCCCAACAATAATAAATGAGCAAACCAAAAACATGGAACCCAATGTTTCATAAGTCATAACCTTTCCCTTTTGGTCAAGATATTCCATGATTCTAGTCTCTGACGCCAACTAACACCCTAAGGTGCAACTTTTGGCCATCTTAAGTCCAATAATTAGTTTTCGACTCCCAATCGGTTCTCAAAATCCAAAACAAATGGGGCCTTTTTATGTCCATCAAGCAGTAAATCAACTTAAAGATTAATGCAGTTTGCCCTGTCAAGCCCAGATCCAGAAAATGGTAAAAGCGGAATCCAGAAACAATCTTGGAGGTGGTCCATAGCAAGGATTAGTTCCCATCCTCTGGCTCCTTCCGATAAGCCGCATACCTCATAAACATCCATCACAACCTCCATGCATTCGGATCTTGCCATTCATTAGTAAACCACTCCAAGTGCATCCAGAATAAGAGAGAAATAAAAAGACCAGATACGTTTCACTAAGGATTCAATTAATTTTTTTGGTATCTAAATGAATACACCACCAAAACTTCCATTGGCGACAATGTAGATCCACTCAAAAGTCAGTTCTAATGCACAGTGGCATAGGCATGGTTTCAAATTTCGATTTTGGTATGTGTTTCGGCCCTTGCCGAAACTGAAATTTCAGCCGAAATTTCAGACTTGTAATTTCTTGAGACATGGCTTTTTTGAAATCAAGACTTATAATTTAATTACCGGCACCCCATCGAGAGGACATATATTTTCAAGAGACGTATTACGAGCCGTAATTGCATAATTCTAGTAAAGAGACTGTTGGATTAACCCGTACAGGTGTGATTGTCTGGCTTAAAGTCATGGGTTTGCTCCCCATTGATGTGAGTTCAAATCCCCCCCCCCCCGGGGCTTACCAGATGGACAGTTCGAGACGAAATTTGGGACCATCATAATGATGCAAAAAACTGGCTTGAAAGCACTTTCTTTCGATGCCGTGCACATTTTCCGAACACGGATCCTTACCCATTATTATTGGTTAATTCCATGGATTAGATGTCTCGACTTAGAAATGATAGAAAAGGAAAACAATATAAACCATCAACCCATGATCAATTTACCTGTGCAGGAAATATTGATTCACCTTTGCACTTCTTATCTTCCCATGTAATTGGATCTCTGTTAGATCCTCCGAAAATGGAAGCCTACAAAAACAACAGAGTTAAGTTAAGAAACGGGCTTAAGAACAGCAACAATCACTATAACTTAGGAAGGAATAGCTAGCACAAAAATGGTGTTAATCTGTCACATCAGAAGAATAATGAACAGGAAGGCAATCATTTCTTGTAATATTTATAACAAGTACCTTATAAAACAATTTGATCTCAATTTTTCAGAATAATCACCAATATATAAGTAGCATTTCCATAAGAAAAAGGTATATTTATTGTCTTCTCTTCGAAAATGAGGGGTCTAAAATACTAACAAAAGTCACTCAACAACTGACAAAAAACAGACATATTGAAAATTTCTCAATATCTTCAGAATATGCTAAAAAATGCTATTTCTGTCTTGTTCTAAAGTGGCATATAGGAAATTATTGGGAAATTTCATATTTTTAAAACATCAGAACAGAAGACAAGTGAACATTTTCTTTATGGACTAAAATAGCCCTAAGTTTACAAGATATTACCTTCGAGTTAACTTTCAAGAACAACAAAAATTATTTTTCTTAAACATCTTACTCCCTCTGGGAGTTTCATGTTCACATTTTTGTAAAAGGAACAGGGCAGTTGGAAATGCACGATGGAAATGAGGTGAAGCTATGAACTGAAAAAAAAAAAAAATGACACCAAGGAACATAAATAATGCATGTGTAATTACATGGATCCTAAACTCTATTAAACCCTACATCACTCTAGATCTCAGACCTTATCAAATATGAAAAGAAATGCGGGATATCTCAAAAGAAAATTTTGCCCTCCTTAGACAGAGGTAGGCTACCAAAAAAAACCCACCCCTCCAAAACCCTCTTCCCTTTCAAAGCAAAATAAAAAAGCCCCACCCACAAAACCCTCTTTGGCAGCCATGATTTGAGCCCAAACCCCAAGTTAGACAGGGGTAGGCTACCCAAAAGAAAAAACCCAGGAAAAAAAATATCCCAACCCACCAAAACCTTATTTTGCAGATATGATGTGAAAAATTACCTTATCCAACAAGAGATTGATTCGAAGGTGGGGAATCCTCTTCTTTAATGGCAGCTCCGTGCGATTTTCGTGAGGAATGAGAGCAGGAAGGGTTTTGGAACTATGGGGACGAAAATAAAGTAGGTGAAGATGACAAGATTCTTGTAGATGGAAACGCGTGGCTGGGAAAGGAAAGGTCAAGATTACATGTGGTGGGATTTTTTACACTTGCCTTGATGGGCGAAATGACAAAAATGCCTAGGAAAATGGGACCGAACAGGAAGATTTACAAAGCAAGGGTATGTAATTTCAGAAAAAGACGCAGACGAACTTTCATGCGTTTTCCCTTTTAGTAGTAAAGGATTCGGACCCCACTGTAGAATGAATCGCACCCGTTATAACGTGATTTGACGTCAAAAAGGAGTTAAAAGTCTGCCATAATTCACGTTACAAGGTGTGCGAATCATCCTAATTCGGTTCGTCTCTATCGTTTCTTCTGTTCTCTCCTATCAAAGGTTATGTTGTTTGTTATATTCCTAGCCATCAAATCTCTCCTCACTGTTCTCTGTGATGTTCGCACTACCATGATTACTACCATGATTTAATAATTGCACAAACTCAACTTGTCTTTTCTTTTTATAACTTCTGAAAACTTTTTGGAACTGTAATAACCTTGGCCAGCTGTTTAAAAAATAAAAAGATATTTTAGTGTAATTATCAAAACATGATGGTGCGAAGATCAGTACCAATTAAACAAAATTAAATATTAACCGAACCCCTAGAAATCCCTCACAAGAACAAGATAAGAGAAAAAAAAAATCAAAGACAGAACAAGATAATGGTCAAACCCAAAAAAGAAAAGAAAAAAATACCTCGAAGGGGGTGACGATAATGAGGGCTTCGATAACTCCCGCCCCGAAGCCAGAAATGATGCGGGCGCGGTTGGAGATTTGGCTTGTAGAGGGGTCTTTAAATACTGATTGGAGGTAGACCTGGCAAGAATTGACCCGGACCCGCCGCAGGTCAACCCGGCCCGCCTGTAATTTCCGGGTCCGGGTCAACATTTTGTGACCCGTTTCTAGGTTGACCCGAGGGTGCCCATAGAGAAGTGTTATTTTGGCATTTTTTCAGTAGTTTTCATATTTTTTTGGTAGTTTTTTCAATAATTTTTTTGTAGAAGCACTTTCTTTCGGTATTTTTTTCCGTAGTTTTACTTATTTGAACCATTTTTTCCGTAATTTCTCTCCAAAACTTAGCACTTTCCCAAAATTATTCTCCAAAACTTATTATTGCTAGCCACCTTTGCAAAAACGTACTTCTCCCATCCTTTGCAGTTTGCACCACGTCAATAAATAAGACAAATCTGAAAAAAAAAGTCAACATAAATGGCTATCATCAAATGATCACATGCAATTGGAAATGATGGGCGCGAAGTACCCTTTGGAGAAGATAGCTAGCAAACCCCTATAAAAACAACAAAAATCTTGAAAAAACACAAAAAACAAAAATTCATTAAAAAACTGGGTGACCTACGGGTCGACCCGGTCCGTACAGGCCGGGTGCTGGTCCAAGCTTAGTGACCCGTAAAATTTTCCCGTTTGACCCGGACCCGTACGGCACGGGTCAAACCTGTCCCGGCCCGCCCGTTTGCCAGGTCTAATTGGAGGAGTGCGTTGGACCCCATTCGGAGTGTGTATTTTAGGGTTAGAGGTGTTGCGAAGGGGGTTGGACCCTTCAAGAGAGCGCGAACGTCCTCAGTGTGGATTATGGTGGTCCCGCAGTGTAAAATCCCCTTTTAAGACCCTGTTCTATCTAGCTGAAGGCGTGTCTTTATCACGTCGATCGGCTGTAGACAACAAGCTTCAACAATTCCTCCTATTGATCCTGATAACGCCTTTATGTACGGTGGTACGCTTTGTTTTTTCGCTTTGGTGGTCCCCCCTCCCTGAGGACCACTGTAACCTTCTCCTCGTCCTCCTTCCGCCATTGGATTTAGGGTGCGTTTGGTACGTAGGAATGAGGAATTAGAATCGGCATCTGATTTCGTTTTTATGAATTCTGGCGTTTTGGTGTTGCCAAGTGGGTGGAATCGGAAAAGCCCAACGGAATCTTCGGAGGAATATTTGACGGAAATCGAAACCCACCAAGGAGGGTGGGATTCACTGATTCCCGTCCTCTCACGCATAAATCACGCTCTCTCTCTCTCTCTCTCTCTCTCTCTCTCTCTCTCCAAGCTCAAAATCATCCCTGTTTTCTGTACTTGGTGGGGTTACTCTCATCAAGCCCTAACATTTCTCTCTCTCTCTCTCTCTCTCGTCATGCATGCCTGTATTTTTCAGGTTCCTGTAATCTAAATGATTTGAACACCAGTGGAGAGAGAGAGAGAGAGAGAGAGAGAGAGAGAGAGAGAGAGAGAGAGAGAGAGAGATGTATATCATTCTTCCTACAAAACTGAATCTTGTGGGTTTCTCTCAAAGGGTTCTGGATTTGAGTATTTATAAACACAATCAATGGTGTTTTGAATCTGTGTGCTTGGGGTATATATTTTAGGTTCTTTGCAATCCGGATTTCAGTTTAGAGTGGAAGGAAATCAGAGAGATGAAAGTTTTGTTTTTACTTTTTTTCCTTCTCCTTTTGAAGTGGTGTAATGAGAATGGAGGAAAATCAGCAGCTTTTCATACATTCTTGAAAAAATCTGAATCTTATGGGTTTCCTTAAAAAACCCACATGGAATTGGGTTCTCAATTTGAGTATTTAAACACCATCAACGGCAGAATACAGCCATGTTCTGAATCTGTGCATTTGAGGTTAATATTTTGCATTTTAGCAATCGGGATTTTGGTTTAGATTGGAAGGAGGTTGGAGGGAGAGAAGTTTTTCTTCTACTTTCTTGCTTCTTCGAGAATGCAGCAGTTTTTCATATTGACTTGAAGAAATCTGAATTTTCTTGGTTTCTCTCAAAAACCACACAAATGGAAATGAGGCCTTGATTTGAGTATTTAAACTTCAATGGAGAAATATAACCCAGCTTTGAATCTTTGTAATTGGGGTTTAGATTTTGCATTTTGGCAATCCATTATTAATCAACAACTTCTGCTTGTGTTGCAATTTTTTATTAGACAATGAAATATCAACACTAAGGAGGGAGATGTCTCAATTCCTGATTCTAGTGCTTACCCAAACACTTGAAACGGAATCGACATTCCCTTTACCGAGGGAATTGGAATAGGATTGGAAATCGATACCAATAGTCCAATACCAATTCCTCATTCCTGCAATCCAAACGCACCCTTAGCTTTTATAGGAGCTTTCTTCTTTTCTTCTTTTGCCTCTGGTTCTGGATGGAGAAGGATGAATTAGGCAGGGTTTTAAACGGTGAATGCCAGTGGGGTATTTTGTTTCTTCCCTCCGTGGGGCCCATAATTTTTGGGTGATCTAAATCGATGAGTCCAAG
This sequence comes from Tasmannia lanceolata, assembly GCF_043159265.1. Taxonomy (NCBI): domain Eukaryota; kingdom Viridiplantae; phylum Streptophyta; class Magnoliopsida; order Canellales; family Winteraceae; genus Tasmannia; species Tasmannia lanceolata. The sequence goes on along the minus strand of NW_027518683.1, from coordinate 46,918,536 downwards.
GGACCTTATAGGATGATCCTAATGCCTTCACATGTGTTAACTTAGGGGTGCAACTGGTCCCGGCGGGTTCAACCCAATTTTTGGACGGGCTGGGTTGAATTTTTTCGGGTTGGGTTGGGTTGCGGGTTGAGAATTTATAATACTATTCAAAATCGGGTTGGGCTATCGGGCAACCCGACCTGATTTGTAATGCGACCATTTTTTGCTAAATTTTTTATCTTTTTCAAATTTTAGTGGTATTTACAGTTTTAGACTTATAGTCTTTTACTTACTTTTAATAGTTAAAACTTTTAATTCATCTAGTTAAGACACTAATTTAGTTAAGACACTAATTTAGTTAAGATACTAATTTAAATTACAGAATGCCACTTGCCGTCTTGCACTCTCGGTAGTGTTCAATCTACATTTATGCACCTAATATCTAACTTTCTATCTTGGATAGTTAGTGTCATAACTAGATACTAGTGCATCACTAAATCAATGACCCTTCATTTCTGACTTTCTATATTGGATCCATTAGTGTCTTAATTAGATGAATTATATGACATCCGTACATATTTTCTGAGGAAAAATACTGGTAGCAAAAATACAAGTGGGGCCAACATATTTAGATGGTCTAAACACGATTCAATATGGAAATCGGGTCGGGTTGAATCCCACTGGGTTGGAACTCGGGTTGGGTTGGGTTGGGTTGGCTTCAACCCTACCCAACCCGACTTGGGTTGCACCCCTAATCTTTTAAATGGTTCAGATCACCCAAATATGATGGCCCATGGAATGAAAAAAACCATGTTTGTTCGCACTCATCTTCTTGGTGTGGGCCAGTCTGGCGGTTGTGCCCCAAAATTCTTCTCTGTAATTGCCATTTTTCATGGAAAAAAAGCCAAAAATCAAGGGAAAGATTTCTAATGTATCATGAAGCTACTAGTTGTAGTCCCGTACGATGCACGGGCGGCCCAAAATTTTTTTTTATAACTACAAAAGAAAAAAAGCTTTATAACTAAAAAAGAAAGCTTTATAACTTGTATTTAAAAGATAAGAAAAGAAAGAAGAAACATTCATTCATAAGAAGATCTAGAGAAAATTTCAAGAGAAGAGGGCATAAGGAAACAATCCAAGGATATATATATCTTCAACAAAAAATAATGAATAATTAAAAAATACATAACAAATTTAAGCACAAAAATAAAGGAATTCATAATCCGAAACAAAATTAGAAAAAAACACCTAACTTTACAAACAATGAAGCAAAATAACAGATATAAACAAAAAAAAAAAAAAAAAAACGAAATGAAGCAAAAAAAAAAATTCCAAATTGCAACAAAAATAAAAGGAAATCCAACTAAACAAAAAGCATAATTGGTAGAAGCATATTTCTGCTCATTTGAAACATTCAATGAGAAGAAATTTTCTACCTTTTTTCATACACATAGAAGCACCACGAACAGTATTCAGAACTGCAAAAATAACATGAGTAAATAATTTTTCATAAATATCAGCAGTACCCAATACTAATAGTCAATTAATATAAAAAAACTCCATTCACAAACAACCGGCATCATAATTCAACCCTATACTAGGAATATAAACATAAAAAAGAAATCTAATGACATGAACAAAGTAAAACACATCGTAACATAGAATCCCAATTGGTCAAAATATATGAACCAACATAAAAATTAGTAGTAGAAAATATTACTTAACTGTGAGTTATAAGCATAACAGAACAATTACAGATGCCATACGAATCTGTAAAAAAACAAATAAACCGGCATTGACTCCCAATCAGCAAAGCTCCTGGAAAAAATAAAAGTATGAAAACGTAAAAGTCTAAACACCCCAATTCAAAGAAATAAGTAGGCACATATTGTTGGAAAAAATAAGAATTGGTGATGGAAATAGGATAATGGAGAAGTGAGTGAGAAGTTGAAAACCAGATCTGTTGAGTTCCTCCAAAATTGCATCTGGTGGACTGAAAACTCTCGACTGAAGCACCCTATTGTAGTCAATGTTGACTTTTATTTAAATGGAAAAGTCATATGTAATTTAAAATTACATATGGCCTCAATTTTGTCCTTTATGGTTTGTCCTTTGTGATCTACTTTATGTGTTCGAGGTTTTTTCACTAAAATTTGAACTTCCCTCCAAAAGGGCTAAAGTCAAGTGTAAACCATTAGTCCTAGATGGGAAGTTTGAGAGGGAGAGAGTGCCCTTATATATACTTTCACTCTCATTGTCTTGTGAATGAGAAAGAGGAAAAGGGAGACCCTCGCGCTTGAGCCGTCGGGTGGCCCGGTGGGCCAAACCATACCACACGTGCGCGCCGCCCGGCTCGGCCGGCCGCCCACGTGGGCCCATGGCCTTTTCTTTTTCTATTATTTATTTTCTCCTTTTCTTTTAACAGTTCAAGAGTTTCTTTATTTTGTTTTAACTCTTTTTACCGTTTGAGATTCTATAATTGTGGTTTAGTGACCGTTTGGGAAACGTCTCTCACGCACTAAAAGAGTGCGACGTTTCACCCCAACGTATCTCTTATTTTCTATACATTCGGATTTAGAGAAACAGAAAGAGATCCTCAAAGGATTCTTCTTCTGTTCTTATTCTTCTCTCGTTTTCTCTCTAGTTTTCTGTTCTTTTCCCCCAAGCTTTCTGATCAAGGCTTTTTGACACATACAACTGAGTTCAAAGGCATCCGGGCTGCGTGAGTGTACACCCTTAAAGTGAGAGTTGTTGTATCCTGGAGGCATACGCCAAGACGCCCATCTGCACCATTGATTCGTCATAGTGGGGGCGAGATTTGCCTTAAGACAGTGAAGATCCTTCATGCCTCAACTCAGTAAGTAGTCTAACTATTTCTCTATTTATTTACAATTGATTCTTGCAGAATAGTTATTGTTGATTTCTGGCTTCACAAGTTAAGGAATTAATTACGATAAGGTATTCATGAATCCATAAATTCTAGATTTGCACATCAAATTTTCTAACAATCTTAAGGCAAATCTTCGATCTGTGATCTGTGATCTGTAATTTTGGGATTTCGATTACTGGAAATTAATCATCATGGCTTCGCAAACCGAAAGACAGAAAAATTTGACGGATCGAATTTCGGTAGATGGCAAGAAAAGATGCAATTCTTTCTGACCTTTCTGAACCTAGACTATATCTTGAATGATCCTGAACCATCACCTAATGAGGAAGAACCCATCTCACTGAGAAAAGGAAAAGAGATAATTATCTCTGTAAAGGACATATACTGAGTTGTTTCAGTAATCAGTTATTTGATGTGTCTTTTAGAATTGAGTCTGCCAAAGAGTTGTGGAAAACTCTAGAGCAGAAATACCTAGTCGAAGCAGCGGGTTCTAAGAAACATCTTATTGGAAAATATTTTCGATATCAGATGGTGGATGGTAGATCAATTATGGATCAAGTGAATGAGATCCAGTTGATTGTTTCTGACATTCTTGCTAGAGGGATCAAAATAGAAGAATAGATCCAAATTGGTGCAATTATTAAAAAACTACCACCTTCATGGGAGAAATTCCAAGACACACTATTGCATGACAAAAATGATTTTTCTCTTCAAGACTTGTTTGTTTATCTTAGAACTGAAGAGGAAAACTGTTTCAGAAAACAGAAATCTAAAGCCTATGAGTTTAACTCTAAGGCAAATCTCATTGAATCTTCATCTGGAAAGAAAATCTCTTCTAAACCTGGGTCTGGATCAGGAAAAGGTCATTTCAAGAAAAATAATAAGGATTTCAAGAAGAAGGGTAACTGCTTTGTGTGTGGGAAAACATGTCACTATGCTAAAAAACTGTCGAAAAAATGATAAGAAGAAAAACCCTCAAGGAAACAATATGCCTCAGGCAAATGTGGCTGAAGATCAATATCTGTCGGCCGTGGTATCTGAAGTGAACCTGGTTAGTAACATGAGGGACTGATGGGTGGATACTGGTGCTACCAGACACATCTGTAGTGACAGGAGTGTATTTTCTTCCTACAAGATGGTAGGGCATGCAGAGCGGCTTTTCATGGGAAACTTGTCATCATCTGTTGTGGCGGGTAAATGAACAGTGTTATTGAAGCTTACCTCTGGAAAGGTTCTGAAGCTCTGTGATGTCCTTCATGTACCAGATATAAGAAAGAATCTGGTGTCTGGGTCACTTCTGATCAAGAAAGGTTTCAAACTTGTTTTTGAGGCGGATAAATTTGTAATAACTAAGAGTGGTGAATTTGTGGGAAAGGGCTATTCAAGTGAGGGTTTATTCAAACTAAATGTAACTGAGAACATTATGAATAAAGCTTCTTCTTCTTCTGCTTATATTATTGCTTCTTCTTGTTTATGGCATGGTAAGCTAGGTCATGTTAACTATGCATCCTTAAAGAAAATGATGTCAATAGATCTAATTCCTAAAAGTGATCAAGTAGTAGATAAATGTGAAATATGTGCAATCAAAATATTCAAAGAAACCATTTCATAAGGTGGAAGAGAGAAAAATAGAACTTTTAAATTTAATTCACAGTGATGTATGTGACTTAAACAATATTTTAACTAAATGAGGTAAAAGGTATTTCATTACATTTATAGATGATTTCTTTAGATATTGTACTGTTTATCTTATTAGAAACAAAGATGAATCTTTTGATAAATTCATTACATATAAAACTAAAGTAGAGAATCAGTTAGATAAGAAGATCAAAATTTTAAGATCTGATAGAGGTGGTGAATACACCTCTAATGCTTTTAGTGAATTTTGCGAAATCCATGGCATAATACATCAAGTAACTACACCTTACTCTCCACAACAAAATGGAGTTGCTGAATGTAAAAATAGAACTTTAATGAACATGGTAAATTCAATGTTAGGAAGTTCAGGATTACCTCAGAACTTATGGGGAGAAGCTCTTCTCTCTGCTTGTTATATCTTGAATAAGATACCTTTTAAAGAACCAACAAAACTCCTTCTGAGTTATGAAAGAATAGAAAACCTCATTTCAAATACCTTAAAGTGTGTGCGTGCTTAGCTAAAGTTAGGATTCCAGATCCTAAGAGTACTAAGTTAGGACCTAAAACTGTAGATTGTGTATTCATTGGATATGCACAAAACAGTAGTGCATATAGATTCTTAATCTATAAATCAGATCATGTTGATATGCGACCTAACACTATAATAGAATCCAGAGATGCTGAGTTCTTTGAAACCATATTCCCTTATAAGACTAGTCTAAGTGAGAACACACTTAAAAAAGATCAATTGAATCTATAGATAAAGACCATCTAGTGTCTGAGGAATCAGTAGAGCCTAGAAGAAGTAAAAGGGCAAGAATAGAGAAAAATTTTGGTCCAGATTTCATTGCTTATCTTCTAGAAGGAGATCAAAAGACATATAAAGAAGCAATGTCATTTCCAGATTCCTCATTCTGGAAAAAAACTGCCAAGAGTGAAATAGACTCAATTTTGAGTAACGGAACATGGATCTTGACTGATCTGCCTCATGGTTGCAAACCTATTGGTTGCAAGTGCATCTTTAAGAAGAAACTAAAAACTGATGGAACTGTAGATAATTACAAAGCTGGACTAGTAAATTAAAGGGTTTAAGCAAAAAGAAGGAATGGACTTCTTTGACACCTATTCACCTGTAACCAGAATAACTACAATAAGAATCTTAATTGCCATAGCTGCAATCTATAACTTAGAAATACATTAAATGGATGTTAAAACTGTATTTCTGAATGGTGAATTAGATGAGGAGATCTATATGGATCAATCTGAAGGCTTTATAATCCTAGGCCAAGAGCATAAGGTGTGTAAACTTAAAAAATCTTTATATGGTTTGAAACAAGCACCAAAACAATGGCACGAGAAGTTTGATAGCATGATGCTATCAAATGGATTCATAATAAATGAATCAGATAAGTGTGTATACAGTAGATTTAATGAAGATAATGGTATTATTGTTTGTCTGTATGTAGATGATATGTTGATCATCGGAACATACATAAATATAATTAAAGACACTAAGAAATTTTTATCAAATAATTTTGATATGAAAGATATGGGAAAGGCAGATGTAATTCTGGGTATTAAAATAAAAAAGAAACCCAGAAGAAATAATATTAACTCAGTCTCATTATGTTGAAAAATATTAAGAAGGTTTAATCAATTTGATTGTAAACCTGTAGGTACCCCTTATGATTCTAGTATAAGGTTATGCAAAAATAAAGGAAGTGGAGTAAATCCACTTGAATACTATAGAGTTATAGTGAGTCTAATGTATTTGATAAACTGCACTACGCCAGACATAACCTATGCAGTGGGTAGACTCAGTAGCTATACCAGTAATCCTGGTAGTGATCACTGGGAAGCACTAATTAGCGTATTGAAATATCTTATAGGAACCATAGACTATGGTTTGCATTTCATTAAATATCCTGTTGTACTAGAGGGGTATAACAATGCCAATTGGGTATCTGGATTTGAGACCAAATCTAGGACTGGATATGTCTTCACTCTAGGACGTGCAGCGGTTTCTTGGAAGTCTACCAAGCAAACATGTATACACATATCCACTATGGAGTATGAGTTCATTGCTTTAGAGAAAGTAAGTGAGGAAGCTGAATGGCTTAGAAATCTTCTGTCTGATATTCCACTTTGGAATAAGCCTGTACCGGGTATTACAATCCATTATGATTGCCAAGCTGCTATTGGAAGAACAGATAATAAATTATATAATGGTAAATCCCAACACATTCGTCGGAGGCATAACTCCATAAGACAATTGTTGAAGAATGGAGTGATAACCATAGATTATGTAAGATCAATTGATAATATATCAGATTGTCTTACAAAAGAACTAAATAAAAATTTAGTCATGAGCACATCGAGGGGGATGGGGCTGAAGCCCACTGTTTAGATCACCTATAACAGGAACCCAACCTATCTGACTGGAGATCCCAAGAAGCAGGTTCAATGGGAAAAACAAGTTATTTGAGTGATTTGTTTTGCACCAAGTTGTATGTGAATTAAGTTCACTAAGTATATCCCTATGGTGTGGGTGCAACATGTAATGATAAGAGGATGAGTTGTAGGACTCTTAATGTTATCTATAGCTGACTAGCTGGCAAGCTGATTGTCAGTAGGGTGCGTAGTTACAGGGCACTCCTGATAGATACACCTATGTGAGTGTGGAAGTGTGGCCGCTTCCTATGAGAATTGGGTTAAATTCTCTAGAGCGCTCATGAAAGCAGGATATAGCACATGGCCGAAAAGTGGGACACTGTATGAACTTGCTTATGCATTCCTTGTTGTGTGTGTGTGGTGTATTGTCTTGGTTTATTACCCAAAGTAATTGGTTCATGACGTATGTTCACCAAGTACTTAATAAACCCGATATACCTACACTAAGTAAAGGTTCAAGTCCAAAAGACACCTCTACTGATGCATAAGATATTTGCCTTGATCAAATCAATTATTTGTGATTTCATTATTTTCTGGTAATTTTAAATTAGTGGGGGATTGTTGACTTTTATTTAAATGGAAAAGTCATATGTAATTTAAAATTACAAATGGCCTCAATTTTGTCCTTTATGGTTTGTCCTTTGTGATCTACTTTATGTGTTTGAGGCTTTTTCACTAAAATTTGAACTTCCCTCCAAAAGGGCTAAAATTATGTGTAAACCTTTAGTCGTAGATGGGAAGTTTGAGAGGGAAAGAGTGCACTTATATATACTTTCACTCTCATTGTCTTGTGAATGAGAAAGAGGAAAAGAGAGACCCTCGCGCTTGAGACGTCGGGTGGCCCGGTGGGCTAGACCATACCACATACGCGCGCGTGGCTCCATGGCCTTTTCTTTTTCTATTATTTATTTTCTCCTTTTCTTTTAACGGTTCAAGAGTTTCTTTATTTTGTTTTAACTCTTTTTACCGTTTGAGATTCCATGATCGTGGTTTAGTGACCGTTTGGGAAACATCTCTCACGCACTAAAAGAGTGTGACGTTTCACCCCAACGTGTCTCTTACTTTCTATATATTCGGATTTAGAGAAACAGAAAGAGATCCTCAAAGGATTCTTCTTCTGTTCTTATTCTTCTCTCGTTTTCTCTCTAGTTTTCTGTTCTTTTCCCCCAAGCTTTCTGATCAAGGCTTTTTGGCACATATAACTGAGTTCTAAGGCATCCGGGTTGCGTGAGTGCACACCCCTGGAGCGAGAGTTGTTGTATCCTGGAGGCATACGCCGAGACGCCCATTTGCATCATTGATTCGTCATAGTGGGGGCAAGATTTTCCTTAAGGACAACGAAGATCCTTCATGCCTCAACTCGATAAGTAGTCTAACTATTTCTCTATTTGTTTGCAATTGATTCTTGCAGAATAGTTACTGTTGATTTCTGGCTTCACAAGTTAAGGAATTAATCACTGTAAGGTATTCTTGAATCCATAAATTACAGACTTGCACGTCAAATTTTCTAACAGTCAAAAGTTCAACAACAATCTCGCAAATAAAATCATATATTAGCCAAGAAAATTTTTTTAAAAAGAAGAAAAATATAAACAAACAATTCAGAACCCACTTCTTCTTCTTCTGTATGAAATATGGAAATAATGTAATGGTTGTCAAACACAGCCTTTGGATATGAGAAAAAGACCCGCTGATCCAATGACCGAAGTCAAATCTTTTTTGTTCACTCTCCAGAAAAAACAATTAGGGCCTGTTTGGATACCTCATGCATTTGTATTTTGATTTGGATTTGAGTTTTGGATACAAAACACATCATTCATCTTCATGATCATGTTTTAAGAGAGAGAGAGAGAGAGAGAGAGAGAGAGAGAGAGAGAGAGAGAGAGAGAGAGTGAGGGATGGATGGATGTCTCGTGCTGCCGGAGCAACGTTGAGGAGCAGCGATGGTGACGGAAGTTGCCACAAACGTTGATTTCCAAATAATGTCTCGCAAAAAAGATTTGAAAATCAGAATTTTTGCACTGTTGTAACTGATTTGGAAATTCTAAGGATCTGATCCAGTTCAAAATATCAACTAAATCCAAATCTAAATCTTGCTGGTATCCAAACGTGGCCTTAGCGGAAAGTGAAGGCAGGGAAGGCAGCGGACGTTTCTTGCTTAATTAGAGAAACATTTGATTTCGGAAAGAGGGCAACTCTATCCCTTCCTATTTTAAAGCCTAATTTAAGAAAGCTTATTTTGCGTTAAAAGCTAGATTTTCATTTTGCGGAAAAAGATGCCACGTTGGAAAATCTTTGCAATTTGAATGTTAGATGGTTGATCCTGACACTATAGATCAGAGGGTTAGGATCAACCTATGGAAAGAATTTTTGGGTCACAACCTATTTAGGTTGTGACCCATCTAATGGACAGTTTGGATCATCCTATGGTGCGGGCCATACCGTACTTGTAATAAAGTGAGGAGTACTCTAATCAAAATACCGTAGTGCGGATAACATTTCCCTTTTGGAATTCAACGTAGATAAAGAGGGCTGACACGAATAGTCCGTGAGCTGGTTTTAGGATAAAGTCCAAAACATCCAGAATAAAGTGGGGAAAAATAAATAGCAAGTGATAAAGGCAGAGAGATAGATGGGACTCTTTTGTAACTCCGACTTTTGCCGATGGGGGAGGCCACGTGGCACAACCAGTAAAAGAAGGGGTAAATCCCTTTGGCTCTGTTCACTTCTTTTCCCTGGTGCTGTTTTCCCTGGAAAATAGCCTTTTTTCCCTGACAAGACCTTGACAAGACAGAATTTCTGTGTTCACTTCTTTTCCAGAGAAAACTATTATCAGATGTGGAATTTCTTATTTAAAAGCTAAAAATGACGTGGAAATTGACTTTTTCCTTGTTACTTGAGATTTGCTTTCCGATTAAATATATCAGAAAGAGGCTTTCCAGGGAAAACGAAGCATTTTCCTCTGGATTCCTTTTCCTTCTGCCATGTCACCTGGAAAGGAAAGGAGGAAAGGAAAGGAAAACGAAATCCTTTCCTTTCCTTTCCGGGGAAAAGAAGTGAACAGAGCCTTTAATTATAACGCGTTAGAATCCGGGGAATTGGAAAGTTACTTTTGGAATTCCGACTTTTTACATACAATGGATGTATAGCTGCGGTATATAGAATGGCTGAGCGTTTTTAAATTTCGGGTTGCAGTGGGGGTGCCACGTTGCAACACCCTAGCTTATCCCGTTCAGCTTTATAGATAGAAGTGGGGGTGCCACGTGGCAACACCCCACCTTACCACATTCAGCTTTATAGATAGATTTGAATCTCTATTTAGTATTTCGTTTTTTGTTTTCTTAGACCTCACCCCCAAGTCTCCAACCCTCTCATGTCTCTCCATCTCCCCCACATCTCTCCCAACTGGTCCGTACAAATATTCCACAGAATACAGAATATTATTTCAAGGTGGCCACACATTGCCTTGATATTAGGGTTGTGCAGAGACAAGCTAAATCCGTGATATTTTTTAGGAAATGATATCAACACTCACATGTTTTAGAGGCACTCAAGCTCCTCTCGTTTAGTATTTTAAGGCTGTCAGAAGTATATTACAGTTTTCAAAAAGCCCTTTCAATTCCTTTAAATACTAAACGGCAAGAGACTTGAGCGCCTCTTATTAAAATATGTGAGTGTTGATATCATCTCGCTATTTTTTTTACTACTTTATCTTATAGAAGAAATGTATTGTTAGTATGTGGTCAAAGCCATGCGGGCGATGTCTACAAGATCAACGGTCTTGATTACGCGTACATATTCTCACGTGGGGCCAAATTTTTTTGATTAGATCCGTTTTAGCAAATAAAATGATCACTACAATGCCAAAAGTGCCTTACTTAGGCCCTGTTTGTTTTGGAATTTGATAACCCACTGTGAGTCCAAAACTGATTGTTCGATTCCAAATTAGGCCCGTTTGTTTTGGATAAGAGAACTGACTGTGAGTCCAAAACTGATTATTGGACTCAAATTTATTGTAAATCTAAATGTAACAATTCAACCTATCCATTTTTTTCCACTAGTCCATTCTTTTCTCTCTCCATATGGGAGCAGGAGATTTAGAAAATGATTGTTATGCACAACTCATGTCTTGATATGGAAAATGACGTGTGTCCGTTACTAAGCACAAACATTGAGTAGCAGGGAAACATCGAAATGGTGAAGTTCCAATATCACCTTGTATTTTACAAGGATGGAATGTGCATCCTCCCTTTTTAAAGTCATAAAATAGACTTGATTGGTGGTTAACCTTCATGAATCACTGTAGACACCCCATTTTGACCGTACCCCTAATAGTGTTATTTGGTTAAAAATCCTTTTAAGTAGTTAAATTAAAGTCCCAAAACCAGTCCTAGTGTAGGTTGGGGTCCCATAAAGATCCTATCAAAATTTGGTTAAACTCCGTGAAGGTTTGTTAAATAGGACGAGCTAGGAAAGAGGTGTAATATCAATGTATAAGGAGGGTGAAATATCTGCAGAGGGGTCCATCCAGGTAAGAAGGGAGGTGAATTCATCCTCCGAGAGGCTCGCCTGAGCCGAATAAGACAAGAATGGCGGGCGCGACTTATCATTTTTCGTGTGCTCATCAAATTTTGGCGCGCTCATCAGTTGAGGGGTGCCAATAGTGGTGATTTCATCTTTTGTATATAAAAAACCGAAAAAAAAAATTGGAAAAAAAAATCCATTTTCGTTCCAAAAATCTGAGAGAGAGAGAGAGAGAGAGAGAGAGAGAGAGAGAGAGAGAGAGTAGATCTGAATCTGGAAACCCTTGTCCGAAACCCTAACCCTCCGATCTCTTTCTCCGGCATTTTTACCGATTTCGACTCATCTTCTCTGATCATCTCCCTCGGCTAAGATTTCGGCCGGATTGCCGGAGCTCCGGCCAAATAGTGTTTCACAAGTTATTTTCTTCTTTCCTTGGCCTATCTCCAGTTTGAAAATTTTAGGTCTAAGTCTCAAATCTTAGCTGAAACTTTTCCCCTATTTTCGATCATCTTCTCCGGCAACTTCACCGGATCTCCAATCCTCATCTCAAGCCAAGATCTGTTTGATTTCTTTTGTTTTTAAAATCACTTTGTTTTTCTAGATTATTCTATCATTTTCTTCCAGCTTTTAAATCGTAGCTTCTACTCAAATCCTAAATCCAAAGCTATGAACTCCAAATCTTCTTCTTCTCTAATTTCAAAACCCTAACTGAAACCTTGATTTTCTCTGAGTTTAGAGTGTAAGATCTCGATAATTTGTAATCCGATTTAAGAGTGTAAATCGAAAGAAGAGGAGGAAAGCAGACCCTCGGCTTTGATTTTGAAGAAAAAATAAAATAAAAGAGAATAAAGGAGGTAAAATTGCCGAGGTAAAATTTCATCTCATATTTTGTTATAAATTTTCTTTATTTTTATTTTTTTTAGAAAATGTTATGTGTGATTCAATACTGTGATCACTATCATTCAATACAAGTAATTTCTTTCCCTTTTCTTTCAGTTTATGGGTTGGATTGAATTCATGCTTAGGGTTATTCAGTAGAATTACAATTTATTACTAGTGTTCTATATATTTTCTCATCATATTAAAATACCAATAAGTTTTGTGAATCATATTTGATCTACTTTTGAATTTCTTTGAGTCTCTATTTCACAACAGATCTGCAGGAATTTTAGTGGGCTTATCGTTGGATCTGTTGGAAAGTGAAAATAAATGATAATCAAATTCATTTCGACTCAATTTACTGTCAGAATTTCTTTGATCAATTGAGAATCTGAGCATTAACTTCAGTCTGGAATGATTGTTCCAAGTTCAAGGGTTTTATGATAAATCTCAGTTCATGAATGACATATTTGTTGGCAAAATTTAATGCTCTGCCTGAATAAGCATTTTGATTGCCCTTGGGTTTGAAATGTTGAATGTCCATGATTTTTGGGCTTTGCTTTTCCTCTTTGCATACCGAACTGTGTTTAATTTTCGGATAAGAATTTTGCTCTTCATTGGTTGATACCTCACCTGTTTATGTTGTTAACGGCATAAGATCATTGCTAGGAATTTCCAAAATTATTTGGGTCCATATACTATAGCATAGACCTGCTACATTGTGGTGTTATTTAGGCTTCAATTGACACTTGGCCTTTGTCTTTATTCAACCCTTACACATGGGAGTATTGCTTCTTATTCAATTGATTTGATTCATACAAGAGTAGAATAATGGCCGACATGTGTCATTTGCATGCTATATGATTACATTTGGGATGTGGAATTTTACTCTTACATTTGAAGAGACTATCACAGGACAAAGATTTTCATTAACTCTTTATTTGGGCCTTTGGGATGGAATTTGGATGGGATTTGTTTACTGAAGCTGAATTTCATTTGCTTTAAAATCAATTTGAATAATCTTTCATTTCATTTTTTCCTACTACTTCTAAGCTTTTCTGTGTGACACAAAAATAACTACAAAAAATGTTTCTTGGTTGGAGATTCAATCCATATCTAGCTAGGGTGCCATGATGGATCCAATCTCCATACCCACTTGAGTTGAGTCATGGGTCTGTGATACCTTGCTTTTCCATTCAAATTCTGATTGTGTTGAAAGATGATTCATATTACATAGCTTGGAGTTTGCAGAATTTCAGAATTTTGTTATCAATAGATACAACTTTTGAGTCATTCAGAGGGTTGGATATATCCATATTCAGCTAGTATTGGACTAGCTAACAATTGTGAGCAACTGTCTTGGCAGACTAAACTCGGCAATCTGGGACATGGTTTCACAAGACTTGGATTATAATGCATTACTCATACAATTGATTGGGTCATTTTTTTATCATGCTACTATAAACATTGGTCTGCATTCATTTTTTTATTCAAAAGAAGACTGATTGAAATTTGCCTTGTGTGAGTGTACATGGCCTGTAGCTAGCTTTTATCATGTATTGATGTGGATGTCACTAGATGATTTTATGCTGTTTTGAACAAAGAGTTAGCTCATAGTATTGTTTTTCTTCATTCCAAAAATTCTATCCATGGATAATGTGATTCCCCTTCATTATTATTTGTAGTGAGTATCTGCTGGTAGTAATTTTATTGGATAGATGAAATTGACTCTTCCTATTGCATGTCTGTACATAAAAACTCAGAAAATGTTCTGTTATATTTGTTCATGGGGTTCAGAGCATGTCCAGCTATATTTGCCTATAAAAATTTAAAGCATGCTTAGTTGTATTTGTTAAAAAGGGCCTTACATGCTGCTGATGGGGTTATTTTCATTCTAATTGTACTTCTTAGCTGTTCTTGGGTTCACATACGTGTGACAAAGAAAACTTTAGTGTGTTTCAGTCGGCACTATAAGTTGTAGCCATTCAATTCCACTCACAAAACAGCTCTTGTTTTGCACAATTTCACTCACAAAATAGCTCCTGGTTTTGCACAATTCCAATCACAAAACAGCCCCTGTTTTTGCATAATTCCCCCTATAATTTAACCCCTGTTTTGTGTCACAAAGTTAACATCTGGACGAGATCTAAAAGTTTTCCTTGTTTAGTTGAAAATTTCAAGTAGCAGTTCAGGAGTATCAGGTTCAATTGTTCTCTGTTAGGGGACTCATAATCAATCATTCTTTATTCTAGTTACATGGAAATCAGTGGTAATCTGTAAGTCATTTGGAAAAGGAAATTTTGATATATTCATCCCTTTTAATATTGACACATGTATTGCTATTGAAAAATAGAGATGTGTGTTGAGGCTAAGTGTTGTTTTAGACTCAGCAAATAAGGTGAGAGATATTTGTGTGATGAATTTTTATTTTTTTTATTTGTTTCATCTTTTGAACTGATTTGGGTTGAATTGGACCGACAAAAGTTGGTCTGAATTATGTTCTTAATTGAATTGATTGGAATTGAATTGAGCATATGATGATTGGTTTGAACTGTGTTCCCAACTGAACTGATGTGCATTGATTTGAGTGGATATTCTTCTTTTTATTGTTATAAAGTAGGGAAGTATGATTCATGTGCTGCCAAATGAGTTTGGAGTACACCAATTGATCTTTACTGAAGGTATTAGGTTTGATTCGGTATACTGTAATTGTTTGAATACTTAATATGGGGTGCAAACCCCCAATCACTTGGAAAAGAGTAAAAAGAGCTAATCATAGATTTAAGAGGGTATGTTTTAGTTTCGATGAATGTATCCTTTTAGACGAAAGGTTTTCATGTGATAAGTGATCCATGATTTTGTTTCTATAAATGGTTGATAAATATCAGTATTTGTTTGAGAAATATGATAATGAGATTTCATTACATGCCTTTATTTTTCATGTGATCTAGTATTATAGATGATAGATGGAAGGATCAATCTTGGATGGTAGTTTATTCTCATAGTTTCACATGTTTTTATTTGGGACACATGTCTAAGAATCCAATGATTAGTTTTGTTCCTTCCAAAGATATATCTTTGAAATGTTTGGTGTGAGCATAGAAATAAGGTTTAAAATTTCAAATTTATTTAAGCACATATGTTTCTTTGCCCTGCCTTTCCGAAATTTGTTTAACCCTTTAGAGGTACCCTTAAAGCATTAGCCACCCTTCTTCATCGCAAGGGCGATGAAGGTGTTAGCCTAAGCCCATCATTTTAGAGGACTTGCTCAGTTCTAGTAGAGTTTCCTCTCTTTTATTTAGAGACTTCTCTAGTCTTTTAGACACTATTAGATGATAGTATCTTCTTTTCATTGCAAGGGCAATAATAAGGTTACTTGGAGCCCACCTTCGTGTATAGGAGGCATGCCTTGCCTCATTTGTAGAGCCCCCATTTGGAGGCGAGCCTGGTCTCATTTAGAGAGTGTTTCCTTTAGGAGGCTTACTCAGCCTCATGTTAAAATCCCCCCTTCTTTTGGGGTGAGTCTTTGACTCGTTTGTCCTTTTAATGGTATCGTTAGAGAGTCTTCGACTCATTGGGTATTATTAGAGAGTCTATAACATTTAACCTTTTAGTGGTATTATTAGAGAGTATTTGACTCACTCGTCCTTTAGGTAGTATTATTAGATAGTCTTTGACTTGTTCGTTCATCTCCTTAGTATTAACAGTTAGGAGTTTCTCTTTAGTGTTGTCGTCGCTTTTCTTCTTTAAAGACTAGCGTTCTCCTTTAAGCTTTGCTTGTTTGTGATCTTAGATCATCTCCTTGTCTTTGGCGTTAGTCTACCCAGTTTAGGGGTTTCCCCTGTTAGCCCTAGGGTTTTGGTTTGCATATTCCCTTAGGTCTTTGACCAAAAGGGTGAAAAGATTAGAAATTCAAAGAAAATCTAAAATACTTAAAACCTTTAAAAATCCAAAAAATATTGAAATATCTTAAATTCAAAAACATCAAAAACACCAAAAGCATTAAGTCGTTTGAAGTGTTAAGTTTTTTAGTGGTAATTAGGAGAGTTTGTTTCGAACTACATTGGTTTGATCCTCTTCCACAAGGTACGTAGTGCAGCTCGGGATCTGTATCCCAAGTCCAGCCAAACTTTATAAATAAAATTTCTAAATTCTTTCTTTAAACAAATCTTTTATACCTGTTTTCAAAAAGATCTTCCTCTAGAGTTAGGACTTTGTCTTAGGTAGAGAGTTTTTTAGAGTTAGGGGTTTGTCCTTGATGTATTGTTTGTTTGTTGTGTGCTTGTTTTAGAGTTAGGGGTTTGTCCTAGAGTTATAGGAATGCCTCTGTCCGGTCAGTTGGCGATCCACATCACCGACTGATGGCTAGAATAGGATGCGTTAATCCACCCTTTGTTTTTCTTAGGAAACACAGCCTAGTTACACATAGGTTGTAGGAACCACCTGCATTAGCTTAGAGCTAACCTGCATTTAGTTAGGGCATATAGGGTGTCCTAAAATCCACAATCCATTGGAATTTAAAGAATCACACAAGAAGCTTTAATAACTAGTTCGGTCTTTTAGATCGAGTCTAGGATAGAGGTCTAGATGTCTTAGGCATCATAGTTTAGAATAGGTGCAAAGAACTACGTGACTCTGATTCTTGGGGAGGTAGGGATACGTACGCTTCTTTGGATGAACATCAGACCATCCAAAGACTCGGGTTAAATCGTTTAGAGTCCTAGGATTTGTTGTTTTGCCCTGTTGTATGTTTTGTTGTGTTTTCTTACTTTCATGTTCAGACCTTATACCTTTAGCTGTAGCATGCATGTGTTTGACTACCAGAACTTAGACACCCATTAGGCATGACACTCATAACCTAGCTATGTTTAGGTGACACTTCTTTCATTATTTTGTGTGCGCTTATTATTTCATCCTCTAGCCATGCATGTTTAGGTAAACGTCCGCTCGAGGATTTTTGTTCCCATTTTACATGATTTTCGCCCAAAACTCTTCAAGGTTAATAATAAATGGCATAAGAGACCAAGTGCTCGCACTCAAACGAATTGAGGGTGCTTTTCTGACCTTCTCCATTCGTAATCAGGCACGAGCCCATATATATTTCTAGTTACCCATTGCACAGATGATTGTGGACCCCGATCCGAGAGAGAGGTGGGGGACGAGCCCCCAGTGGCCTCTGGATCATCCACGTGTGAAGGAGAGCTCTACCAATGAACTCTCGAAACAGTGCCACCCTCATAGCATAGCACGAGTGGTGATATAAAAAGAAAGAGATACGTCTTGATCCAGAGCCGAGGCTCGAAACCAAGACGTACCTAAAATAAACTCAGAGTCTGGAAACAGACGCCACTCGTGCTATGCTATGAGGGTGGCATCTGTTTCGAGAGTTCCTTGGTAGAGCTCTCCTTCACACGTGGATGATCCAGAGGCCGCTGGGGGCTCGTCCCCCACCTCTCTCTCAGATCGGGGTCCACAATCACTTTGTTATTTTCCATGAAAATAAAGATAGGCTAGGGTGCTAGCAACAGATTTAGTATGAAATTATGACTCAAGTCTGGAAACCAGAAATATCAAGCCAATTAGGGTCCCTTTTTTAAAATTTTTGTAAACATGAAATAAGGGCCCGTTTGGATACCTCATGCATTTGTACTTTGATTTGGATTTGAGTTTTGGATACAAAACACATCAATCATCTTCATGATCATGTTTTAAGAGAGAGAGAGAGAGAGAGAGAGAGAGAGAGAGAGAGGGAGGGATGTCTCGCTGCTGCCGGAGCAACGTCGAGGAGCAGCGATGGTGACGGAAGTTGCCAGAAATATTGATTTCCAAATAATGTCTCACAGAAAAGATTTGAAAATCGGAATTTTTTGCACTGTTGTAGCTGATTTGGAAATCTAAGGATATGATCCAGTTCAAATATTAACTAAATCCAAATCTAAATCTTGCTGGTATCCACCTTTCTTGTAATTGTTCGGACCATTGTCCTCTTCTATTAGACCTCAAATCATGTACTGCTCCATCACTCCAGCCATTCAAATTCCAAAGTATGTGGTGCAGGCATGAGAATTTTCAGGAGGTGGTTAGAGATGCCTGGAGTGTGTCAGTAGATGGGACAGCACTTGAGGTTTTGGCAATAAAACTAAAGAATACTAAAAGGAGACTCAGAGCATGGAACAAGGATGAATTTGGGAACATCTTCCAGAATGTTAAAGATGCAGAAGATACAGTAACAAGAGCAGAAAGCATCCACCAAGGCGAACCTAACCAAGCCAATCATGATAGACTTGAAGGAGCTAGGGAAAATCTAAATGAGGCTATTCTCCGGGAGGAAATTTTCTTGAGGCAGAAATCCAAAGACAAGTGGCTTAAAGAGGGAGACCGAAACTCAAAATTCTTCCATGCGTCAATCCAATTACAAAGAAAGTATGGAGGGATAAAGATGATATTGAATGATAATACTTGGGAGGAGGACCCAAAAAAAATCAAGGAATTGGCCACAGATTACTTTTTCAATGCTCTTCAAGATGAGGGAGTCTCAGCAGATGAAGAGCTTCTTGAAGCAATTCCTTGTCTGCTAACATCTGAGGATAATGACTACCTCTCTATAATGCCATCAGTTAAAGAAGTTGAGGAAGCTGTATTTGGGTGTCCTGAGGAGAGTGCCCCAGGCCCGGATGGCCTAAATGGGACCTTCTTCATTAGTTGTTGGGAAATAATCAAAGAGGAAGTGGTGGAGGCTGCAAAAGTTTTTTTTGCTGGGGGCAAGCTATCTAGACACTATACTTCAACCTTGATTGCTCTAATCCCTAAAGTTGAAAGCCCAAAAAATTTCTCAGAATATAGACCAATAAGTTTGTGTAATTTTTGTTATAAATTTTTTGCCAAAATCATAGTTACAAGAGACTCTAAAGTCTTGCCTAACCTGATTTCTCCTGAACAGGGCGCATTTGTAAAGGGTAGATGCATTTCAGACAACATATCTATCGCCCAGGAAATGATGGTGGGAGTGGGAAGGAAAGTGCGAGGTGGGAATGTGATGCTTAAAATCGACATGGCCAAGGCGTATGACAGACTAGACTGGGCTTTATGCAAAAAGTGCTTGCTCGCTTTGGATTTTCTGATCCATGGAGAAAACTCATTGAGGAGGCAACCCAAAAGTGCTGGTTCTCGGTTGTCATCAATGGGGAACCTAGTGGTTACTTTAAGTCCGCGAGAGGGCTTAGACAAGGGGACCCGTTGTCCTCATGCTTATTCATCCTGGCGGAAGAAGTGTTAAGTAGAGGGATCTCGAAGCTCTTTCTTGATGGAAAAGCTAAAAATTTCATGAGAAGTAGAGGCAGCACCCCAATCTCCCACTGCTTATTTGCGGATGATACGGTTATCTTCACTAATGGAGGCAAATCAAGCTTGACACAGATCATGAGGTTCTTAAAGCGATATGAAGTTATGTCACTACTTCAGATAAGATGAAATCAAGCAGGCAGAGAGACATTGCAAAATGTACAGGGTATATGCAAAAGAAATCTCCAATAATGTATTTAGGAGCCCCTCTTTATTCGGGCCGGCCAAAAGCATGCTACTTTGATGGTTTGGTTGACAAAGTCTGGAAGAAGATAGAAGGGTGGAAAGGAAAAATGTTAACTGCAGGGGGCAAGCTAGTTCTAATCAACCATGTTCTAGCTAGCATGCCCATCTACATTCTCTCAGCTATGAGCCCCCCCAAGAAAGTCCTTCAACGCATTGACAGCTTAATGGCAAACTTCTGGTGGGGTAAATCGGATTATGGGGCAAGGAACCACTGGGTCTCATGGAAGCAAATATGTAAGCCCAAAGATGAAGGGGGTTTAGGTACAAAAGCAATGGTTGATTTGTGCGTGGTGTTCCGTATGAAGGCTCTCCATAGGCTCCATCAGAATCAAGGGTTATGGAGCTCTTTCTTGAGATCTACGTACTGTAGGGGTCAGCACCTCAACTATGTAGAGCCAAATGCAACATCGTCAAAACAATGGAGAGACATCCTGGCCACAAAATGCTTGTGGCAGGAAAATGCGATGTGGTCTATTGGGAAAGGAGATGTGTTTTTCTGGACAGATGTTTGGATAGGGAAAAGCCAATTGTGGAATATACGATTAGAGCAGAAGGCATGAATTTGAATTGCAAAATTAGTGATTTGATCAACAGTGAAGGAGGATGGGTCAAGGAACAAATATTGCAATTCTTACCTGACGGATGGCAAGCCATTCTAGACAGCATTCACCTTGCTATCAACCAAGTTGAAGACAAATTAATCTGGTCTAAAATGCCTTCAGAGAATTTCAGCACCAAATCAGCTTGGGAAGTAAGCAGAAGCCGAGGTGAAAACGTAGACTGGTCGCATGGAATATGGGACCACATTCCCACAAAGGTGGGCTGTTTGCTTGGAAGCTCTTCAAAAATGCAATCCCAATAGATAACAGAATTAAAGATTTGCAGATTCAGATAGCTTCAAAGTGCAACTGCTGCCCCTCCTCCAAAGAAGAAACTGTAAACCACCTCCTAGGGAATGGTGAGTTAGCAAGCAGTATATGGAGTCTTTTTGCTCGTCTTTGAGCGGTACAACTGCTCCCCCTGCAACCAGTGAGAAGCCGAATTAAAGATTAGATGGCCATTGGTCGCTTAAGGAAATCTCAGACAGGTTTTCTCCTGGGTATGTCAGCCCTGCTTATCCCTTGGCACATATGGAAGGAATGCTGCTTGAGAAGAATGGAAGGCAAGATCAGCAATATAAGCTGGGTTATAGAGAAAGTTGTGAGTGATTTAAGAGCAGTGAGAACTAGCCAAAAATTCTCGAAAGAAATCAGCATGCTGGACCGGCTTGCTTTAGAGGATTTGAAGATTGACGTTCGGAATCAAAAAATTAGCAGGGAAATCTGGATTTGGTGGGAAAGACCTGTGTGTGGTCTTTTTAAGCTTAACATCGACGGGGCGTCAAAGGGAAACCCGGGAGAATAAGGAGGCGGCGGAGTCTTGCGCGACACTAAAGCAAAAGTTATCTTTGCCTTCGCCTATTTCTATGAGATATCCACCAACATGGTGGCAGAAGCAAGGGCGCTCTTGGACGGTCTCAGGCTATGCAAAGCATTCGGAATAGTGAACCTCTTTGTAGAATCGGATAGCAAGGTGTTAATGGATCTCATTTCAAAGAAAGAGAGCTACCCGTGGTCCATCTCCTCTTTCTGGATGGAGATGATGTTACTCATGGATCAACTTTGCCTCTCCCATCAACACCAATTCAGAGAAGGCAATAAAGTTGCGGACGCTCTCGCAAATGAAGCAATTATTACCAAATCGAACCGATTTATCAAGGCTGGTCAGAAATGCCAACCACGGCCCGTGGGGCTGCAAGATGTGATGCTTTAGGTCTTCCTAATCTCCGGTCGAGGATGACCTAGGTGGTGGGCGGTTTTTAGGGAATGTGTTGTTTTTTTTTTTTGTTCTTCCCCTTTTGGTTTCTGATTTAGAGGCGAGTTGATTAGCCCTCTTTCTGTAATTTTGCAATTCCTATATAATATTTTGAGGTCCTCCCCGGGGCCGCAATCTGTTCCGGGTTTAAAAAAAGAAAAAAAAAATCTTGCTGGTATCCAAACGTGGCCTAAACTTCTTTCTTTTGAAGATAGAGAGCTATACAAAGAAGAAAGAAACACCTGTAATTCTTTTGGTGGGATCAAATGTCAACATTATCTCCATAAAATCTAGGGTGCAACTCAGGTCGGGTTCAACCCGTAAAAAAGTCGGGTCAGGTTGGATGTCTTTCTGGTCGGGTTCGGTTTGGGTTTTCTTAACCTGGGTTGAGTTCGGGTCGGGGTCGGGTTGAGAACTTGGAAACCCAACCCAAGTGAAACCCGTCATTTTTTTTATCATTTTTTAAAGTTTTTAGTAAGCTTAAAAACTCGAGTTGGAAAAAAAGGTTCCTCGGGTTCGCTTGGGTCGGGTTGAACCTCATCGGGTTGGAACTGGGGTCGGGTTCGGGTTCAGATTGAGTATTTGGATCCTCGGGTTGGGTTCGGGTTGGACCCAACCCGACCCGAGTTGCACCCCTAATAAAGTCAATGGCAGGATGAATTTTGGGGAAAACCTCTGCTAGCAGTTGGAGAGGATGATGAGGAAGTTGCTGGATATAACAATTATTGTTATTATTTGCTAGGTAGTAGTGGTTTTCGAATTGACAAAACTACAAAAAAGTACTTAATATGAGTATAAAATGCTTTCCTTTTTCAGAAATTTTCAGTCATAAAAGACTTCCAACTAATAAGGACTACACAAAGTAGGGTTGCTGTTTATTGAACAATCTGATGCAATTGTTTTTTTTTTTTTTTTGAAAATTGACATTTATATATATTTTCATACTTATAATTACATGGAAGAGGGACCAGGGGTCCCCCGTGATTACAAGCATGAAGACAATCTGATACAATTTTCAAGCATATAGATGACACCTACAATCTTATCTCTGTCAATAAGTGCATCTGATGCACAAGATCTCTACCTAGAAATAAAGGTTTCTTGGGCTTGAGCCTCTAGCTCCGTTGGTAAGAGGCTTTGTTACTTGACCAATAGGTCAGAGGTTCAATCACAGCTTACCTACAAAAAAAAAGTAGGTTTCTAGTTCATTAACTCCATGACAGCAGTATAATCCGCAGTGCAGCAGCAATTCTGGTGCCCTGTACCATTTGGTAACAACATATATGTCATAAACTCATTTTCTGATGCGGGACTAGAGCGACCAAAATCATAGATCTTCAGATCACTGTTTCATTTAACAAAAGGTTGCTGGGCCTTAAAGTCTCGATGAAGAACATTTGCAAAACGTATATTTCAATCCGCAAAGGATATGACACAAAAATACTGAATAATTGGCTAATCATAGTCATTTATCAGCTATGCAAGTTAAAAGCTAGTACATGTGACGGCTGAGTTATTATTTGCATATGAAGTAATTACGTGACAGCGCTCTTATGTTAATCTTGATTGGAGAGAATTATGTAATGAAGATCAGTATCCATTTGCTCAGTAGCAAATATAGGCATTATTAAATGCTTGTGGCAGGTGCGGGGATTACATCTCTTATTGCTATGACCCGTTTTACACAAGATTTCAACAACGATTAAAATTAAGAAACCAAAATTATCCATGTGTATCAAAATGGATTTTTATTTTACTACCCCACTCTTTGTTGTTTTCAAGTCTTCAATGTGCAGTACTTCAGTGGTAAAAAAAAGCTCAAATATTTATCCTACATAATTTTTGCGTCTTACTATTCATGGTTCTCATTTAGCAACTATCCTGGCTTAATGTCTTCCCCATATATTCCCTTTTCTAAAGTCTAAACTCACTCTTCAGCCATTACAAAACATAAATGCAGTCTTGAAGCAAAAGCCAGAAGTGTGATAGTCTGAATCAGAAACAATTATTTATGCAATAACTGCATCCAAATTGACTAATGGGAACCACTTAATGATAAGCTCTCAATGCAAGCTTTCAAATTATATTATTGTCAAGGACTTGTGAAACTACTGATTTTGTTTTCTCCATCTAGCCCTCCAAGGTCAATGATCAACAGGAACTGTTAACCTGTTTTGGAGATGTTGAGTTCAATGTTCTTGATCAAGTGGCCGCCATTTGATATCAGGAAATGGTTACAAATTAGCATCTAGGCCATGAAACAAAACCTATGTAAAATTGGATGTGTTATAGAATCTGTCAAAAGCTCCTTCCTCAAATACGAAGTCTCTTGATCGGATAACCAGAACCAAGGTACAAGAGAAAACAAAGTATGAAAAAATATTGACTAGTAAGTAATAAGTGAGATAGATCAGACTCGGTTCTGTCAATCTCCATATTGGAGGTGTTAGAAGTCGAGCGAAAAATGGGTCCTAACTCATAATAAAGTAGACATTATCTGTTCCTCAAAAAACAATAAATAAATAAATAAAGCAGACATCTTTGTAAAACATAGGCTGCTTTTTTCTTAGTTACTCCGAGAGGGGCTACCAACATGACATTTCCTTCCAACTTTATTGACATTTCCTTCCAACCTTATTGCACTTCTCCTAACTCATGCTAATTGATACAAGTCTTCTCCTTCAAATAAAATGCCCCAATTGGATTATCATCACACTGATATCGTCAGTAGACCCTCGCATTACAGATAAATCAGTAAGCTTTTTACAGGCAGATAGCACTGTGGGATTATTGGTGCCTACACACAAGGGCCGGGCCATATCTATTGCCTCCTGATTACCAACCTGAGAAAACAAAGATAGTACCACTATTTAATTAAGAATTCAAAAGTGAACAAGTAACCGAGATTTTGGAAATGAGAATCATGAAATTAGTGAGAAGTTTCTAAAATTAAATTACCTTGTCCCATAAACCGTCAGATGCGAGAATTAAGAACTCGCAATCAGGCTCAATTCTTAGGATCTTTGTCTCGGGCTCAGCTATTGCCCATTGTTTAAGATGTAAATCACCGATTCCTCTAGATACAGCTAGTGATCCTTGTATTCTCCACACACCACGGCAGCAATCAACATAGCCACCCTGCAATACAATATTTCTCAAATTATAACTCACAATTCAAATTTGAATAACACAGATGAGGAGAAAATATAGGATCATATGGGCAATTCGATTAGAACGAAGCTTCCATAAACCAAGTAAAACTATAGTACAACAATCGACACAGTTAATTCAATGTAGAAAATATGAAGAAGAAGAAAATTGGACTCACAAGGTTCACAATTCTGTCTCTTTCGTCTTTCCTCGAAGGTTTTTGATCAACAGTAAGGGCCTCAGCAACCCCACCTCTGCTCATAACAGCACGACAATCCCCAACATTTGATACCACGAGATTACCATTCCTAATCAATGCAGTTACACAACAAGTGCCACTTTGAACCTCCTCTTTTAGGAACTCCAAATCTGTCGTTAGATAACCATTTTTAACTGCCTCCTCCATTTTCTCATCTCCCCTTTTCATCACTTCATTCATTATATTCTTATCCATATTCTCCATCGCAAATTTGGCTGCTCTTGTACCTCCATGCCCATCAAAAACCCCAAAAAAAGCCTGCCAAAAATTAAGCAAAGAAAAATAAAATTACAATGCTGCTTTTTCCTGATTTATTGAATGGATTTCAGTAATCAATCACCAATTCCTAAATTTCAAAATTTCCCTATCTAGTTTTAGAAATTAATGATGAAAGTGGGAAAATAAAGAAAACCCAAACCCAATTTAGATCGAGAGGCATCCTAGTACTACTATTATGAGATCACCCAGCCTAGTACTACTCTCTATCAAGCACTCTTAACTGCACAGTTCTCTAAAATCAGTGATGATAAGGGGAAACGTGTGTTGAAGTATAAATGACTAAATAAATCTAACAGCTTAAGCTTTTGGAGTAATTGGTTGTTTCAATTGGTATCACAGCTATCGGGACAGGTCGGGGTTCAAAACCCCAAAACTCCTCGATATTAAACATCGAGCCTAACCCAAAAAAGGGGGCCACATGTTAGGGGAGTGTTGAAGTATAAATGATTAAATGACACCAACATCTTTAGCTTTTAGAGTAATGGGTTGTTTTACAAAACACGAATAAATTAAACCTCAAAACGCAATTAAGATTGAAAAGCATACCTGCTTTGGATCTCCAAGAACATCTGCAACTGCAGAATGTGTATCTTCCATCACTTCTTTTCTCCCTTTCTTACAGAGAACTGAGAATCGAGCAGTCTCGACCTCAACCTCTTTCATATCCTGAATCAGACCCGGCATAGTCGCGGGAAAGCTGAGTGGAGAAGAGAAAGGAATATCAATGCGAGCTGGCCTTTTCCTCTTCAGAACTGAAGCTTGATCCTCTTTCTTGTACACCCCAAATCCACTAGCTTGTTTTTGTAATCGGAGCCTAAAAGAAGAAGGAGAAGAAGGAGAGACTCCACGAGGAGATCCAGCCAGGGTTAGGGTTTCAGAAGAAGAAGAGGTTTTACATAAAAGTGAAGATCGAGTTGGGGAGAAAACAGGGGATCCTACCATTGCAACAGCACAAGACATGACTATTGTTGAATTCAGAAAAAACACAGAGATAGAGAGTGTGTGTTAGATTGTTTTCTCTTTTTTGTTTCTGGGTTTTGATTGATATGAGTGTGTTATAAATCGAGAGGAGTCATTGAGTCAAAGGGAAAATTTTCTTCTCTGCTGTAAAGAGCGTGTTTCTCTCTGTTTTTTTCTCCGTATTTTTTTATTTTTGGGCGGTTGATAGGTGGCTGATAACACGGATTTTCTTTGGGGTCATGATATATTCACACCCCCTATAGAATGTTCCGCACCCATTATGACGTGATTTGACGTCAAAAAGCGTCAAAAGTCTGCCATAATTCACGTTACAAGGGGTGCGAATCATCCTATAGGAAGTGCGAATTTATCATCTCTATTTTCTTTGTTATGGATGAGTAGAGTGAGGTTCGGCGAAGTTACCGTTCGAATATGAAAACGGTTCATTTCGATTACGTGGCAAGGTTCTGCGGGACCCACACTAAATTAAAAGAAAGTTGAGTGGCCTTGACTCGGTATCCATTGACGACTAAGGCATATAATTAAGTTAAGCCTAAGAGCCGTTGGATCTAGATCGGACGGATAGAAGAAGGAAAATTTTCAAAACCGAGTTGCTTTGGAAAGAATGGCCGTCCGTGACGGTGCGGACTCTTCACACTAGAACCGGTTCTTGTTGAAAGAGACTCTTTGACTCTTTGTTTTACGCGAAGAGAGAATATCTGTTAATAAGAAGGGGAGGTGATAAATTCGCACCCATTGTAGGATAATTTGCATCCCTTTTAAAGTGAAGTAACAACAAAGAAGCGTTAAAGTAAGCCTACAGTGGGGCGAATTATTCTACAGGGGTGCCAATTTATAATAGGCCAATAAGAATAGGGTGAAGATTCGATGAAGATGGTATGGAGGAAGGAAGAGAGGAGACTTTTAGTGCAAAAGTCATGGCCCACTGCCACGTGTACAGTGGTAACTGGCTAGATCCTTGATCTATTGGTGCTCACTACAAGGATGACCATAGCAAAGAGTGTGGGGGTGTGGAAATATCAATTCCATGGTTAATTTTTATTTTCAGAAGTAATTGATATTTCCACACCCCTTGCTATTAGACTATTAGCGAGGGGTCTGAGGAAAGTTCCTCGACCCCGACCTGAGACCTGAGCCAAGTTTAACGCGTTCTGTCTGGAAGCATTCAGCTGTCAATTTTCCCAGGCTTTTATCTAATCGATGAAACTTATAGAATCATCTAGTCGTGGTCCATAAGATCAACGGTTCTGATCGTCAAAGATGTTTGCCACATGTACGATCCCTTTCCATTTATTGGACAGTCGGAACTTCTTAGATTCTTTATATTAGAGTTACACTCCACCTTTGAATGATCTGATCCGTCCATTTGACAAGTCTTGGCCAAAAAATAATGCAGATTATTCGTTTTGGCATCCATTAAGATGTACTATTCCTCATTGAATGTGGACGATCAAAACTACATTTATGCAGCACTTTAGATTGCATGATTGGTGTGATTTTTGAGCTATATGAGATCCAAAGCAAGGCCTATGAAATGCACGGTTCAGATCATTCAAAGAAGGACAAAGTTTGCTGTTGTGGTTGTGCCTCACTGTACTCCAATGTAGTAGCGCCCTACGGAAGCATTCTTCACGGAGTAATATAAAATCATGGATTCCAATGTTGAATTAGTTGATTAATAGCATAATTCACTTTATTAGTTGGGATCAAGGTTTCAAATTTTAGTTTCGGAATTCGTTTCGTTCCTCACCGAAACTGAAATTTCAATAGAAATTTTGAAATTTCGAACGAAATATAATGAAATCAAATAAAATAATATTTTATCTCGTACAAAATTTCGAACGAAATTACAGAAATTTTGGCTGAAATTTCTAGAAAATTTTAAATAAAGAATAAAATCCAAATTGATGGAAATTTCGAAATTTCTGTTGAGATTTTTTAACATTTCTAGTTTACCCAATTTCGGCTTCCGGGTTAATCGAAACCCGAAATTTCGGATTTCGGTCGAAATTTAAAACCTTGGATGGGATCACATATTTTCTTCATTTAACCATGATGGTCTTAGAATTAGAAGAATGGAAGGCATAAACTTAGCCATTCACATTTGATATTTTCAGATATTAAAGTAATTTAAAATAAATTATCTCAGTAATTAAAGTAATTTAAAATAAATTACTATTTTCCCATCATGGATCTTTTCACATGAATATTCATGGATTCCTGAAAGTAATTGGTATGAGAATTACATCACTTTGCAATCCAAGTGTCTTGTTGATTGATGTAGCGTATCCTAGCATCGTTCCCTCTAATATTCATGCGTGGTGGGGCCAGCCTATGGCCAATCCAGGTGCTGCGAAGATGTTTGCTTTGAGGAATAGCCAAAGCTACTTATTAGTGGTCATTAGCACTAATAAGTGTCATGTGTCAATGGTGCATGCACACATATATAGGTTAAGTGTCAATGCATTTAGGTTAGCAAATTTAGTTTTATTTGCATTTCATTTGGGTTGTGAATGCTTTTAGGTTCTTTGATTGACATGCAAGAAGAGATTCGAAATAGCTCTGGATAGGGGTGCAAGTTTGGCCCCCTGACCCGCCCTGAGCCCGAACAGGGTCAGGGCTGGATTTTCTAACCCTGAGGGCGGGTCAGGGTTCATTTTTTTTTTAACCCTGACTCACGTCGGGCGGGTTTTGGGTTAATGCCTCGGGTACCCTGACCCGGCCCGACCCTGAGTTTTCTATTATAGAATTGAACCATCTGTGCATGTTTCTTTTGCTAATGTTTTCTATTATCTTGGATTGATGTTTCTTTAGATTATTATTATTAATTGTCTCTGTTGCCCGCATGTTGTTGAATTCATATTGTCTTATTTTGTTCCCTTTCTCTGTTTATTGATCATTTTGTTCCATATGATAAGTGGTTGTCTTATTTTTGGCACTCTTAACAGGTATTTGCACTAGGGTCAATTAGGGCCGGCCCTGCCCAATCAAGGCCAATCAGGGCTGGCCAGGGCCAACACAATACCTTGTAGGGCAGGTAATGGGTTGTGGTTTTCCAGCCCTGACTCAGGGTCAGGGCGGGTCAGGGCCGAGATAATGGGATCCAGTGTTGGGCTAGGGTTTTGAAAAACCCGACCCAACCCGACCCTGTTGCAGCCCTAGCTCTGGACAATGATTGTTGGCATTTTCAGCATTGCTGCAATGAGATTTGTCTTGAAGGTTTTTCTTGACTTCCTACCTTCCAATTTCAAGAATTAATTGCATCTTTGGTAAGCTTCTTCGAATTCCTTGGATAAAACTCCTTTTGAAATGAATTTGTGGTACGAAATTCTTGCGAGATGTGAAGTTTCAAGGTGCTGGAATGCTATGTTCCTGAACTATTGGTTTTCTGGATAAAACCTTCCAGATCTGGAGTTGGAGTTTGACTATCCCTTGTTGCACAATTGGACATCGTTTTGAGGATTACATTTTTCAGACCACCAAAATCACTTGGATCTGGCCATAGCATGTTCATTTTGGTGATATGAAATCTTACATTGAACTCATGTACTGTGAGTGATCGGTTTGTACCATTGTATTGAATGTTTAGTGCTTTTGAGGTAGATTTATTTCTTAAATGGAATCCGTACTTACTGGCACATGAGAACTTTGGAGTTCTGAGCTAATCCGCATGTTAATTGTGAAATTACCGGTTACTCCAAAAGCATAAGCTGTTGGAGAAGGCGTTATTTATTCTTTTATACTTCAACACTCCTCCTCACGTGTGGCCATTCTTTCTAGGGTTGGCCTACACGTGCCACATGTGACCCCACTTTTGGGTCGACCGTTGCATGTGTGGATTTTTTTGACATCAAGGAGGTTTGAACTCAGGACCTTTGCTCCGATACCATGTGAAACTACTAGTTACTCCAAAAGGTTAAGCTGTTGGAGAAGGTGCTATTTATTCTTTTATAGTTTCATCACCTTCTTTGGGCTGATTTTCTCATGTTTTCATTATGAAACTGAGACTCCTTCCTGTGCATGTGTATCTGCTACTGGAAGCTCATTGGTTTTTTTTTATTAGTATTTCTATGTTTGTTGTCAACGAATGAATCCTAAATCTATTGACATGCTCATCGTTTCTTGGAAGGCGGGGACTTGAACAGCTTTGGTTAGACTAGCATGTAGATATATTATGCCGTGTTAAATGAGTCAACCAAACTCTAGAATGATTATTGTTTCGGAGAAGTTTTTTCTAAGAAATAAAATGCCTACATCCAAACATGCTCTTAGCCTTCCCAATAAGGGCTGCAACTCGGGTCGGGCAGGTTGGGTTCTGAAGAACCCAAGCCTACCCGAGAAATATCTCAGGTCGGGTCGGCTTTTTTTTCCCGAAAACCCATGATTCCCAAATCCGGCCCTACCCATGATAAATCTCGGGTCGGGTCGGGTTAGGTTTTTTTACGTTGACGCAATTTTTTAAGGAAAACTCTTATTTGGCAAGGTAACTCAACTCATAGAAGTAGAAAAACTCAAGCATGCCAAACTCTTTAGTGCATTAACTAATAACTAGTCCAAAGAGAATAAATTGATGCATTACCAAATGAAAATGATTATACTCATATGAGATAAACAACAAACTATTTAGTGCATTAACTATTTAGTTGAAACTTGAAACCCTAGAGCTAAAAGGAGGGAAACGAACAGAGGATGGAATGAGTCCCTATGATTGCGTGTGTGCGTGAGTTTTACTTTAAAGTTTTCACTTTTAAAGTAACAAAGTTTTAGAAAAAAAAATACATACTATAACTTAAGTAACTCGGGTCGGGTCAGACCCCTTCAAACCCGGCTCGACCCGAGATCCATGCGGGCTTTTGGATCGAAGACCCGGCTCAACCGAAAACCCGAGAAACATGAACCCAACCCAAGCTATTTTCGGGTCGGGTAAAACCTGACCCAAGTTGCAGCCAGCCTTTCTACACCCTTTCTACACCAGGATGTGAGAAGATATAGCCTAAAACTACGGGAGTCTAGGACTGATTAATAGGGAGTTGGGGATTGGTTTGGGAAGGAGAAAGGTGAGATAAAGGTAGTTTTGAAAGAGGCTTTTGGCTAGGACTTAATGAATGTTTTGCATGAAAAAAATAGAAAAGAATAGGGAATTACGATAATAGGGAAGCAGCAGATGGCTTGCGAAGATAGGTGACTTTTCCGGCTAGATTTTGCGACAAGGACAAGCAGCAGGTGCCTTGGCAACTCGAGTTTGCGACTAGTTGTGAAGATCTTCTTCAACTAAACTAAATTTCAATTAATCAAAATCTTCTCAATAATTTACATCGATGTTGTATTTATAGACTTGCATAGAACTTTCACCAAAAATCAAAAGGGGAGTGATAAATCGACTCCCCATGTGTATTTCTCTCTCCTCTGGGTTAGAGAGAGAAAGAGGAGAGAGATAGACACATGGGGAGTCGATTTATCATTTTGGGGGGTCAATTTATCACTGCCCAAATCAAAATTATATCATATTCCAACTAGGAAATTAAAGAAATTCCTAAAATTTCTCCTACACTTGGATCACCAACTAAGGTGAGAATTTCATCCAACAATGAAAAACACAATTTAAAATCATAAAATATCTCTACAACTTCCTAAAACTTTTCTCCATAATCTCCTAGATTACCTTAATTCATACTTAAGTCTAAGTCAGTCTCTAAAATTTGTCCAACTTAAAAATATAAAAAATAAAAAATAAATAAAATAAAACTAATTTAGGACTCTTGAAGCATGATGATCAACGTGGGCCATTGATCTAGACGATGTTTGATATCTTCCTATTTGAGAATGATTGGAGTTTGGAAAATGTGAGTTGGCATCATCCAGGGCTTGATCTCGGATCGGTGATGTGAGTCTTAGACAGTCCGATCAAGTTTCTGACGATCATAACTATTGATCTTCTTGATATGGCGAGATGTACCTGCATCAGCACCACCCCAGAAGCTAAGTTTAATTTATGGTTTTTGCTAGAGAGGTATTTCAGCAATTTTTCTCTGTAGTAATAGCTTAATTACCTGGATGATTTGAATCCTCAACCCTATCATGGCTAACTATGATTGGATTTGATCTTTCCAAATCGAGACGTTTCATCCCATCAAATTCTCAATTTTTGTAGATTTTTTATTTGCTACTCTATTAGCCATGATACCTTACTGAGAATTTAAATAAAAGAGAGTTAGATTACTTACCAAAAGACCGGAATAGTCAAGTTACCTGTTAATAAGCTCGATCTATGCCATAATGTCCGGAAGTCTTCAGTTGGTATTCCGATCAGGATTGACGGTTGAAATTGATCCGCGATTGATGCTTCTGCTCATTGTTGGCTGTTAAAAGTGGGCTGGATGAGACTTTCACATCTATTGAACAAATTTTGTGTCACATCTAGAAATTCCTCAATTATTTGCATTCTTATGGGTGCAGGTTTCTCAAAATTGTAGTCCACAAAGTTACCCTTCTGAAAATGACTCGGGGCTTACTTTATCATGGCATGGTGGTTCCCGAGGGCTATCGAAAAGAGAGAACACGAAATCGGGCGAGATTCACGTGGTCCAACTCTACAATGGTTTCATTCACCTATTTTCTGTTCTACGATTGTTTCGATAACTTGTCGAAAAAGAAAACCATATGCGCTAAAAGCCCATCCGTTCTTCTTTATTCTCTCTTCTTCAAAACCCACTTCCTCATATTTTGAAGAAAACATATATTGCTTGGTTTTTGACAGAATTGTTGCTTCTTCTTCTTCTTCTTTTTTCTTTTCTTGCATTCGTATGTGAGAATGTGTGGAAGTGTTGTTCTTTGGAACCATGGATTTCCTTGTGTATAATTAAAATGCAAGTGTTCTTAAGATTTATATCAGTTGTTTGATGAAATGCCTACAAGAACTTAGTTACCTTGCAGTTTTGTTTTTATGTATCTGTTATCCACTTGTCCTGAATTCTAAGAAGGCAGGATATTTGAAGTTCTAATTTGGGTAATACATGAAAAAAGTAATTCTGTGAAAAGAGGCTGTATTGGGGCCTGCCATTTTGGAGGTATAAATAGATGCACACCAACACATGAAGACCCACATGAACATTTGCCCAAGATTTTCCCCACACCAAGAACTGTGATAGAAGAAGATAATGGGTTTCTTCAATTTAACATTGAAGATTTCATGTCATTGGACATGATACATAGTAATTTAAATAAGCCTCTATTTTCAAAGACGCTCTTCAGATGCTGAAATTGAAAAACTGAAACCCCTATGTAGACACCCAAGGACATGATACTGAAACATGCAACTCTAGCATTTGTAAGCTACCTTCCTTCCTCCATCTCTACTTCCCTGTATTCAGATATTAAAAGTTATGAAAAAATTACTGCACAAATAGGAGGCACACTAAGCACTCGAACAACAATGACAGATATTGTAACTGTTCTTGACATATAGTAAATTCTCATTTATGGCTGTTTAGATTTGATTTTACATCTGATAATTTTTTCCTTTAGAAGTAAATATTTAATGTGTGGATTACTAGCATTTAGAGAGTGCTATCATTTTCAAGGCTTGCCAAACATTGGCTTCCCTCTTGTGGTTTAGTCTCTCAAAACTGTAAATTTAGTGAAATTGGGTTGACGGAATTGAATTCAACGGTTTCTTGGGTTTCATTTCTGACATTGGATTGTGTGATGGTTTTCTGCAAATTGTTTGTTACATATTCATGTTTTCAAAATGGATTTTTTTATGGGAATATTTTATGAACATCATGTGTTGGGAATACATCATTGATGGCCTATTCTGGATTGGTGGCCTACTCCGGATTTAAGTTTTTAATTTCAACCCATCTTTCTTTTGATTTGTAGGAGGTGATCTTTGGATGGCATCTTCATTTTTTTCCAAAAATTGAATTATGTTGTTTGGATGAAAACCTTCATTTTTTTTATCAAAAAACATGAAAAACCTTCATTCAAAAAAATACTTCTCAATTAGGCGACCGACTCGGGCTTGCCACCTTGATGCGGATTATAGGCTAATAAGAGGCATATTTGCCCATTAGGACTTTTAGAAATTTATTTTCATGGTAATTAGTTTCTAGGATTTATTTTTTAGTTTTAGGGCTTTTATTTTCCATGTTATTTTATTTCCAGGTGATTTCAGTTGCCTATATAAGGCCCTCACGTAGTAGAGGTTTTTAGTTTTGATGATTAATTGATTGATTGAGAATTTCTTCTCCATATATCTTCTTCCACCGTCTTCCCCTCTTTTTCCTCTTTTCTTCCTTTCTCTTCTTCTCCTTCTTCCTTATTTCTCTTCTTCCTCTTTTTTTTTCATCTCCCTAGCTGATGCATGTGCATCTCGCACGATCACGAAGATCAATGGTTGAGATCATTAGAACCTTACTCGGATCGGAAGATAGAAGACGACGTCTCGATGATGACCAACATTGATTACTATTACTTCAAGACTTTTAAGAGTTGTAGGAATTTTAAATACTTTAAAAGTTGGACGTCCCACGCAGAGTTTTAGTAGAGAATTTCTTTAAGGGTCCGTTCACTTGTTTTTTCGGGAAAGGAAAGGAATCTGACGTGGAAGAAAGGAAAAGAAATTGTGCAGGAAAAGGAATCCTGCGCCTGTTCACTTGTGCAGGAAAATCTGAGAATTCTAGAGAAAAGGTTTCCTAAGCCTGTTCACTTACCAATTAAACTATATTAGGAAAACTAAACCGAAAAGTCACATTAAACCATATTTCATAGTCTGACATACTTATAGGCCTACAAATTGAAAAGCATAAACAGAAACACCACAATAAAACCTAACTGGAAGAGGAACACGTCACAGAAGAACTTGTTGAAGCTTGGGGCGTAGGAATGTTGGTCTCTTCTTTCCTATCTTTGTTGGGCCCACTAATGCCATGTAAAACCACAGTAAGTTCAGCTTCTGCCTCCTCCCTACTCCCATACGAACGGAAGCACGCTCCACTAAACCCGTTAACTTGAAGATGACAGAATTGCCAACTGTCATATGCGCCCACCTGCCTTCCCTTAAAAACCACATAAAACTTGTTTTTTGCCATTAACCTGCAGAAATGCAAATAAAAATAACCAAATAACCAACACTACTGAATCCATATAAAGTCTACATAAACAAAGTATTGGTCTTTAAGTTTACATGGCTAAGAGCCATAAACAGAATAGGAGCAATAACAGTACGAAAAGCAACATTGGATCCATAAATTCTAAATAAATAGTAACAGAATTGGACTACAGATGCCACTTCCCAGTTAGATAATCAGTAACCTAGTCACTCTGTCCTCTTGAATGGGCCCACTACCCAGTTGCATAATCGTCCCCAAAGACTACAATGCATTCGTCATACAAGTCATGTCGTTGTGCTAACACAGTTAAAACTTCAGGGTGAGTCTGCATGGAAAATATGAGTAAGAGATGTATGAATTGTAATAGAACAAAACATAAACATACTACATGGACATACGTACCGTAATATGTGATGCGCCCAGTTTATTGCATATGGAAATCATCTTACTCGTTGAATCCCAAACAAACCCACCGTGTTCCAACAATGCCTTGACTTGTTTGTAGTTCTTTTTTAATGTTTTCAACCTCTTTTGGAGTTGGGATATGTTTAGGTGCAGATTATGCTCATTGTTGACATGGATGAGGGCATTGTTAA
The DNA here is from genome assembly GCF_043159265.1 of Tasmannia lanceolata. Lineage (NCBI taxonomy): Eukaryota > Viridiplantae > Streptophyta > Magnoliopsida > Canellales > Winteraceae > Tasmannia > Tasmannia lanceolata. The sequence goes on along the minus strand of NW_027518683.1, from coordinate 46,882,359 downwards.
ATGCCATGTCATTGAATCCATTCATCCCTCTATTTCCTTCTATTATTGGAATCACCATGCCAGCTAGTAAAGTCTTGTCCATGTCTAGAGTCCACATATTGCTCTAATACTACAAGAATATAGAAAATAAAGTATTAAAAAGTAACAACATCAACAAAATAATTCCAACACCATAAGAAACATCTCATTGATACTAGTCCAACAACATAAACCAAATCAACATAAGAACTCCTCCAAAATAAGTCCAACAATATAAGCCAAATGACCAAAAAAGTCGGACAAACACATAGGATATGCGGTCCAACAAAGTAAACAACATCACGATAAAGCCCAAGAACAACATAACAAGTCCGAAAAAACAAGTCCAACAACAACATAACAAGTCCTCCAAAACAAGTTCAAAATAAAGATGCAGAAAACTAGCAGAGTCATACTACGATCATATAATATAATCGTATGATTCCAAAAAAGATCTCCAAATCATAGCAACCTACGCCAAACGCGTCACAATATCGCCCATCACAGCCACTCGCTCTTCCTCGCAAAGGTAAATGAAGACTTCAGCATCCTTGTGATTTTTATGCAGGTACGTATAGGCCGTAAGCAGCTCCATCATGGTGAAACCAGAAGTGCTCATCACAGCGGTTTTCAATTCAGCAAGGCTATGGGCCTCACCAGTCTTAATGATGGCCTCAGCAACCAACCTAACACTATCTGACAAGTAAGTCATATCAGATGAAAGTTGTCCAGCACTTGTTCGCCTCTTCCTCTTTCCCTTACTACCTGATGCTGGGGCTTTCAGCGGTGATGAGTCACTAAAGCCCATGCTAGTGTCTCTGAATGGGGATGAATGACGTGATCTGGAAGCACGAGGAGCTGGGGGGAGTAAAAGTAGGGGCGAACCGTCGAATATATCATCGAGCCCTACTGCCTGGGTCGATGAGAAAAGCCCCTCCACATCCTTTGTGTCCTGAGAAGGGGCATGTTTGTCCTTAGCGAACTCTCCAGTGACATAATCTTCCCCAAACACTTCTTCCATCTCCTCATATAGCTCACATCGGTTATTAAAGAAGCGAAAATGATCAGGATTCCTCTGAAAACAAAACGAGGCATTGTAAGGATTATGACCAAATTGTGATGAAAATAATGAAGGAATTTTGAGAACTTATAATTACCGCAAAATAGTCATTCTTTACTTGGTCTTCAACGTATATTTTTTTCAGCTGTGGATCCCAGCCAAATCCGCTCAGGTTGACGATAGTGTTAAGTTGCCTAAAGTTGGCTTTCATCGTCTTCATACGGTTCTTAACATGCTCCTTTGTGATCTGCTTTTTAATAACAGTAGTAAGCTCCACCGCTGCGCCACTGTACACAGCCTTTCTAAAACCATTGAGGGCCTTCTGCCCCTCGGCAATCTGATGCTGTATGGCTACTATTAGATACCTATCCATCTCGTTCCAGGAGATATTTTTCTTCCTCTTATCTACTGAAGCTGATTCCATTATATCTGCAACATTGTGAAACATAGTAGAAAAATATCAAAATCATCACTGACAACAATATATCATCAAATAGAGTATGATGAAACATATTATTATTACAACCCAAAATTATTCCAAATCCCAATACAATCAAACAACATATGATGAAACAAAGTTACAGAAGTCTAATCGAAATAGTCATAAAATTATTACAACCCAAAAATATGTCATCCTAGTGACGACCACGTCGTTGTGCTTGAAAATCATTCCACATCTGATTCATTATTCTTGTTCGAAGTACACCGCCAGCTCTCACATCTTCAGCCCTAGTAATAAAACGATCTTCTTCCTCCTCCTCCTCCTCCTCCTCCGCTACAATTAGCCCCAACTCATTGTCTACAATCGAAATGTATGTATCGTTCGGCATCTCCCTCCTTATGTGATTGTGGACGCGGCAACAGGCTAACACTATGTTGACCTGTCGTGGGTACATGGGTGGCGTATTTATTATGTTGAACTGCTTCTTCAAGACACCGAAAGTTCGCTCGATTACATTCCTTGTTGATGAATGCCTTTGGTTATACAACTCCTCTGTAGTTCGAGGTCTGCGCCCTCTAATGTCGTTTAGGTGGTAACCAATGCCTCGGATAGGAGTTATGAAATTTCTCAGGCATGGGTACCCACCATCAGCAAGGTAAAATTTCCCTACAGACACGAAGGGATATATATATATATATATATATATATATATATTCATAACCGAGACCAACAACAACAGTATGGAGAAAAAGACAAACTCAGTACTACCTGGTAAACAAGGAATCACGTTTGGCTTTGATAAAGCAGATGCTAAGACTCTAGAGTCTGATGCCGACCCTTCCCACCCAGCTAACACGTAAGTAAACTTTAGGTCGAAGTCACATACAGCTAGCACATTTTGAGAGGGCCATCCCTTACGACAAATAAATCTAGGTTTCATATCCTCAGGTACTGTTGCTTGAATGTGTGTCACATCAATTGCACCAATGCAATCCTACAATATGGACATTCAAAATGTCAACCGTCAGTGCTAAAATATGAGTCACTTGCTATGCAACTTACATGCCACTACATAGGTAATAAACGGTACCTTAAAGTACGGCATAAAATTCGGGTTGTCAACAATGTGACGTGGTGTGTCCCTTGATGGAGGTAATATGAATAACTCTTGAAGTTTGAGCACAACACATAGAACCTTGTTAAAATACTTCGAAACAGTTGCCCCTGATCGTCTAATGGATGCCCTAATAGTACGGTTTCTTTGGCTGTGGGCAATTACTTGTAAGAAAATCGCCACTTGGTCCTTAACACAACAGTGTATTGTGTCTTCAAGCAGGTCTGTGTTTCTAAATATCGTGACGAAGCTGGAGAAGCACCGCACATCCATTCGCAGAAGCGCAATACAATGGTTATCTGCATTCGTAATACGTGTAACAAATGTCCTACGAGTTTCGTACCCACTTTCATAAGGGGCTCTTGTCATATTTTCTTCAATGTAAAGTCTAACCCTAACCATCACTGTAGCTACCGCAGCCATTACTAGAGCTGCAGCTCGAATGATCAATGTCCTCCTACTTGCTGGTTCTCGAGGCATGATGATTGATGGTAGCCCTACATGGAGAGATTCCAGTTCCAATCCATTAAAAACCATACTTTGAAACCCAAATACTAGCAACACCAAATCACCAAAATATTATATCGGAAACAACGACATATCTTCAGCTCCGAACCACCAAGGCATTATATCAGAAACACCCTCGTATCATCAACACCCAACCATCCATTATGATAAACATAGCAAAAAACATAACCGATCACACAAGAAAAGAAGAAAAAAACAAAAAAGCTCTACAAAACATGCTGTAAAAGATCAAATTAGTACCCTTAACCAACAAAACAAGCTAGGGTTTTTTATGAAAACCAAACCCAAATGTACAACACCCATCCACCCACATATCATCCACACCCACATATCATTAACACCCATCTACCCACATATCATCAACACCCATTCACTCACATATCATCAACACCCATCAACGAAACCATTATATCATAACCAGCAATGCAAAAAACAAGAATCTTAAAAATCAGTCCAGTAACCCATAAGCTGCAATTCCATTGCAAAAAACATAACAATCCGAACCCTACTGTAAAAACAACACCAAAAAAAGTTAAAAAATAGTGAAAAAATCGAAAATCATGAACCTCTACTGTACAACAAAAACCCAAAAAAAGTTCAAAATCAGTGAAATCTGCAACCCTATTGGAAATACCCCAAAATTCATAACCCAAATATAAAAAAAGACAAAAGAAATTAGAAATCAATGATATAACACATAATCTGAAACTACATTGCAAAAACAGAACAATCTGAACCCCTACTGTACAAAAAACACCCAAAAAAATCAAAATCAGTGAAAAGAAACCCAAAATCTGCAATCCCACTGCAAATACCCCAATATTCAAAACCCAAATGTACACAAAGACCCATAATCTGCAACTCCATTGAAAAAAACCCAACAATCTGAACCCATAAATCTGAAACAATAAAAAACCTAACAATCCGAACCCAGATCCGCAACCCCATTGCAAAATCAGTGTAAAAATCCAAAATCTGCAACCTTATTGCAAAAACCCCATAAATCCGAACCCAAATCTGTTAAATGTGTGAAAAAACCCAAAAAAATAAAACCCTAGATCTGGGAAAAAATATCACAAAAAGGAGGGACTGAGAGAGAAGAGGGAGTGGGGGTACCTTGTTGGAGAGGAGCTGGAGAAGGATGCCTTCAAAAGGAAAAAAAAAAAACCCTAGCAAATCAGTTACAGGGAAGAGAGAGAGAGAGAGAGGGACATACCGACCGGAGACGAGCTGGAGAAGACGATGTCGTGCAGGGGTCTCTACTGCTTCGTCGAGAGAGAGGGAGTGAGGGAAAAAAAACCTCGAAGTTTTATTTTCCTGTGGGAAAAGGAAAACAAATCCGGTGGTTTTGGGCGGAAATAGAATCCCGTGAGCGCGAGAAAATCGCATTTTCCACGTCATTTTTACGATTTCCACGTATTATAAACATATTTTCTCGTCAACGCAACAGAACACGTTAAAATAGGTTCTCAGGAAAAAAAAGTGCGACTTTCCTTTCTCGCGATAGTGCGGGAAGGCAAGCGAACACAACCTAAGTGAAATTTTAGGAACTTTCAAGATTTGTTTTTTGGAGTACTTTTAGGAATTTGATTTGAGAGAGAATGTTTAGGACATATTTTAGGATTTTAGATTTTTTTTTTAAGTTGGACGAAATCCACTTTGATTTACCGTCCAATAGTTAGAGAGTTTTTAGGAGATTTATGAGTTGGAGTAAATTTAAAGTGTTTTTAGGGATTCTATATGTGTTATTTTCCTAGTTTGAATAGGATTAGGGAGCTTTTGAAAAATGTCTATAAGTAGATTACTCATCTAAACGTTTCATGATTTTGATTGGAAATAAATTTTGTTGCCTTTGTTGCCGTGTTGCCTTCGGAAAATTGCATGCAAACAAGCCATCTGCTGCTTGTTTGGCCCGCCTCAATTCAACCAGCTGCTGTTGAATGATTTCACGTTCACCTTCACCTTCACCTATCTGTTCCAAACCAGACCCTATTTCATAGCCTATCTCCACCTTGTTTTGTCACCCCATAGAACCTAGAAATATCAACAATATAGCCACCCATTAAACCTTCGCTTCCGCTAGTACGCCCCTGCGTTACTAGCCTACATCAATTTGGTGTCAGAGCTAGGTTCCAAGACATATCAGAGCGAAGGATTCAAGCCTCTAAGATTGAAGCGTAACTTCACCAATCAGCGCTTCAATGTCCCTGTAAGTTAGTTTTTCTCAGCTCAACCACCATCTAGAACCCTTTCGTGACTAATCGATACCCAACAACCATCCTTTTACCAATAAAGCAGTCCCATAATAGCTTAAGAAAAAACCCTGCACCTAACCTTGTTCTTCACCTACTGTTAGCCCATCACCACGCACTTCACCCATTGGTTAGTTCACCACAACCCATCCTTTAATTTACAACTTCTGTGTTGACGCCCTAACCATCCATAACTTGTCCGTTTCCTCTCTAATAGAACCATCCATGAACTCCCTGAATTGTAGCCGATTCTCACACCTAAAACCTAAACCCCTACTTATTTCAACCCATCCATTATTGAAATCCAAACCAGTTTCCTCTTGAAACCCAAACCAGTTTATAGTCCCATAATCCCATACTTTTAGGCGTTTGTACACCTCCTTACACCACAAGATTAGAAAAAAACTCGGCTACGCAACGTTGCGCAGGAGGTTCCTGCGCAATGAATTAAAATACACTAAAAGCAGGGGGTGTGGCAATATCAATTCCATAGTCTGATATTTTTCACACCCCATGTTTGATATTTTCACACCCCCTGTTTCCTCTTTATTTTAGGGCGTTGCGCAGCCAAGTTTTGTTCGTCAGATTACACACCCTTTTCATCACTATTATCACCCACAAAACCCAAAACCTTGCTGTCCAGAAATTCAAAACCCCTCCCATAGCACCAAAGCCATCCAGCCATTAAAACCAGTCCTAGTTTCACCCTCGTAACCCAATTCTATGTATAAGTGCAACCCCAATCCCCTCGTAACCCAATTCCATAGATGGCAGGAGGTCCGCGATGAGTTTATGAGGAATCTATTGTATTTACTCTCCTTCTTCTTCTTCTTCTTCTTCTTCTTCTTCTACTACATTCAAGATTGTAAAGAGGTGGAAATGGCACCTTAGTTAAATCCCTTAGAGTTTAAAGACTCAAATTGTACGTGGCTCGGTTCCGGCCCTTAAGGAGGATCCAAGATAGTGGAAGTCCAAAGGAGACAAACTTGGGAAGAGTAGAGTAGGCCTCATTGGTTGAGGACCGAACCACTATAAAAAGTGGTATGTTCATTGTTCATTCTTCTCTTTCATACTCTCCTCTCAATTCCCTACTTTAGTGCAGAGTAGCATCTTCCCTTTACATTTTCATTTGACATTATTAACAAGGGTAAGATTTGATTTGAAAATTAATTTTTTGTTAAAGTTTTTATAAACCAATTCACCCCCATCTTGGGGTGCCTTTAGGATTTCAGAGAGCATTGGGCAGTGGGCATAGCGGGGACGAGACTGGGTGGGCATTGTGGGGCTGAACGGCGTGGAGAGAGAGAGAGAGAGAGAGAGAGAGAGAGAGAGAGAGAGTACTAGTTGTACGTATTGGTAGTGAAATGGGGGTGAGTTTATCACCGCCCATATTTATACTAAAAAGAGCCACCAAGAATATATTAGAACTCCAAATGCATATGGGAGTTTTCTTAAAAATACACAAGTGGAAAAAGTATAATGGATCTCACCTATTTGGATTGTCTGAACTATTCATTTGTGTAGATAGGCCGTGTCTCAAAATTTGTCACTAGTCATTCGATTTATGTTACTTCTTATTTTTGAACTTGCTAAACCGCTCATTTTACACCAAATATATTGAAAGCTTAAGGTCATCCTATGAAGATTTTTAGGAACATGGTCTATCTATTGCAAGATCAATAAAAGAATAACTTAGATTATCCAATAGGTAGGTCCTACTATACATTTTTTGCACATATATTTCCACAAATATACGTATAAAATCTCTTAATATTACAAAAAGCTTGCTCGTAAGACCATCTAATTTTCCCGAACGGATAAGTTGAAAACTCCTATTTGTTTCTCCAAGAGTAGTAGGAATCCTTATCTGATTTTAAGGCTAGGAAAATCGTGAGAAATTATATGGTGGACACTCGTGCATGCACGTGCAGCTCAAAAAACAGTGGGGCCAATCTAGTTTGGGTGATCCCCAACTATTCATAACATAGGGTATACCCAAGAAATCTTCTCCATAGGATGATCCTAACCCTCAAATTTGAAGAGGTTTAAAATAGACTGTACATATGGGGTCACCATCATCCGAGTGAGGAAATTTCTTGGGCACACCCTATCTAGGGAAGGGCCCAACAAATGACTGTTTTATATCACCCAAACAAGGTAGGCCCGCAGTATTTTTTTTTTGGGACTGCACGCCCCTCCACGGCCGTTCACCGTACAAAATAACCATACGGCCGTTCACCGTATAGTTATTTTCCACCCGGTGAGTCAGCAGACAAAATTTGACTTAATCCGCAAATGGTTGGAATGGAATCTCTCCACATGGGAAAGCCTATACTTTCTTTCCACACGGTGAGTCAACCAACACATGGGTTTCTGAACTATCCTAGCCGTCCATTTTACACCAACTATATTGGAGGGTTAAAATCATCCCATGAAGAAGAATTTTGGGATATTGTCTATAATCAACTGCAAGGATTAACAAATGAATTTCTTAGATCATACAGATAGGTGGGCCCTACTATACATTTTTTTTCTCACATGCATTTCCACATATAAAATCTTCTATTACAGAAGTTTCTATTAAACAAAGTCATGGACACCCAATCTTCTATTACATTTAATTTTTGGGTCCTTCAAAAAGCTATACATGTAAAATCGAGACGGTTGATCTTTTATACCATTATAATTTGATCCACATGATCGTTGTCCTATCTGAGCGACAAATCCGACTAAACCCAAGTGGGATTGAAAAAAGATAGATGCTTTTTGTCTCTCAGTTCTTCAAGACATCTGGTTAGTTTTTTAGAGCAGAAGCTATGGCAGAACTGGCACAAGTATTTGTATGCAATCTTCTTGATGCAGTGGTTGGAAATTTGAAGGAATCAGCATTACAAGACATTAAATCCATATGGGGTTTTGAGGAGGAGCTCGAAAAGTTAGAGAGTGCAGTGACAATTATTCAAGATGTTGTTGAAGATGCTGAGGAAAAGCAAGTTAGTTCTAAGGCTGTTCGAAAATGGCTTGGAAAACTCAAGAATATCGCTTACGATGCTGATGACGTTTTGGATGATGTTGCGACGGAAGCTCGACAATCTGTGTTGATGTGCCAAGTTCAAACAAGCAAAAGACAGAAGGTAGTCCAGTCCATCTCCTCTCTTTTAAATTTCAGTTCTAATTACCCACTTGTATACAAACGTGACATAGCATGTAAGATAAGGGAGATTAGAGAGAGATTCGATGTGATCGCAAATGAACGGTGTTGCCTCAATCTCGAGAAGAGAGGTGAAGAGAGGCCTCTCCAAGGAGAAACTAGCTCTTTGGTAAACGAATCTGATGTTATCGGTAGACAAGTCGAGAAAGAGAAAATTATACAGTTGCTGGTATCAGATGATGAAGAATTGTCTGTTATTCCCATAGTTGGCATGGGTGGGCTTGGGAAGACTACTCTTTCGCAATTAGTCTATAATGATGAGAGGGTTGGGAATCATTTTAAGCTGAGATCATGGGCTTGTGTGTCTGACAATTTTGATGTAAGGCGAATAACAAATGATATCATTGAATCTGCAACTAGATCCAAATGTAATCTCTCCAACATGGATGCCATCCAACAGTGTCTCCAAGAGGTTCTGAAGGATCAGAGGTTTTTAATTGTTCTAGATGACGTGTGGGATGAAAATCAAAATCATTGGGACAGTCTCCGAGTGCCCTTTGGAGTTGGAGCAAAGGGGAGTAAAATTATTGTAACTACGCGCAGTGAAAGGGTTGCAATTATAGTGGGCACAGTTGCTGCCCACCATTTGAAGGTTTTACCAAATGATGATTGTTGGGAATTGTTTACTCGGAGTGCATTTGGGGGACAGATTTCAAATGCCCATCTGGAATTGGAGGAAATTGGTAGGCAAATCGTGGAGAAATGCTAAGGACTGCCTTTGGCAGTAAAGACATTGGGGGGCATCTTGTCTTCTAAGAGGAATGTGAGTGAGTGGGAAAGCATCTTGACAAGTGAACTATAGAAGGAAGATAAAAATGGAATATTTTTTTTTTGAAATAGAAAGATAAAAATGGAATATTACCAGCTTTAAGATTGAGCTATAATCACTTACCAATGAATCAAAAGCAATGTTTTGCCTATTGTGCCACATTTCCTAAAGATCATTACTTTAAGAAGGATGTGTTGGTCCAACAATGGATCGCTGTGGGCTTTATTCAACCCAAAGGAAGCACAATCCTAGAAGATATAGGTGGGAAGATATTTGATGATTTATTGCTGAAGTCTTTCTTACAATATTCTCATCAAATCTATAGGAATACTTCAATATACGTCATGCATGATCTCATAAACGATCTGGCAGAATCTATCTCAGGTGATGAATGTTTTAGAATGGAACATGGTACGTCACGAACCATCCCTGAAATGGCACGTCATTTATCATGGATTGACAAGAAAGAGGCTTCAATGTCCTTGGAGGCCTTGAACAAATTTAAGAGATTGCGCACTTTTCGACTTATCACTTTATCTTCCATTGACAAGCAGATTTTCAACGATGCATTGATGGAGTTGAGATGCTTGCGTGTATTGGAATTGAGCTGGTCTCCTATCAAGAAGTTGCCGGATTCGATTGGCCATTTGAAACATCTACGCTACCTTGACCTCTCTGGCACGAAGATAGATAGGCTTCCTGAATCAATAACCAGTCTTTGTAATCTGCAAGGCTAGCTTTGGAATGTTGCAGTAAGCTTCATTGCTTACCCAAAGGTATCACGAATCTAGTTAATCTACGACATATTGTACAGTCGATCCCTTGCAATCAGTATTCGATTTCTTTTCCAGAAATTGGGAAATTAACTTTCTCCAAACATTTCGGATATTCAAGGTATGCAAAGAGAGTGGATGTCATATAGGAGAGTTGAAGAATATCAGGAACATTAAAGGAGAACTTCACATTTCAGGTCTTGAGAATGTGCAAAACATAGAGGAGGCAAAAGAAGCAAAAATTTAAAAGACAAAAATACCTTAATGAGTTGAGTTTGCAATGGGCCCGATCTGACCGTTCACAAGATGGAATAATCAATGACGATGGGGTATTGGAAGGCCTCCAACCCCATGCCAACCTCAAAAAATTACATATAAAATCCTATGGTGGTGTCAGTTTTCCAAGTTGGATGGGGCGTCTCTCCGCACTAAAGATTCAACAGTGTGATCAATTGAAATGTTGGCCCAAGGAGGTCTCTTTGCAAGATCTACCGTCTCTCCAACGTTTGGAAATCTTAAACTGTCAAAAACTAGAGTCCTTGGGAGATGGAGAGGGAGGCCTTCCCACCACGCTCAAATCTCTAGAAATCGACGGTTGTTCTAATCTCAAGTCCATGCCTACGCGGCTGGAGAACCTCACCTCCCTTGTGAAGTTATCCATTGTTACCCAACTCCCGTTTTTCTCACAAGAGTTAGCACTGCCCACGACAATTGAAGTCCTTAAAATATTTTCATGTGACAATCTCATGTCCTTGCCCAAGGGGTCTTAGCGGAATTGCCACATATGAAATTGAGCACAATTTTGTAAAGAAATACCCCACTTGTTTCTCGAGAAGAGATGGGAAACATGCTCAATATCATTTGATTGAATAGTTGCCTCAGCTCCTTGGTGAAAAACCTCACCTCTCTCAAAACATTGATGATTCGAGAATGTCCTCAACTCCATTCCTTATTTCTAGACGATGAATATAATGACGATTGGCTGCCCACCACGCTCAATACTCTAGAAATATGCACTCGTCCTAATCTCAAGTCCTTGCCCATGGGGATGCGAAGCCTCACCACTCTCACAGAATTAGTAATCCATGAATGTCCTCAACTCCATTTTCTAGATGTTGAAAATAATGAACATGGGCTGCCCAACACACTCAATACTCTAGACATCTCCACTTTTCCTAATCTCAAGTCCTTGCCCAAGGGGATGCAAATCCTCACCTGTCTCAAAGAATTGACAATCAATGAGTTTCCTCAACTCTATTCCTTGTTTCCTGATGATGCCAATAATGACTATGGGCTACCCACCAAGATCGATACTCTAAACATCTCCACTTTTTTTTTTAAACCCGGAAAGATAAAGACCCCGGGGCAGATCGGCATAGTTATATATAAAAAGTTGGGACCATACAAGAGGAGGGGAAACCTCCTAGCCATCAATACAGGAAGCCGTAGCCCTAGAAAGAGAGTAAGGAGGAGGGGAAGCCTCTAACTCGACAAAATAGCAAGCAAAAGCCATAGGAAAAAGACAACAATCAATGCTTATAAGGGAGAGTGCCCTTAGTTGATCTTGCTTCTGATGTTGGGAAGGCCAAGTGCATCACATCTTGCTGCCCCTCTTGCCAAGCGAGGCATGGAGGCCCAGGAGGGATAGAACAAATTGGATCTTGATGAGCAGCCGAAGTTTGCAAGGGCATCTGCAACTGAGTTTCCCTCTCTGAATTGGTGATTGCAAGTGGGAGACAAAATGCAAAGGAGTGGTTGAATCTCCTTCCAGAGATACTGGATTGCCCAAGGGATTTGCCCTTTCCCGTCGATGAGATCGATTAGAACTTTGCTATCTGATTCCACGATCATCTTGCTCATATTAAAGGCCTTGCAACAGCGGAGCCCGTCCAAGAGCGCACGAGTTTCCGCAACCATGTTAATGCCTTTCTCGTAGTAAAGAGAGAAAGCTAAGATAACCGTTGATTTTTCATTTCGAATAACTCCTCCTCCACCTGCTTCTCCAGGGTTCCCCTTCGAAGCTCCATCTATGTTGAGCTTAAGAGTTCCTTTAAGGGGTCTCTTCCATCTCTAAACATCTCCACTTGTCCTAATCTCAAGTCCTTGCCCAAGGGGATGCAAAGCCTCACCTGTCTCAAAAATTTGGCAATCCTTAGTTGTCCTCAACTCTTTTCGTTGTTCCCTGATGATAACAACAATGACTATGGGCTGCCCACCATATTCTCCGATCTTTCCTTACACTGTTGCAAGAATTTCAAGTCCTTACCCAATGGGATGCAAAACCTCACATCCCTTAAGTGTTTAACTATTTGGGAATGTCCAGAAATAGCATCCTTGCCTGAAGATGGCCTCCCCACCACGCTTATAGATCTCACTATTAGAGAATGTCTGAATTGAAGGAACGATATCAAAAGAACGACGGCCAAGATTGGCCCAAGATACAACACATCCCCCATATTCACTTCTCATGATAATCGTCATCGAGACAAAGGTGCGATCTCTTTCCCTATTTAAACATTTTCAACCATTGCATTATTATTATTATTTAAATCTTCATGAATTTAATAAAAATTAAAGAGACTAAGCCAAGGACAATCCTTCCATACAAAACATGGCAGATGTAGAAACATGGATGGAGGAATCTAAGAAAAAGGATGTGATTTCAATTTCAGGATTACAATAAGAGCGAAAGTTGAATTTATGGAATTCGATGGTGAAAGAAGAGTTTAGAATTTAGATGTGATTAAAGGATGGATCGTTGAATTACTCTTAGTTTCTCTACCTCACCATCCACAACCACAACAGGTAAAAAAAGTCTTTTTCTATTCATTTTCATTAACATGAAATTGGAGCGATGTTTTCTTTTCTTGTATGATTCTAGGTGGGTTTTTTTTTTTTTTTTTTTTTTTTTTTTATTATTCCTAAGATTTTCTATTCAGCTCTAGAATCATTAAAAATAATTTCTCGTTTTGAAAATAGGTTTCAGAAAAATAAGAACTAGAATTATTATTATTATTATTTTTATTTTTTTTTGAATGGTTGCAATTTCATTCAAAGAAAAGGGCAAGACTGAGAAAGGCAGCCCCAAAGATACAGAGAAAAAGAAACCTGACAATTTACGCGCAGGGGGGGGGGGGGGTGTATACTTACACCACCTCTAGCTAAGTTATCTGCTACATAGTTCGGCGATCATCTAATGTGAATGAAAGTGACAGAGGATTGACCTATTCGATCTTGGATCTCGTCAAAAAGGTGTTCAAATCTCCAAGGTGATATTGCCATCCCTATAATCTATCTAATGACATTCTTGGAATCTCTTTCCACAATCGTCACATCCTTTTTAAGAACTATAATTCTAATTAATACCGTGTTGGATTGTAAATGCTATTTGTTTTAGAAGTAATGCTTTCTAAAAAATATAAAGGGAAACGATATCAGCACAACCATATTTTGATATTTTCACAAACCCATCTTGTCTTATAGTATTTAAAGAGTTGTCAAATGGTTATTACATTTCTAAAAATGCTCTCACCAGCCAATTAAAGAAGAAAAGATAGCTGAGTTTGTGCAAATACAAAAACATGGTTGTGCTGACAGCATTTCCCAATATAAATAGTCATAATCCTATTGTAATACCCAGCCCCATCCACACACACACACACACACACACACACACACACGTACATTAGGAATAATTTTGAGATAGGTTCCCTTATCAAAACTGAGCATGCGTTTTGGTTGTACTCGTCAAAACAAGGCCTAAAGATGTCTATCTATTACTCTGAGTGGCCTTACCAAAAGCGGAGATGGTGAAAATATCCTATCTTTGGATTAGAGTTTCAGTTAAGATAAGACCCTAATAGGTTTCGTTTAGACTTTCTATGTTGGTTGAGTAATGATAGATTGAAGGGCGCCCTTGCAAAAATCAGCTACAAGGGTGCTCCTATTGGTTCGTTTCAGCAAAGTGCATTCACATCATAACTGTTTCCTTATTTTCTGCGCCTTCATAAACACTTTATGACATGAATGCACTTTGCTGAAATGAACCAATAGGAGCGCCCTTGTCGCTAATTTTTGCAAGGGCGCTTCAAAGGCTCTTCAATTATTTTGAAATTTGATTGTATCATGAATTTCTAAATTTATTGATTTTGATCTCTTTCCTAAATACTTTCAAATATAATTTAAAATTTATCTATACTATGTCAATTTTGTTGGAAAAGTTTTTTGATGCATTTAACTTTTTATACTTATGGGTGATTGTTAGGGCTGCAACTCGAGCCGGGTTTTACCCGACCCGACCCGAAAATAGCTTGGGTTGGGTTCAGGTTTCATGGGTTTTGGGTCGAGCCGGGTTGAGCATTCAAAAGCCCGAATGAATCTAGGGTCGAGCCGGGTTTGAAGGGGCCTGACCCGACCCGACCCGAGATACATAAGTTATAGTATGTACATTTTTTTATATTGTTAGTTAAAAGTTAAAAGTGAAAACCCACGCACCCACTGTTATTGTATGTGAGTGTAATTTCTGCTTCTATGAGTTGAGTTGATTCAAGTGTTTGATTCAGCATTGTTTGATTGTAATTACAACATTGTTTGATTACAGCATTGTTTGATTCAAGTGTAATATGAGTGTAATGACATCATTGTTTGATTCAAGTGTAATGTGAGTGTAATTTCTGCTTCTACGAGTTGAGTTGCCTTGCCAAATAAGAATTTTCCTTAAAAAATTACGTCAACGTGAAAAAACCCGACCCGACCCGAACCGACCCGAGATTTATCATGGGTAGGGCCGGGTTTGGGAATCGTGGGTTTTCCGAAAAAAAACCCGACCCGACCCGACCCGAGATATTTCTCGGGTAGGGTTGGGTTCTCCAAAACCCGACCCGCCCGACCCGAGTTGCAGCCCTAGTGATTGTTCCAGTCTTCCTTCATTTAAGGCCCTCTTTATTTTGTATTTTGAGAAACGATTGAGTCCAAAACTAATTATTGGACTCATAATTACATTTAATTTTGAGTACAATAATTAGTTTTGGATTCACAATTGGTTCTCAAAATCCAAAACAAATAGGGGCAAAGTTTTATACCTTTTTCTTACGAGAGCCAGATTTACAAGCAACCAAACGTATGCTGCAGTATTGATTGGGAGATAATCCTGCAAATTAGGTGCACCCAGATATGAGCATATATCCATGCTACTTCTATTGGTGATTTGATCCTCCTTTTACCAACACCAAAGATTGTCGCTTGCATCATTATAGTGCTACATGCTTTTATGAATATTGTTGCTTCTCTATTTTGAGTTGGAAATCGATTTTCTTGTTCTTTTAATAGATTTTTTTTGTTTGATAGTCTCTCTCTCGATTAATATTTTTTTTGTAGGATACATTGAAGGGTTAGGATCTTTACCTGAAGCCATGATGTCCTTGAATCTTTGATTTTCGTACGTGCACTATGTTGTTTTGATTTGCTAGATGTGTCGCCTCCTTTGACTATCGGAGTGTCACCTTTGGTTTCCAATCTCAATCACTTGTTCCGTATGGTAAGAGAACAATGGGTGTTCTTTTACCTCACTTTAATTTTCTTATGTGACGAGATGGGGACCAAACCAATGTATTTATATTGCTATATTCCCTCTTCCCGTAATGGAGGGACTTTAATAAGATAACAAATGCATGCCTGTTATCTCCTTTACTTTTGCTAACCATCACCCATTAGTATGACTTTATTTAAGAGCATTTAGCAATCTAAGGACCCACGTTTTACAAATGTCAAGATGAGGCCATAAATGTTATGGGAAAACCTTAATTCTCCCACTTGACCCATCTTGACGATATTATATATAATTATTTATTACCTTTGAAAGTAGACTAAATGGGTCCAAAGCTTTAAAACTTGATGTGGTACCACAAATTTTTTTTTTTTTTTATTTGAAAAAATAATGCTCAAAGCCAATCAGTGAGGGTATCTGAAACTTAATTAAAAGAAACCAATGACATGAATCATGGCGGCAAATATGTCAATTTGTCGACATACGACCTTCCAAGCATTACAATGCCACTGACTCCTTCTAAGTAAGTACTTTATTGGTAGCATACTTTATGAGTAGGCTTTAACCTTATGCCCACTCTTTGGTCCAACCTTTATTGCCAATATCGGCATTCTGCTAAAACATCCATCATTATATATACTATGATATGGAAAGCAGACACTAATGATCATCATTCTAATAATGTTATGGTGTCACTACACACTAAAAGAACTTATCAGACCCATACGGTCTACATGGTCCTTAAGTAGTCCCGGTGCTAGCCCTTTGGTGAGAGGGTCTGCTACCATCAATTTTGTGTTAATATGACTTATTGACACATGATGATCCTTGATCTTCTCTCTGACAACAAGATAATTTATAGGTATAATCTTAGACCCACTGGAACAGTTGTTGTTCTTAGAGAAGCATACTGCAAATTATCACAGAAAATCTTAAGTGGTCTAGCAATAGAATCCACTACTTGAAGATTTGTGATAAAATTCTTCAACCAGATGGCCTGTAGTGTGGCCTCATAACAGGCTATAAACCAGCTACCATAGTCGATGGAGCTGTCACAGTCTGTTTTACGCTCT
Organism: Tasmannia lanceolata; assembly: GCF_043159265.1. Lineage (NCBI taxonomy): Eukaryota > Viridiplantae > Streptophyta > Magnoliopsida > Canellales > Winteraceae > Tasmannia > Tasmannia lanceolata. The sequence goes on along the minus strand of NW_027518683.1, from coordinate 46,865,574 downwards.
TCCATGAAACAGCTCCTCCTGCAAGTAGGAAGATGTATCCTGAAGTTGATTTCCTACTATCGAGGCATCCAGCGAAGTCTGAGTCTGAATTGTCAATGACCTCAAGATTCTCTGATCTCTTATATGTGAGCATGTAATCTTTAGTTCCTTGTAAGTAGCGCATGACTTTCTTTGCAGCCTTCCAGTGTTCTATGCCAGGATTACTCTGATATCTGCCGAGCATCCCAATAGCAAAGGCAATATCTGGACGTGTACATGTTTGTGCGTACATCAGGCTTCCAACAGCAGAAGCATAAGGAATATCCTTCATTTGCCTCTGCTCTATTTCATTTCTCGGACATTGTATTTTACTGAACTTGTCACCCTTCATGAGAGGCGCGACCCTAGGTGAACAATTTTGCATGTTGTACCTTTCTAAAACTTTAGAGATGTAAGCCTTCTGAGACAATCCAAGATACCCTAGGGATCTGTCTCTGTGAATCTCTATGCCAATAACATAAGATGATTCACCCATATCTTTCATCTCAAATTATGTGGAAAGAAATTGCTTAGTTTCATGCAATAAACCTAAGTTACTACTAGCAAACAGAATATCATCTACATGTAACACCAAAATTATGAACTTACTCCCACGGACCTTTAAGTATATACATTGGTCAACAATATTTTCTGTAAACCCAAAGGATGTAATGGACTCATTGAATTTGAGATACCATTGGCGGGAGGACTGATTAAGTCCATAAATTGATTTCTTTAACCTGCATACTAGGTGCTCCTTTTCCTTTGTGGAAAACCCTAGAGGTGGTTCCATGTACACCTCTTCTTGTAGATCCCCATTCAAGAATGCCATTTTCACATCTATTTGGTGTAACTCTATATCGTAATGAGCCACCAAGGCCATGACTATTCTAAATGAGTCTTTCTTTGAAATCGGAAAGAAAGTCTCAGTATAGTTAATGCCTTCCCTTTGAGTGAATCCCTTCGCTACAAGTCTGGCCTTGTATCGTTCTACCTTACCCTTGGAGTCTCTTTTAGTCTTGAATACCCATTTGCATCCGACTGGTTTGACTCCTTCAGGTGGATCAACAAGGTCCCAGACATGGTTCGCATCCATAGAGCTTAACTCTTCTTTCATAGCATCAAACCATTGTTTGGAATTCCTACTCTCCATAGCTTGTGAAAATGTAGCCGGATCATCCCCATATCCAATGTCATAATCAGACTCTTGTAGATACACCATATAATCTGAAGATATTGCAGATCTCTTTATCCTTGTGGATCTCCATGGTGCCCCTTGATCCGTATTTTGTGGTGGTTGGGCTGATAGTTCCACAAGGATTGGCTCTTCATGGGGAAGCTCTTCTAGCTGGTTGTTCCTCTTGAATATTATCCTGAGGAATAATCATAAGAATAACCAACTCATTAGTCACAACGGGTGTATTTTCCGAATCCTGTAATTCCTCAAAGACTATATCTCGAGGTTCTATACTCCCACTAATGTTGCCATCCTCAAGAAATCTAGCTTTATTCGTTTCAACTATATTGGGTGTATGAGATGGACAGTAAAATCTATACCCTTTTGACCTTTCTGGATAACAAATGAAATATCCACTGGTTGTTCTAGGATCAAAGGCTTTTTCCTGGGGGTTATATATTCTAGCTTCCGCTGGACAGCCCCATATGTGCGTGTAACTTAAACATGTCTTCCTTCCTGTCCATAGCTCATAAGGAGTTTTTGGAACAGCCTTAGTAGGAACCTTGTTCAAAATATGCACAGCTGTTTTTAATGCCTCACTCCACAAGGAGGAGGGAATCATAGAATGACTCATCATAGCCCTGACCATTTCCTTAAGCGTACGATTCCTTCTTTCTGCTACACCATTTTGATTTGGTGTACCCGGTGTCGTATATTGAGGCACGATACCTTCTTCCTTAAAGAATCTTGCTAATGGTTTCGGCCTCTGTCCCATCTCTGTGTACCTACCATCGTATTCGCCACCTCTATCTGATCTGACTATCTTAATCATCTTTCATAATTGTTTCTCTACCTCTATTTTGATTTCCTTAAAGGCTTGAAATACATTAGCCTTTTCAGATAGTAGGTAAAGATACATGTATCGAGAGTAATCGTCGATGAAGGTGACAAAATACTTTTCTCCAGTTATACAGGGGGAAAAGGCCCACATATATCTGTATGAATTATTTCTAGAGTTCCTAAACTCCTTCTGGCACCTTTCTTGAATGTGTTAGTCTGCTTTCCTTTGATGCAGTCTACAAAAGTCTCAAAGTCTGTGAAGTCTAACGGTCCTAAGACCCCTTCTTCCACCAACTTCTTGACCCTCTTTATGGAGATATGTCCTAATCTCCGGTGCCATAACATGGATGACATTTCATTTACTCTACCACGTTTCATGCTAACTGACTCGGTATTGTGCTGGGTGAATAAGGACAATTCATATTGTTGTTAAGATGAAGTTTGTATAAACCATCACATAAGAAATTAGAACCAACAGTTATGGAATTCTTTATTAAAGAAAAGGTAGAATTTCCAAAGCTAACATTAAAGCCAATAGTATCAACTCTAGGGATAGAAATTAAGTTTCTAGTAAATGATGGAATATAAAAGGTATTTTCAAGATCCAGCACAAATCCTGTATTCAAGATCAACCTAAAAGTGCCAACTGCCTTTACGTGTGAATGCATCCTGTTTCCCGTAACGATGCTTTGTTCGCACTCAGTTGGTGTCCTTGTTAAGAAGCCCTGTAGGGAGTTGGCAATGCGAACAGTAGGTGACAAAATACTTTTCTCCAGTTATACAGGGGGAAAAGACCCACATATATCTGTATGAATTATTTCTAGAGTTCCTAAACTCCTTCTGGCACCTTTCTTGAATGTGTTAGTATGCTTTCCTTCGATGCAGTCTACACAAGTCTCAAAGTCTGTGAAGTCTAATGGTCCTAACACCCCTTCTTCCACCAACTTCTTGACCCTCTTTATGGAGATATGTCCTAATCTCTGGTGCCATAACATGGATGACATTTCATTTACTCTACCACATTTCATGCTAACTAACTCGGTATTGTGCTGGGTGAATAAGGACAATTCATATTGTTTGTTAAGATGAAGTTTGTATAAACCATCACATAAGAAACTAGAACCAACAGTTATGGAATTCTTTATTAAAGAAAAGGTAGAATTTCCAAAGCTAACATTAAAGCCAATAGTATCAAGTCTAGGGATAGAAATTAAGTTTCTAGTAAATGATGGAATATAAAAGGTATTTTCAAGATCCAGCACAAATCCCTTATTCAGGATCAACCTAAAAGTGCCAACTGCCTTTACATGTGAACGCATCCTATTTCCCGTAACGATGCACTCAGTTGGTGTCCTTCTTGTTAAGACGCCCTGTAAGGAGTTGGCAATGTGAACAGTGGAGCCAAAGTCAATCCACCATGTATAAGTAGGAACTTCAATTAAATTAGATTCATAACAAACATAGCATGAGTTTTTACGTTTCTTTTCCAGCCAAGCCTTGTATTTTGGGCAATCTTTCTTTAAGTGTCCCGGCTTTTTACAAAAGAAGCAACGGACATTCCTTTTGACATGTACGTTCTTCTTCTTCTTTTTCTTTATCGGTCCACTTTTGCCTTTTTCCATATGTTCCTTTCCTTGATGAGAGACAAAGTTCACAACTTCAAGTCTCTCCCTTTTCAACCTCTCTTCCTCTTGTACACACATGGTCAGTAGATCATTCACTGACCATTTTTCCTTATGTGTATTGTAAGAGATTTTAAATGGCCCGTATTCAACATGCAGAGAGTTGAGGATGAAATGAACCAGGAATGTGTCTGAAAAGGTAACCTCCATCACATTCAATTGGGCCGCTATGTCCCTCATTTCCATGATGTGTTCACGGATTCCACTTGCGCCTGAGTATTTCATTGATGACATCTTGCTCATCAGGGTGCTGGCTATAGCCTTATCGGAACTTATAAATTGTTGTTCCACAGCTTTCATGAAATCGCTAGCCTTTTTAGTATTAGGAATGGAACCCCTAATATTCTTAGCCACATGTGCTTGCATGAGCAACATGATTAAGCGATTGGATTTCTCCCATTTTTCATGAAAAGTCTTTTGATCTGGAGTACTTTCCGCTGTAAGTGGTAGTGGCTCTTCCACTCGGAAAGCCAGATCTAAGTCCATGCACCCCAATGTAAACATAATTCGTTCTTTCCATTCCGAGAAGTTTGAACCATTAAGAAAAGGTACTGTCGTTGCATTACCACCAACAACAGGTGAAGAAAAAACTGCATATAAAGAAATAAATGCATGCTCACATCAATATTAAAATTTCTCAAAGTAAATCCAATTTTAATCTTTATGATTCATCTTGACGGATAACCCATCGCGTCATTACAGTCTCTCCTTTGGGTGAGTACGGTAATATGCTAGTGATTCACCCGATTGGTGATTGACACCATAGAACTAACAAGACACACACATTAATGCAAGCTAACTCTATGCCTTTGGGCATTAAAAGCTACATAAACCAATGTGTATACTTGTTATTCTATTCCATTTATTTCGCGAACATGATGGCTCTTCTTTGGAAATGATACATCATTTCAAAGAAATAAATGCAATTTGATGCCACTTGATCTTTATTATGAAATTAATTCATATGGCTTTATTTGAAATTTTAAATCCCTCATATTCATGACCACTTTGGTGGTCACATAAATACTTAGAATTTAAAACTTCCAGTTCTTTAAAAGTGCATAAAAAAAGGCTTAGACATACATCAACAGTAAGAAGTAAATACATGTATGCCTAAATATGTATTAACGTCCTCTTTAAATAGTTAAAAAATTTCTTTATTTAAAAAAAAAAGGCCTTAAGGGTTCAGGAGCCAGAATATGAGCACGGACTCACAACTTGATTTTATCGACAAGTGGGTTAAGCATTAGGCTTATGCCCTCAAGTGGACCAAAAATCCAAAACCCATCTTCTTGTCATGTAACCCAAAAGTTTTCTTTATCGGACATTAAATGTAATTTCCCAAAGAAACAGCCGTTGGATCTTCCCGAAACTTTATGGGAAGATACCTCGGTGATGGTTGATCGTTTTAATATAATCTGATCGCCAGAAAATTTCTCCGGTCGCCACCTGCGACCGTTTTCCGGCGACTGGTTATAATTTTTCAAGGTTGGGCTAATTACTTCTGTTTATGGCGATCCAACTATAGGATCATCTTTAAAAAATTTATGAAGATTTTTCACCAACAAAATTATTTAAATATGATCCAATCACCAGTAAACAATAATTATTTAAATATGATCCAATCACCAGTAAACAATAATAAAAGCCACAAAAATTCTTTCTTTCTTCCGGTATCGACATCTATGAGAAGTCCAAAATTCAATTTTCATGGTTTGTTTAGATTAGAATCTCATCAACAACATTGCATTTTCTTAAGATCAATCGTGATCGATCATTGAATGCGACAATGTCGATGAAGACTTTAATCAACGGCGGTAAACGACAAAATCCGTCGGATCGATTACATAACTATGAAAACTGACCAAAGAAAAATCCAAGACATTAAGACTCCAACCCTGGAGCTCTGATACCACAATGTAGGATACATTGAAGGGTTAGGATCTTTACCTGAAGCCATGATGTCCTTAAATCTTTGATTTTCGTACATGCACTACGTTGTTTTGATTTGCCGGATGTGACGCTTCGTTTGACTATCGGAGTGTCACCTTTGGTTTCCAATCTCAATCACTTGTTCCGTATGGTAAGAGAACAATGGGTGTTCTTTTACCTCATTTTAATTTTCTTCTGTGACGAGATGGGGACCAAACCCATGTATTTATATTGCTATATTCCCTCTTCCCATAATGGAGGGACTTTAATAAGATAACAAATGCATGCCGGTTATCTCCTTTACTTTTGCTAACCATCACCCATTAGTATGGCTTTATTTAAGAGCATTTAGCAATCTAAGGACCCACGTTTTACAAATGTCAAGATGAGGCCATAAATATTAGGGGAAAACCTTACATTTTTGTCATTTGAACTTTTTTGATGAACCTCTTCTTTCTAGAAGGTAAATAAATCATGGTTTCTAATGAGATGCTAATGAGATTAGTATAGTTTTGTAAAATGTTATTTTCACATAAAGTACTATGCATTTAGCAAGCAAGTAATATGTATTCTGTTCTGTTTGTGGAGAGCAAGACAAAAATACTACAGAATGGAGCATGCATACAACAATAAAAGAAGCAAAAGTAGTCTTCATTAATCTGGAAGAAGTTTCAATCATTATTTAAAATTGTTACTGTAAATTACCTTTGACAAGACGTTGAGTTCTATCATCATTTTATCATATGAGATCTTAAAGCTATTTTGATACAATGTTAAATCATTTTGATTTGGTAATGGACAATGGTGGTGATTGGGCTATAATTATTCATAAATAAGGGCTATTAAATTAGTGATTTTAATTGAATATTTGTGATTAATGTGACTTTGTTATTTCTTTTAATTGCAAGGGAACCCTTCTGTTTAGCATTCCTCATTTTGAGATGGGTGCCCTTATCAAAACTGAGCATGACTTTTGGTTGTCCTAGTCAAAACAAGGCTTAAAGATGTCTATCTATTACTATGAGTGGCCTTACCCAAAAAGGGGGTGGGGGTGATGAAAATATCCTATCTTTAGATTAGAGTTTCAATTAAGATGGGATACTAACTGACGTAACATGTCAAGAAATGGAAGGAAACAAAGTAGCATGAATAGCAAGCTTTGACAGTCAATAGCAAGCTTTGATTTATTTCCTTGTTTTATTGGCATAAGAGTAGGAGTATTTTTCCTTATCTTCTTAGTTACTATGTCAATAGGATTTGTTTCCCTATTTTAATGGTTTCTTACTTTATTAGTTTCTTAAAGTCAATAGGATGATTTTCCTCAGTTTTTTAGTTGCTTTATGTCAATAGAGCTAATATGTAATGTGAGAACGTGAGAGGCATTCATTCCATTATTGTGATTACAAGATATTATTCTCTCTCTCTCTTGATCTCCCTTGTTCTTCTTCTTCCTGAGTGGATTCTAGGGTTTGCAAATTGTGCGCTTCGTCTACAATTTTCCAATTGCTCTGCTACGCTAGTTGGTATTAGAGCCTTGATTGACCTGGACTGATGGCAACTCGAGACCGAGAGAACAACCACAAACGATGTTAATCGTGGAGAAGTCCTTATGAAAGCTGTTAGAATCAGTTTTCCTTTTTCTTATTCTGTTGGTTTAGATTGTCTTCTATTTAGGTTATTGCCATATTTAGGGTTTCCTTATTTTCATGTGCACATTTTGCTGATTTATGTTTCCTTATTTTGCTTCCCCTAATTTTTATATAATGTAGATGCCGTATGGCTATTGAGCAAGGAATAATCAAATTAAGTGCAGTTTGCATATTGGAGGTCGAGTTTCCTCGAATTAACTCATTGGAGGCCTGAGTTTCCTCGAATTAACTCAATATTTATCTTTTCCCTATCATCTTCTTCCCTAATTTCTTTTCTGATAGAATGGTGTTCTATCAAAGGCTGAGTTTCTTGAGTTCCTATGTGAAAATCAATGAGTGTTGCAACGTTTAGAGGCAGCAATCGGTAGACTCAAGGTGGAGCCCAATCGGGATCGCAACAATTACACACCTTGTACCGATGAAGGGGCTCGCGAGCAGTCTTTCTAGAGCACTTTCCTGGTCACGTTTCTGCTATGGATAGACCTATGGCCTATGAGGAGGAATCCAGCGAGGATGGTGAATATGACGAACGAGTTTTTGCGAGACCGAACAGCGTTAGAGGTTATCATGCGGTGGAGATCGGGATTCTTGGGATTTTTGTATGAAGATTGACCTTCCCACTTCCAATGGTCATCTTCATATTGAATATTTCCTAAATTGGTTGGCAGAGGTCGAGCAATTTTTTTTATTAGATGGGGATTCCCGATGAGAAGAGGGTTAAGCTTGCAGCCCGGTGGAGCATCGGCATGGTGAGTTACAACTTTCCCGAACATGACAAAGAAAGGCACCGTGAGAATTTAGCAATCTAAGGACCCACGTTTTACAAATGTCAAGATGAGGCCATAAATGTTATGGGAAAACCTTACATTTTTGTCATTTGAACTTTTTTGATGAACCTCTTCTTTCTAGAAGGTAAATAAATCATGGTTTCTAATGAGATGCTAATGAGATTAGTATAGTGTTGTAAAATGTTATTTTCATATAAAGTACTATGCATTTAGCAAGCAAGTAATATGTAATCTGTTCTGTTTGTGGAGAGCAAGACAAAAATACTACAGAATGGAGCATGCATACAACAATAAAACAAGCAAAAGTAGTCTTTATTAATCTGGAAGAAGTTTCAATCATTATTTAAAAGAGGAAAATGTTCGTGAGCTTGAGCATTGGAACCAAATGGTGAGCTTGAGCTCTCAAACCAATGAGGCCCACATTGTTAGGATGATCCAAAGCATTCACTAGAAAGGGCCTTACATAGATAGGGTGTGTACAAAAAATCAGCTCCATAGGATCATCCTAACCCATCCATTTGTTGAGGTCAAAATGGACAGACCACAAATCTGCCCATTTTTGCCCTCCACTTTTGGAGGGGTTAGGATGATTCAATGGAGCTGATTTTTGGTACACACCCTATCTATGATAGGGCCTTGCAAATGAATGGTTTGGATCCTCACAGAAATTGTGAGACCCATGTGAATGGTGCACTCAAGCGCACCATTTCCTATTAGAGCTTGAGCGCACGAACATATTCCTCTTATTTAAAATTGTTACTGTAAATTACCTTTAACAAGACGTTGAGTTCTATCATCATTTTATCATATGAGATCTTAAAGCTATTTTGATACAATGTTAATTCATTTTGATTTGGTAATGGACAATGGTGGTGATTGGGCTATAATTATTCATAAATAAGGGCTATTAAATTAGTGATTTTAATTGAATATTTGTGATTAATGTGACTTTGTTATTTCTTTTAATTGCAAGATCTAGGTTCCGTGCCAAACAAGGGTCTCATCTGCGACATTGAGGTGGAAAACATCAACGGTTTAAAGGCATTTTAAAGGGTGACATTTTCATTAGGCTTGATCAATGGTTTAGAATCAGCTGACAAGACACTGACATCATCCAATGGGTGGTTCAGATCATACAATTGAAATAATTTGAGGGGCATTGAGGCCCCACAAACGATAAACCCATTTTTGTAACTGGCCCATCATTTGGACGGTTATGATCGTCCTATGGAAATAATTTGTGGGCAGAAATGAATCAACAATATTGGCAGTTGGGATAAACCTATGCTATTAAAGTTGGAGCAACCTATTTACATTGAGGCCTACAAGATGAATGGTTAGGATCATACAAGAAAGGACAACTTATTTGGGACTCTTGAGAAGAGAAGATAGCCGGCGAGATATACATCCGAATGAGGGGGATGTTTAATTGTTTATCACCTTGGAGGCAAGAAACCCAAAGGAGAAGGGAGAGAAAGAGGCATAGAGGCAGAGGTCCGAGCACTCCTCTTGCCATTGGCCACCTACCACACCCCCATCTTTATCGCTACCCATTTTCTTCTCATCCGGATTTCTGCCCTCACCCCACAACCATCTCTATTTTCCACCTTTAACCCCGTTACCTTCACATTGGCTACCTACCCAGACCCAACATCCACCTCCATTAAAACTTCCATCTCCATCTTACCCCTGTCCAAACCCATCCAAACTCCATCGCCACCACCACTGCCCCTATCATTCACAAAAACCCTCTTCTCAAACCCCATATCTAATCCCATTCCACCATTAATTCCGACCACCCCACCGGAATCCGGTCACCATCACCTTCTATCCCAACCTTCACCTCCATTTCCACCGACCTCTACCTTCATCAAACCCACTTTGCAAAATCTGAAATCGTAAGAACTCTAACTGGTTTTCCCCATTTTGCAGACGTCATTCTTCTCCCATTTCAGCATCCAAACCTCAACTTCTTTCATTACAGATTATCAAACCCTCCATTTCTTCCAGTCACCTCTTTTCACCTCCACCCAAACCCTTCTCATTTGTTTGGTCTCCACTATCATATGCCCTGTAACAAGCCATCATTACCCTCGTCAAATTGAGCCTTTAGTTACCCCATTCTCGCCACCTCCCTTCGATGTCAAGTTACCACACCATGAATGCCGATCACTAGCTAAGTTTCTTTTGTCTTTAGGTGTAGATGAACCATTGAATTCAGTTAATTAGTTTCTGATTTAGTGCACTTAATTGCTTGATGTGACCCTCATCTTATTAAATGAATTTTTAATGTTAAATTTAGATGAGAAAATTTGTTTCTGTGATTCAAAATTTTTTATTCAAGCAATAGTTCTTAGAGTGATTGTGATTATACCGATGATAATCTATAACTGGCCGAACTAAGTGTGCTAAGCGTAGCGAAAGACGACAGTGATTGGGAAGATAGATTATAACTAGGAAAATTTGCAATTATTTTTCTGGAGTATCATTAGACTTGTAGTCGTAGTGAATCAAAGTGGGCATCGGAAATTAATTAATGAATCAATGTGGATTCGAAACCTAAAGACAGCTTTTTCTCTAGATTTTTAATCCTTCAGTATTTGTTGAACTTTAGGTTTGATTTCCAATTCAAAAGAAAAAAAATCTTTCTTTTCTTTTCTAAAAAAAATAAAAATAATCGGAAACTACTTTCTGTCAAAAGTATCTTAAAGTATCTTAGCCTTCTGGTTCCCTGTGGATACGATCCTTTTCTTACCACTATTCTAGTAGTAATAATTAGGTTAATTAATTTATTTTGATCCGATAACGACTCGATCAAATTTTGGCACCGCTGCCGGGGAACTGAAGCACGGTTGCTTTGTTTGATTAAGTAGCTTCTTTCCTTTCTGTTTCTGTTGTGTTAGTTTTTTTTTTTTTTTGTTTGAGTTATAATTTTGTTCAATCTAATTTTCTTTTTATTTTGTTTGTTTTTGTAGGCAACCAAGTGGACGAAGCAAAGAGATTGCAACGCCTTGATCCTAACAGCGACACCATTGGTTGTAAGTTTTTTTTTTATTTCTTTTATAGGCTTTGAGTCAGTTGATGCATGGTTGATGCATGGTCGCCACTCGTATCAACCTGAATTGGTCGATTCATCTTGCTCATATTCTTTCCATCATGAGCTGGTGACTTATATGCTATTCCAGAAATGCTGCCAGTTCAGCCAGTCAAATCCAATGCAAGTTGCTCCTCCTGATAGGGCTGATGAGGACAACAAGCTTAAGGCACTAATCAATACTTCTGCTCTGGACTGCCAAGGGTGAGATGTTTTCCACAGTATCCCGTCTAATATGATAATGGGAACCTTTGATTATTGCTTTGCCCATTATTGCGATTTAGGACTTCAGTACTCAGTTCTGAGCTTTGTAGCTGACTGGTTTATAATATTTTTAGATTTTGATCCTCTTGTGGAGAACGAGGAATTAAACACATAGCTTTTGGACCAGTTTAGCTTGAAGAATAATTAATTATTTGATTTAGTTTCATTAACACAACTGTTACAATACCCAAAATGCTATCTTCTCTTCTAAATTAGTCTCCTATCATGTCTCTGATCAACTGTGAATGCTAGAGAAAAGGAAAGAGAAATGATACTGTAAGACCCTATTCCGTAAGACTTGTGATCCGGCCTGGTATGTATGTGGGCCCTGTTTGTTTTGGATTTCCAGAAGCTATTGTAAGTTCAAAACTGATTACTGGACTCGCACTCGGTTCTCATAATCCAAAACAAGCAGGAGCTCTAGTGTATGAGATTATTCAGATAAATGTTATGGACTCATATAAACTCCATCCCGATTAAATTAAATTAGTGGCAAAAAATGAACTAATTTCTTATCCTGATGTCTGTTATAGTGTTATGTTTTTTTTATAATTTCACCCTCGAGAATGGCTGGTTTTGCTGCAATGGAGCTTAGACAACCTAATAACCGATGAATAGTAAAGTCTAAAAATTGGAGAAATTAGACAATTCTAAGCCATTGGATGCGAATGTGGTCCGTTAATTTTTTTCGGTATATTACTTGAAAATGAATAATCAGATGGCTAAGGATCATTTGGTATTTGCAATTTTATAATCTAGTCATCAGGACTTCCGTCGGTGGGGGCCATCGACGGGTGCAACTAGGGCTGCGTTAGGTCGGGTTGAGGCCAATCCTACTCAACCCGATGTAGTATCATATCATAGTAGAGAAAGAGAAATGATATGTGCAGTCTCTTCTATTGGTAATGGTATTCTTAGCACTTTAATAACTTTCTGAAAATTGAAACAGCCTTTGCAGCTAAAAAAAAATGGTAAAAGGACGGGTGGATGTTAGGCTCTTTCCTAAAAGCTACTTTTGGGGAACCACATGTGTCACGTTGACATGATGATGATCTACAGAATTAATGGACTCGATTACATTTACATGTAATCGAGACCTCCCCTTCCACTCTCCAATATCCAAATGAATATATTTTTGGCGTGAGATCAAGAAAACCATTTGAAGATCTACGAATTGGATTACAAGTAAAACCACTCCCATCTGAGGATTCTAACCCTCCAACCCCACACAATGTGTACCAGTTATATATATGATAAGAAAACAAAGAAGCAACGACCCGAATTTATGGCCACAAATTGAAAAGACGATCTTTGAAAATCATTAACTAGATCGTTTATAGCAAGACGATCTTTTCTAGACATCTTTTTCTCTTCCGTTCCTCAATCGTTTTTTCTTTCCAGTAAACTTTCATTCACTATCAACAAGGACTAATTACTAGAAAGTTTTATCGTCATGCACCCTCTAACATTGGAGTTTTTTTCAGCAATAAGATCCTATTCTTCATCAGAATCATAAGTTGCTAAGATTTTTTGTTGTTTTGTAAGTAGGACCTACTAGGACACTCCGATGGACGGTCTGATTTGAAATGGATCGTGATCGGGACCCAAGAAGTAGGATCCGAAAAACACTCCGAATCCGATCTGACCGATAAGGAATTTGAATGGATCGTGACTAAGACATAGCTGGGTCCGATCCGAAGTGGATCCGTTGACACCCCTAGTGTATTTTTGCCATGCTTGATCAAAATTCTAGAATCAACCATGTGGGTCGGATCCAGGGCAGTAGGCCGGACTTGTGAAGGCCAACAATATTCACTGGCCCATCTTACACCTCATGTTTTCTTTTTTTATTGAAATGGTGATATTAGTAATAGGAAAGGGTCACTACCGAGCCAGTCATTTGGGGCAAAGAGAACAAGACAAAAGAGAAAAACACTACAAGAACATAAGTGCTCAAGGAAATGACCAAAGAGAACAAGAACAAGGGAAAAACACTACAAAAACATTAGTGTTCAAGGAGGTAAGAAATTTAAGGTTTCTAGCACTGATCTAGATACTCCAATGCGAAGGTCTGCCTCTCAGCTCGCTAACCTTCTGATGTGATGAAAATGTGCCAAGTGGGCCCTTACACGGTCTAAGATCTCATCTATGAACTCTAAAAACATCCATGGAAGAGCACACTCCAGACGAAAGCTGTGATGGATGGGGCAAAAAGCTAGATGAAGGTAAAAAGGCTTCATTCCAGAGGAGTTGAGAATCCAAACCCCTTTGTCTCTCTCAGTATTACCCATGCAAAGATGTTCCAAGATTATACACTACATGTTCGACATAAAAAAAAGGGCGATGATATTTTCACTCCCCCTGCATTTTCATCACATCCTTCGCCGAGGCTACTTTTCAGCTTGTCACCCATCCTTTGCTGCAAAGATCGGCAGAAGTACGATTTGAGCAAAGGTGGCTAGCAATAAATAATAGCAATATATAATAATCATGCGGGTACTAAGTTTTAAATGAAAAATTACGGAAAAATGGTAGCAAAGCAGAAAATTTTCCAAAAATATACCTATTAAAATGTGACAATTACCAAAAAACCTAGAAAGAAAATTATAAAATTATGACAATTAGGGGAAAAGGGGCTAAAATAAAACTTTTGTACTTCTCTATGGCACCCGCGGGCACCTGCGGGTCCACCCGGCCCAGCCCAATTTTGACAGGCCGGGTGGACCCGCGGGTCCGGGTCACTTTTTGCGAGGTCTAAGTGCTTTCATGGTGGGCCCCCATATTGCTCGATCTTCGATCCTACGGTTATTAACTCAGTGGGCTATCCAATCAAGAATGGACAGTTGTGTAATCACCGATCCAATCAAAGCACCCCAATTAAGATAATGTCAGGTGATGATAGGAGTTTTTATTTGTGGGCCCACATTGGTGGAGCTAAATATCATAGCAGCAATCTTTTAAAATTGGTGCAAAATTGTGAATAAAGCCTGCATGTGGAGTTGGTATCTATAAAATGTTGCTTACAGTAATCAAATTGAGTTGATGTGTTGTTTTTTTTTTCTTTTATTATTTTAAAATTTTTTGCTCCTCAAGAGTTTAAGATGATTAACATTCTTCGACACTTCAAAACTCGAGGATGAGTCTTCTTGAACAAGGGAAGTTTGGCGAATTTCAAGATCGTGCGAATGTTCCATTTCGAGTTCAATCACCATAAGATTATGGCGTTTCAACTACTTTCAATGTTTTTTATCTTATTCCATATCATGAAAGTAACTAGGTCAACTCAAGGACGAGTTGACGTTCAACATGGGGAGAATAATGCAGGTGCAATTCCCGCTACAAGCTTCTGGACCGTTTTTACCACGACTTTGGGCTATTAAATGACAGAATTATGGAAAATGATAAACTATAAAGTTTTAGGTCTTTTTGAGATCTTTCCAACAAGTACTTATGAAAGAAATTTAGAGCAGTGGTTAGAAAGTATGTCAGTTTTAGTAAAATGTATTTTGTTAGCCTTGACTAGTCAATGTTTTGAGTTCCTAGGCTATTTATTATGTTTGTAAGTCCCTAAACTAGTTAGTGGGCAAGCTTGAATGTCATCTCTTATGTATTTCTCTATTTAAAGAGTAGCAAACATCTGTAATTGAAAGTTTAGTAGAAAAAGAAAAGCTTTTTAAGCATTTTGCAAACCGAACCCGACGGGTTGATTTTGGCTCGAGTTTTGTTGGGTTGGGTTGGGTTAGGGTTAAGAAAAGCCAACCCGACTTAACCTTGGGTTGGGTCGGGGTTGAGGCCTTAGCAAACCGACCCGACCCGAACCCGACCTCTGTCCTATAATTTTATTTTGATTTCCTTTGGGTTATTGTATTTTTTGTTTGACCCAAGGTGAATCTGAACCAACCCGACTGGATTTCGGATTGGAGGTGTGGTTAGGGGTGAGAGATTTAGAGGTGGAATGGGTTAGGATTGAGCCCAAGGCCCGGGTTGGGTTCCAACCCGGCCAAGTTGGACCCCGTGTTACTTTCTAGGCAGTGAGTCCACCGATAAAGTCATGCTTATTTTACTTTGTTACAACTTACAAGAAGTCAGAACATGGTAAGAGGGTAAAACCTATCTTTTCTTCCCACGATATACATTGGCCGACGAATTTGACTAGTCTGCGTTTTGTGTGAATGGAATCTCTATCGTAAAATAGGGATAAGGAAAATCTACATGTCCATTTTACACTTAATATATTGGAGGGTTAAGATCATCCAGCCAGAAGATTTTTGGGATATTGTCTAATCAACTGCGAGGATAAACAGATGAATGAATCAGATCATACAAATAGGTGGGCCCCACTATACGTTATTTTTTGGGATAATTACATTTACACCCCCTCTAGTTTCTGACACATCCACACCCCTATAGTTTAAAAAGTGACAAATACACCCCTGTAGTTTCAATTTGTTTAAGGTTTGCCCCCTCAGCTGAAGGTTTGTCCATAGATTGAAGGGTTAGGATGATCCGATGGAGCTGATTTTTTGGGCACACCCTATCTATGTCAGGACCCATCAAATGAACGCTTTGGATCATCCAAATAATGTGGGCCCATACCCGAATCCAAAGCGTTTGGTAGTGTTTGGATTCAGGTATGTGCCCACATTATTTGGATGATCCAAAGCGTTCATTTGATGGGTCCTGACATAGATAGGGTGTGCCCAAAAAATCAGCTCCATCAGATCATCCTAACCCTTCAATCTATGGACAAACCTTCAGCTGAGGGGGCAAACCTTAAACAAATTGAAACTACAGGGGTGTATTTGTCACTTTTTAAATTATAGGGGTGGAAGTGGATGTGTCAGAAACTAGAGGGGATGTAAATGTAATTATCCCTTATTTTTTCGCGTAGAAGAAAATACACCAGCATTAATATGTGATCCACATGATAGGTTGTCCAGGCTCAATTTTCCACCGACAAATCTGACTAACCCGCGTGGGCTTCATTACTTTTGATTAAACTTAATACTTCTTCTCTCTCTTTCTCTCTCTTCATTATTTTCTCCATCTAATGTAAGTGAGAGCTACGAGACATCATAGATCAAGGGCCGAGATCATCCCATTGACTTATGGTCGTTGTCCAGACTCAACCTTCCACCGACAAATCCGACTTACCCGCGTGGGCTTCATTACTTTTGATTAAACTCTCGCTCTTCATTATTTTCTCCATCTCCACTGAGACGTCTGGTTTGTCAATCTGAAGAAATCGGCATTACAAGAAATTAAATCAAGGGCCGAGATTATTCGATTGATTTGGCTGGTCGTTGCCCAGGCCCAACTTTCTACCGACAAATCTGACCAACCCACGTGGGATTTGATTAAAGTTGGTGGTACTGCATGCTTTCTTTCTCAGTGTTCTCTGGCTTCATTATTTTCTCCGTATCCACTGTAGACAAAACATCGGGTGTTCGTTCGTTCTTTCCTGGGGAGGAGAAGAAGGTAAGGCAACGTCCTGCACTCCTGCTCGTACAGACTTGAGTGTCGAAAGGCCTGTCCTGAGCAACAATTCCGTGTTGGTCTTTTGACCTCGTGTGCTCCTGTGCAGAGCTCAGCTCCTTCACCTCGGCTCCTCGGGTACTCCAGATCAGCTCTGACGTCACTGCCGTATCTGTTACCGATTTTAGGCCTAACAATTGGAATCTCCATTATATTAATGGTGGGTCGGCCGGGAAATTTGAGTAATCCGCATATGCTGTTATTGGAATCCCCATTATATTAATGGCGAGTCGGCCAGCAAATTTGGAATCCCCATTATATTAATGGTGAGTCGGCCGGCAAATTTGAGTAATCCGCATATGCTGTGATTGGAATCCCCATTATATTAATGGTGAGTCTGCAGGCAAATTTGAGTAGTCCGTGGATTCCCCATTATATTAATGGTGAGTCGGCCAGCAAATTTGTGTAAACCTAACCTTGGTTCCAGAAGGTGTGTGTTGGCTAGGGGTGTAAACAGATCGAATTCGAATCGGATATGGCTATATCCGAATTCGATTACAGTATAGACTATCCGAATTCGGATTCGGATTTGAATTTGACGGATATTTAATATCTATTACCGAATTCGTATCCGTCGGATATTATTCGATTTCGGATATTATCCGTATCCGTTTATCCGGTAAATTCAAACATTTTATTCCAGCACTTTATCTTTCTTCTCCTTCTTACCCCTCGAATGAATTTTCTAAACCCTAAAAACAGACCTCTACTTTCTCTTCACAAAATTAACTCTCAAACTAAAATATATGAGATCCTCTTCTTCCTTTTAAAACAAAGGCAGAGAGAGAGGCGACGGGGATGGATCATGGTGTTGGTAGTGGTCTTTGGGTTTTTTTTTTTTTTGTATATGATGGAATAGGTTTGGGCTATTTTGAACAGGGGAAGTGGGAGTGCTGATTGTGGAAGATGAAAAGAAATGGGGATTGTGTTAGAGATGGAGGTGACTGGCGGTGATGGAGGTGGCTGTGAGAAGGTGGAGAGGGGCGGCAGTGGATTTTGGTGGGTTGGAGGCACCAAGGAATGCCGAAAATGGTGCATAAGCCTCCTTCTTTCTCCTCTCTCTTGCTTCTCTTTGTAAAACTTAGAAGTCCCCTCTTTTAATTGCATTTTGGGTTTTTATATAACCATAAGTTGGGAAATTGATCTGAGCCATCCATTTACCATCAATGACCTAGATGGCCTTTTTGCTTTATAATTCTCTAGAAACTATGACATCTTCTTTCAATCACCACCACCCATTTGTCTCTTTCATCCTACAGCCCACATTTGTTGCTTCATAAAGACGCCATGTCAAACTCTAAAAATGCCCTTAAAATGAGAGATTACTTCATTTCCTACTGAAAACATTTTTTGTTTTTTTTTTCTTCTTTTAGAAACAAAAGATAGTGTGTCATTACTAAAAATAAATATTAATGATATTATTAATAATAAATAAAAAGAATTTACTTCTCGGATTCGGATGTTAAACGGATCGGATATACCATTTACCAGATTCGCATCCGCTTAGAGCCGGATATCTCATAAACGGATTCGGATAATATCCGCTTGAAACGGATCCGGATAATATTCGCTTTAAACGGATTCGGATGCGGACGGTAATCGAATTTTCGAATATCCATTTACACCCCTAGTGTTGGCCAACAATTAAGCTTTGGTTTATCAAATTAAAGGTCCCTATACAGGTTTTTTGAAAGACTTATGATGGCTGTCGTTCATCCTGAACGGTTCGTTTACGCGAGGTGATAGTGGAGCCCATTAAATTTCAGGAATGGGCATAAAACTAAAAGTCACTTTTTAATGTACACAGATGAATTTCTTAGATCAAAGAAATAGTTAGGCCTTATTGTGATTTTTTTTTCGCATTTATTTCTAAGAAAATACATATAAAAATCTTCTCTTACAAAGTGCACGTTTGGCTGTCCGGAATTTGCTTTCATGATAAATGGGCATCTTCTAGTGGATATTACAATGAAATCCCTAAGAATAAGAAAACTAAATCCTGGAATTTGTTTTCATTACCGGAAGCTGGTTCCGAAGGCCATCTATTTCTCAGAAAAAAAAAAAAAAAAAAAAAAGTGTGAATGGAATCTTTAAAATTTGACTAGTCCGCCTATGGTGCGAATGGAATATCTTGTGGGTAACTTGGGGGAAAACATATCCTTACTCTCCACATGGTGAGTCCACCTAACAAATTTGACTAGCCAATGTATTGTGTGAATGGAATCTCGTTCCCTAAGTACCAACAGTAGCCCACTTTTGGATACCTACCCAAAAAAAATACATCTAAAATCTACCTGAAAATACATCTAAAAAAAAACATCTAAAATCTACCAAAAAAGAAACAATCTAAAACTCGAGGATGAGTCTTCTTGAACAAAGAAAGTTTTGCGAACTTCAAGATCGTGCGGATGGTCCGTTTCGAGTTCAATCACCCGAAGATTATGGCGTTTCAACTACTTTCAATGTTTTTTTATCTACCCAACATGATATATATGTAAAATCCAGACCTTTGATCATTTTATTCCAGTATGATGATCGTTGCACCGTGCTTTTAATGTAAAGACTTTTCTAAGGGGAACAATAAATGAGGCATCATAGATCAAGGGCCGAGATTATTCGATTGATTTGGCTGGTCGTTGTCCAGCCCCAACTTTCTACCGACAAATCTGACCAACCCACGTGGGCTTTGATTAAAGTTGGTGGTACTGCATGCTTTCTTTCTCACTGCTCTCTCCCTTCATTATTTTCTCCATATCCACTGTAGACAAAACATCTGGTGTTCGTTCGTTCTTTCCTAGACGAGGAGGAGGAGGAGAAGAAGTTATGGCGATGATGTTTGTAACCCCTGTTGTTACGAACATGGTAAGAGGGTAAAACCCATCTTATCTTCCCACGATATACATTGGCCGACAAATTGGACTAGTCTGCGTATCGTGTGAATGGAATCTCTATCGTAAAATAAGGATAAGGAAAATCTATCCTTATTTTTCAACTACCTGTCCATTTCACACTTAATATATATATTGGAGGGTTAAGATCATCCAGCCAGAAGATTTTTCGGATATAGTCTAATCAACTGCACGGATCTCAACAGATGAATGAATCAGATCATACAAATAGGTGGGCCCCACTATACACCACCATTAATATGTGATCCACATGATAGGTTGTCCCATCCCATATTCCCATCCCTCCCAAACATGGCATGCGTAAAGTAAAGACTTTTCTATGGGGAAGGTTAAGTGAGAGCTACGAGACATCATAGATGAAGGGCCGAGATCATCCCATTGATTTGGCTAGACTTATGGTCGTTGTCCACTCTCGCTCTTCATTATTTTCTCCATCTCTACTGAGTCTGAGACGTCTGATTCGGATTTTCTTCTTTGGTAGAGTATGGCAGAAATCACGAGAAATTAAATCAATATGGGGTTTTGAGGAGGAGCTTGAAAAGTTAGAAAGCGCAGTGACAATTATTCAAGACGTGAATCTAGTCCAGTAGAATTTGATAAAATATTTTGTCAAATTATTTATTGTTATTTACAAAAGAGATTTTTCAGATTTCTTTTGAAAGTCCAATAGTGATAAATGATTGTAATTATTTCAACTCTAAGGACAAGTTTGGCTACCATGGATTTTTTTTTCATGATAAATCGGTGTTTCCAAGTGGAGATGAAGATGAAGATGGTAAAAATCAGGAGACATAAAACAGGAAACTAGTGTCTCCAAGTGATGAGAAGCGGCAAAAAAATGAGAAAACAGCTATAGTTTTCGGTTTTTTGTTTCCTGATTTTTAGCCATTTCACTCACCCAACTCCCAATTGGCCAATCCCTCTCTCACCACTTATCATTTACTTACCTTATCATTTAAAATAGAGGAGTTAAAAATAAAAAAGCACATTAAATAAACGTCTATTGAATAATCAAAACACCCTTTCTTAAACAGATATTCTTTTAAATCGAAGCACCTTTTTCTATTTTTATATATGTTAAAAATAAAATTTTTAAAAAATATTCAACATTTGTAAGGTCATGAATGAATCCACCTTTGCACATATGACATACACTTTGTTTCTCAAAACTTGAGATCGTGGGCTCGATCCCAGCTTACCTACCCAACATGATATATATATGTAAAATCCAGACCTTTGATCATTTTATTCCATTATGATGATCGTTGCACCGTGCTTTTAATGTAAAGACTTTTCTAAGGGGAACAATAAATGAGGCATCATAGATCAAGGGCCGAGATTATTCGATTATTCGATTGATTTGGCTGGTCGCTGTCCAGGCCCAACTTTCTACCGACAAATCTGACCAACCCACGTGGGCTTTGATTAAAGTTGGTGGTACTGCATTCTTTCTTTCTCACTGCTCTCTGCCTTCATTATTTTCTCCATATCCACTGTACACAAAACATCTGGAAAATTTTACTGGTCATTGAGCTTAGACCCGCACCCGGCCCGTACTGGCCGGGTCGACCCTCGGGTCATCCGGATTTTTTACATATTTTTAAATTTTTTTTTTTTTTGTATAGGGATTCGCTAGCCACCTTCGGCGAGGCTACTTTTCAGCTTGTCACCTATCCTTTGCTGCAAATATCGGGCAGAAGTTGGCTAGCAATAAATAATAGCAATATATAATAATCATGCGGGTACTAAGTTTTAAATGAAAAATTACGGAAAAATGGTGGCAAAGCAGAAAAATTTCCAAAAAAATACCTATTAAAATGTGACAATTACGAAAAAACCTAGAAAGAAAGTTATAAAATTATGACAATTACGAGAAAAAAAGGCTAAAATAAAACTTTTGTACTTCTCTACGGCACCCGCGGGCTCCTGCGGGTCCACCCGGCCCAGCCCAATTTCGACAGGCCAGGTGGACCCGCTGGTCCGGGTCACTTTTTGCCAGGTCTAAGTGCTTTCATGGTGGGCCCCCATATTGCTCGATCTTCGATCCTACGGTTATTAACTCAGTGGGCTATCCAATCAAGAATGGACAGTTGTGTAATCACCAATCCAATCAAAGCACCCCAATTAAGATAATGTCAGGTGATGATAGGAGTTTTTATTTGTGGGCCCACATTGGTGGAGCTAAATATCATAGCAGCAATCTTTAAAATTGGTGCAAAATTGTGAATAAAGCCTGCATGTGGAGTTGGTATCTATAAAATGTTGCTTACAGTAATCAAATTGAGTTAATGTGTTGTTTTTTTTTCTTTTATTATTTTAAAATTTTTTGCTTCTCAAGAGTTTAAGATGATTAACATTCTTCGACACTTCAAAACTCGAGGATGAGTCTTCTTGAACAAGAGAAGTTTGGCAAATTTCAAGATCGTGCGGATGGTCTATTTCGAGTTCAATCACCAGAAGATTATAGCGTTTCAACTACTTTCAATGTTTTTGAAAGTAGTTAGGGGTGAGAGATTTAGAGGTGGAATGGGTTAGGATTGACCATCCTCAGCCCAATGCCCGGGTTGGGTTCCAACCCGGCCAAGTTGGACCCCGAGTTACTTTCTAGGTAGTGAGTCCACCGATAAAGGCATGCTTATACTTTGTTGCAACTTGCAAGAAGTAAGAACATGGTAAGAGGGTAAAACCCATCTTATCTTCCCACGATATACATTGGCCGAAGAATTTGACCAGTCTGAGTATTGTGTGAATGGAGTCTCTATCGTAAAATAGGATAATCTATACTTATTTTACACATGATTTTTTCAACTACCTGTCCATTTAACACTTAATACATTGGCCAGAAGATTTTTCGGATATAGTCTAATCAACTGCAAGGATCTCAACAGATCATACAAATAGGTGGGCCCCACTATACATTTTTTTTCGCGTAGAAGAAAATACAGCACCATTAATATGTGATCCACATGATAGGTTGTCCCATCCCATCCCTTCGAAACATGGCATGCGTAAAGTAAAGACTTTTCTATGGGGAAGGGTAAGTGAGAGCTACGAGACATCATAGATGAAGGGCCGAGATCATCCCATTGACTTGTGGTCGTTGTCCAGGCTCAACTTTCCACCGACATATCTGACTAACCCACGTGGGCTTCATTACTTTTGATTAAACTTAATACTTCTTCTCTCTCTCTCTCTTCATTATTTTCTCCATCTCTACTGAGTCTGAGACGTCTGGTTCGGATTTTCTTCTTTGGTAGAGTATGGCAGAAATCGCGATGATGTTTGTAACCCCTGTTGTTGATGAACTGCTTGGAACTTTGACGGCATTGGCAATACAAGAAATAAAATCAATACGGGGTGTTAAGAAGGAGCTGAAAAAGTTACAGAGCACGGTAGAAAAAATTCGAAACGTGCTTGAAGATGCTGAGGAAAGGCAAATCCACTATAAGTCTGTGCGAGATTGGCTTGTTGAACTCAAGCATATCGCTTATGACGCTGATGACATATTGGACGATGTTGCTACGGAAGCTCTACGGTCTACGTTGAAGGACCAAGTTGAAACAAGCAAAAGAAATGAGGTGCGGAGATTCTTCTGCACTTGTTTCAGTTCCATGAACCCTGTTCTATATCGATGCCACATTGCACATAAGATCAGTGATATTAGAGGGAGGTTAGATGAGATAGCAAAGCAAAAAAATGACTTCCATCTCGAAATAAGAGAAGGATGGAGGCGTCCCCAGATCGAGGAGGTGCGACGAGAAACTAGCTCTTTCGTAAAAGATTCTGATGTTATTGGTAGACAGGTCGACAAAGACAAAATCATACAATTGCTGGTATCAGATGAGGATGTTGAATTGTCTGTTATTCCAATAGCTGGCATGGGTGGGCTTGGGAAGACTACTCTTGCTCAATTCGTCTACAACGATCACAGGGTCAAGACGCATTTTGGGCTAAAAGCCTGGGCTTGTGTGTCTGACAATTTTGATGTACGGCGAATAACAAATGATATCACTGAATCTGCAACTAAATCCAAATGTCATCTCTCAACACTGGATGCCATCCAAGGGCATCTCCAAGACGTACTGAAGGATCAAAGATTTTTAATTGTTCTCGATGACGTGTGGTATGAAAATCAAATTCATTCTCATTGGGTTAGTCTACGAGCTCCCTTTGGAGTTGGAGCGAAAGGAAGTAAAATTATCATTACTACACGAGATGAAAGGGTTGCAAGGACGATGGCCGCAATTCGTTCCCACCATTTGGAGGTTTTATCAGATGATGATTGTTGGAAATTGTTTACTCGGCATGCATTTGAGGGAGGGATTTCAAATGCCCATCGGGAACTGGAGGAAATTGGTAGGCAAATCGTGCACAAGTGCAATGGTCTTCCTTTAGCAGTAAAGACATTGGGGGGAACCTTGTCTTGTAAAACGAATGTGAGCGAGTGGGAAATGATTTTGAAAAGCGAAATATGGAAGGATGAGGTTAATAAAATTTTGCCAGCTTTGAGATTGAGCTATCGTCACCTGCCAACAAATCAAAAGCAATGTTTTGCCTATTGTGCCATATTTCCTAAAGACGATGAGTTTGAGAAGGACGTGTTGGTCCGACGATGGATGGCTGCGGGCTTCATTCAACCCAACGGAAGCTTACTCCTAGAAGATATTGGTGGGAAGATATTTGATGATTTATTTCTAAAGTCTTTCTTTCAATATTCTTATGAATGGGATGGGACTTCAGTATACGTGATGCATGATCTCATGCATGATCTAGCAGAATCTATCTCAGGTGATGAATGTTGTAGAATAGGTGATGAATGTTGTAGAATGGAAGACGGTACGCCACGAAGCATCCCTGAAATGGCGCGTCATTTATCATGGACTGACGTCAGGGAGGGTTCAATGTCTTTGGAGGCCTTGAAGAAATTTAAGAGACTGCGCACTTTACGACTGAAGACTCCATCTTCCATTGACAACCAGATTCTCAATGATGCATTGATGGAGTTGAGATGCCTGCGTGTATTGGATTTGAGTAGGTCTAAATTCGACAAGTTGCCGGATTCGATTGTCCATTTGAAACATCTACGCTACCTTGACCTCACTGGCACGGAGATAGATGGGCTGCCGGAATCGGTAAGTAGTCTCTGTAATTTGCAAACACTAGGTCTGAATTTGTGCATCAATCTTAAAGGGTTACCCTATTCGATTGGCCATTTGAAACATCTACGCCACCTTGACCTCTCTTACACGAAGATAGATAAGCTGCCTGAATCAGTAACTAGTCTCTGTAATTTGCAAACGCTAGGTCTGAAATCTTGCGAGAATCTTGAAGGGCTATCCAAAGGTATCACGAATCTAGTTAATCTACGACATATTGCTCTAGATCGGGGCAGCTGGGACTTGATTTCTGTGCCAGGAATTGGAAAATTAACTTCGCTCCAAACATTGCCGAAATTCAAGGTGTGCAAAGAGAGTGGTTGTCAGATAGGAGAGTTGAAGAACATGAGGAACATTAAGGGAAGACTAGAGTTGAAGAACATGAGGAACATTAAGGGAAGACTTGAGATTTCGGGTCTCGAGGACGTGCAAAACATAGAGGAGGCGAAAGAAGCCAACTTGAAAGATAAGAAATACCTTAATGAGTTGAGTTTGGAATGGGTCCGAGATGACAGTTCACAAGATGGAGGAGTCAATGATGATGGGGTATTGGAAGGCCTCCAACCCCATGCCAACCTCAAAGAATTACATATAAAATCCTATGGCGGTGTCAGTTTTCCAAGTTGGATGTCACATCTCTCCAATCTGACTTGCTTTGCCGTTGAGGATTGTAGAAATTGCGAACATCTCTTTCCTCTTGATTGCCAGCTACCTTCTCTTTGTAAGCTCACCTTACAGAACTGCCCCAAGCTGCAGGAGTTGCCCGCTGACCTTCCTGCCGTCACAGAGTTACATATAAATGGTTGCGGAGAATTGAGTGCCCTTCCGAGGCTCCCATCTATTTGTGACTTAAAACTCCATAGTTGTGGCATGAAGATGCTATCAAGCTTGACAACCCCTTGCCTTGTCTCTCTTCAAAGGTTAAGCATAGGATGGTGTGATCAGTTGGAGTGTTTTCTCGAGGAGGTGTCTTTGCAAGATCTAACCTCTCTCCAACATTTGAGAATCTTTGGCTGTCCACGACTAAAGTCCTTGGGATATGGAGAGGGGGGGCTTCTCACCACGCTCAAATCTCTACAAATTGAGCGTTGTCCTAATCTCAAGTCCATGCCTACTCGTCTGGAAAACCTCACCTCCCTCGTAGAGTTATCCATTGCTACTCAACTCCCGCTTTTCTCGAAAGAGTCAGCACTGCCCATGACAATTCAAGACCTTCAAATATTTTCATGTGACAATCTCAAGTCCTTGCCCAAGGGGATGCAAAGCCTCACCTCTCTCGAAGAATTGGTAATCCGTGAATGTCCTCAACTCCATTCCTTGTTTCCTGATGATGAAAATAATGACTATGGGCTGCCCACCGAGCTCAATACTCTAGAAATCGACACTTGTCCTAATCTCAAGTCCTTGCCCATGCAAAGCCTCACCTCTCTCAAAAAATTGGTAATCTGTGAATGTCCTCAACTCCATTCCTTGTTTCTAGATGATGAAAATAATCACCATCGGCTGCCCACCACGCTCAATACTCTAGAAATCTCCACTTTTCCTAATCTCAACTCCTTGCCCAAGGGGATGCAAAGCCTCACCTCTCTCAAGTCTTTGAGAATCAATAGTTGTCCTCAACTCTTTTCGTTGTTCCCTGATGATAACAACAATGAGTATGGGCTGCCCACAACTCTCGTCCGTCTTTACATCGGCGGTTGTGAAAATCTCAAGTCCTTACCCAATCGGATGCAAAACCTCACATCCCTTGAGTCTTTATCTATTTGGAATTGTCCAGAAATATCATCCTTGCCAGAAGGTGGCCTCCCCACCACACTTGGATATTTGAGTATTGAGGAATGTCCTAAATTGACGGAACGATGTCAAAAGAACAGCGGCCAAGATTGGCCCAAGATACAACACATCCCCACTATAACTGTAGATTATCGTCTTCTAGACAGATAAAGGTGCGACCTCTTTCCCTGTTTAAACATTTTCTACCATTGCATTATTATTATTATTATTAATTAAATCTTCATGATTTTAAGAAAAATTAAAGAAAGTAAGGCAAAGACTATCCTTCTGTACAAAACACGGCAGATGTAGAAACATGAACGGAGGAATCTAAGAAAAAGGATGGGGTTTCGATTTTTGGATTAAAGGAGCGTATGAAGATTAAAGGATGGATTGTTGGATTACTCTCACTTCCTCTACCTCACCATCCACAACCACGACAGGTAAACAAAATTAATAATTTCTTTTTTTTCATTAACACAAAATTGGACCATGTCTGTCTGCTTTTTTTTTGTAATATATATTCTGAAGATTTTCTATTTAACTCTGGAATCATTAAAAATGATTTCTCTATTTTTAAGTAAGTTTCAGAAAAATAAGAACCGGGATTCTAACCAGTACTGTGTTGGATTGTATATGCTCTCTGTTTTAGAACTAATGTTTTCCAAAACAGAGGAATGCTAAAATGAAGAGCGTCCTTACAAAAATAAAGGAAAAGGGCGCTCCCATTGGATCCATTTTGCAAAACCGTATTTATTATGGCATTGAAAAGGCAAAATTAAAGGAATCATAAATGCTTATAAATGAGGTTTGGCAACATGGATCCAATGGGAGTGCCCTTGTGCGCGCTTTGACAGTCAATAGCAAGCTTTGTTTTATTTCCTTATTTTATTGGCATAAGAGTAGGAGTATTTTTCCTTATTTTCTTAGTTACTATGTCAGTAGGATTTGTTTCCCTATTTTGTTGGTTTCTTACTTTATTAGTTTCTTAAAGTCTATAGGATGATTTTCCTTATTTGTTTAGTTACATTTAACAGAAATTAGTTATAAATGTTAACATTTTCCATATTGGTTATAGTGGTATATTAAATTACATATTATAGGTTCTGAATGCTGCTACCCCTTCGACACAGCCTGAAACTAATTGCGCTCCAAGTCGGGCAGCTCCAGCCAATGAGGTATCTACATTTATTTATTTTTTCTTTTTTTTGAACAAAACTATGTTTATTACATTGCCGTCCACATGGGTTATTACTTTACTAGTATATTTGATTCGATTGCACGTACTAATTAATTTCATTTGTAGGTTGTGGTTGAGGTCTATTTGATGAGTGGCCTACAGCCTGATACAAAAGTGGCATGAGGAATTCTTCTAAGTGATGATTTATCTAAAATAGTGGGAGGATTACAACTAGGTCGTGGATTTTCCGAAGTTTCTATCAAGGTCTCGCTGATGCATGATGATCCTTTGTTTAAAAAGTTTGTACCTTTTTAATACTTGAAAATTTTAATCGATATAGTTACTAATTATTTATAAATTATCCTTTTGCAGGTACAACGCATATAGAGCGAAAGGGGGAAATGATTTGACTAATAGTTGATATAATAGTTTATAAGCAAGAATTGTAATATGGACAAGTTTGTTTTACGAATGAATTGTTTCCTAATGAATTGAATGGTTTTGATATTAATGAATGAAATGATTCTCTCTCTCTCTCTCTCTCTCTCTCTCTCTCTATATATATATATATATATATATATATATATATATATATATATATATATATATATAATGGTTGTATGGAGATATTTTCATGAATGAAAGCTATTACTGTCAATTGTGCTAGAATCGAAGAAGCGATTAGAAGGTAAATTTTCTTTTCTTCTATTCATTTTTTTCCTAATTATATCTCAATCCTAACACTGTCCATTGTCGTCTGTCACATCTTTGATTTTAGATTTCATCTCTCGAAGATATCAAGGAGGATATAGTGCCTCCCTTTAGGTAAAGTCTATCTAGGCACCATTGTTTAGACCTTTGAATTGAGTAGGTGCATATCTTGTGGATGTCATTTTAACTTGGAGCATTGCATTTTCTAGTTTCCCTTCATTCATTTTGTAAATTCATATGGTTGTCTCTCTCTCTCTCTCTCTCTCTCTTACATTTTTTTTTTTTTTCTTTATTATATTGAAGTCATTTTCCTTTTCTTCTTGCTTATATTCTAAGTTTTGTGATTGGTCGGTGTTTTGTAGGTGAAGATTTAGTATCATGATAGTATCCATTCTTCTAAGCTTTATAAGTACGTATTGTCAAAATAATTTTTTGTTTTCTATCCTTTACACATTATGTGTATTGATAGCATGCTCTAATATTTATGATTTTTTTGTGTTTTTCAAGTGAAGATTGTCTTTCCGCTTGGATTTCATAAGGAATAGTGAAGTTAATTAAGGTTTCCTTTTTGCCAATCTTTTAAAAAAAGTGACGTTCAGGTTCCTTTAAAGTAATGTAATATCAATTTTTCATGTATTTTTTCTTATTTCCTTTTTTCTGTTCACAGGAGCAGGAGCAGTTGGCCAGCATAATTCAGTTCCTCACAAGTACGTAGTACTCCAGCTTTTTACTACTCTCTTTATTCATAATTATTTAGAACTCATTCAGACAATCCTTATCTTAATATAATCTATAATATATACTGAGCGTGAAGAGCTGGTAGAACTCATTCAGTTTGGAGGTTTGATATATGTCTTCATGTCGACATGTCGATGTGTCTATGTTCTTTGTATTACAGTTGCAGTGCCAGACAAATCTCTTTCTGGTCCATGGCCTTCTATGCTTTCCTGGTGAGTAGGCTCTGACTTATTTTATGAAAAAGTTTAAGTTGATCTTATTCGTTTTAGAACCAATGCTTATCTAAGTTGGATGGTTTCCATTCCGAGAACGAATTGCATAGAAAAACCCATTTCATGTTCTAGTTTGATGCCCAGTTCTGAACTTGTGTGAGTCCCACAATCTCTGTTTTTGAATGTTTTGAACTTGTTCTGTACTATCAATGAAGACAATAGTATTAGAAATGCTAACTATGATGTTTTGTTTCACATAAAAAATAACAATATAATTGCAATAGTTATTGTAATACCCGGTGCCCACTTGGACACTCACGTGATCACCACAAATTTCATGAAGTTTCATGAAGTGTGTGGGCTTGAGTTAAGTCGGTGGACTTAATAGTTTTTTTTATAAATAAAAGAACAGAACTGCCCCTCTTATCTCTTATGCTCATATAAGCATCCGAGAGTTTATTTCTCTCTTTCACAGACAACTTAGACACTTAGGTTTAGAAAGGAAAAAAGAAAGAAAGAGAGCTACAACAATTTTGCCACAAACCCTTTTCCCATCCTTTAGGCATACTAACCCCCCAAGTTCGCCATCCAATCTCTCCAAACAATCACTCTCCACGGGTAAGTTTCATTATATGGGTTTTTCCCTTTTTCTTTTTTTATTTCTAACTTAAATACTTTAGAATTTAGGGATAGTATAGTGATGATAAACGAAATATTTAGAAGTGGGCTTTGGACGTTTAGGTCAAGTATAGAGGGTGAGTGATTCTCTACCTTCTCTAGATTATTTTAGAGCGTTATTTCAAAGTGGTTTTGGATATTATCTTTGGTATTTGGCTATATGGATAAAGGTATTAGTTTATGTGATATATTATTTTGAAAATCGATTTTGGTTCTAAATAAAGTTCTCAGATCAAGTATACAAAATTGGTATTTTATTTGTATCATTGGAAATTTGTCTGAGTTAGAAGTTCGATGCTTTGACCTTGAATTGTGAAATATTGCACTTTGTGATCTTTGAATATTACCTTAGTAAACTCTGAATAAATTGATATTATGTTTCGTATTGGTGTTGACACAGCCTCGCTATGTTCTGGACCCTGCCAGTTGGGGGATTAGGCACTGGCAGCATGATCATGTTATTCTGTTCTACGTGGTATTATTGTAAACCTGCCACAGGTGTATATGGTTTTTGGGCCTTGTCACAGGGTTACTGTGGCCGTAGTCACAAAGGCTGTGGATTTTTAGAAGTGATTCTGTAGAAGTGTTTTGGCAAAGAATATAGATTTCAGAAGTATTTCTATAAAGAATATAGATTTTTCAAAAGTACTTTTGCAATGAAAATAGATTTTTTCTCAAAGTGTTTTAAATTCAGGAATTGTTTTATAGAAAAATAGTTTGCAGAACCTTGGAAATATGAATTCAGAAATTCTTATCATTTTATAAATACATATATTTGTCTATTTACATCTTGTAAGTGATTTTATTAAAAACCTTTGTTTGAGCTGTTTGATTTCGAATACTTGATCCGACTAGTTAAGGTTGAAAATTACTTATTGAGTCATTTAGCTCACTCTATATATTTTATTTTTTTACAGATGATCAGCCGGTCTAGTAGGAGATTTTTGGGAGCTGATAGTTTATCCTTTCTTTTTGGCTTGTAGGAGAAAACTCACTGTAAAAATTGCAACTTTTCTTGTTTATAGCTTGTACTTATTTTGGCCTATGAGATATGGTTTGAGGATTTTGGATCTGTACAAAACTCTGACCTTGTTTATAAGAGAAGTGGACTTTATGAGGCCTTCATTAGCTTTATTTAGAAATGTTATAATATGAGACCTTGCATGCTTATGGAACTGACACAATGAGTATGTGGTCGCTGCCAAGTTACTGGCTCGTGCTGCCGGGTTCGGGGCATGACAGTTATATTAAGAACATGCAAAATATTACTCGGCAAGGCCAATGGTGAAATTACAGAATGGCTGGTTATATAAATATTATAAAAAAGCTTACTTGGCAAGGCCAAAGGTGAAATCACAGATTGGCTCTTTTCCCACACACTTTCATCTCTAATCCTCATCCTAATTATAAAAAAAGATGAGGAAATAAGAGAGCTTTTATCATATGACTAATCGTCCTTGATAGTTGAGTTCTTTATAATGATGGTGATGCCGGAACGAATGTGAAATCCTTCAGATGATCTATCTGCCTCCTGAACTCCCTCTGTATTAGAAATAGTAGCATTCTTTCCAATCTTTGCATTCTTGTCTAAGATACAGTCCTTGATTTTGGTGTTCTCCCCTATTCCAATAGGAACCCTTTCCTCCGCTAACATCGAAGCTATTTCAGCATCAGTTTCATAATAGTGAGCTACGAGCATCATTGTGTCCTTTAAGTGCACATTACTGTTTACTCGAGATCGGATACCAACAACACTTGGTTTCAGATATGTGATATGATAAGTGGAGTTCATCTTACTTGAAGTTGGTTTAAAGCTGTGTTGCATGACCAACGGATGCTCAGAAACAAAAGACTGTTTCATGTAAAACTTAGGAGGTAGAACAATGATGAGAGAGAGAGAGAGAGAGAGAGAGAGAGAGAGCCAGGTAGATTCTTTTCTTCTATAGTATTATTTTGTAACTACTGCCATTGATATTGTGTCGTAATTGTGACTACTACTTGAAATAGCCTTCTTATATACAAAAGAAATTCAGCCCCCAAAAACCTGCAAGACTTTGAGTCAACGGTGTTTGGCCCATTACAACACCCTCTAGATTATCACCATTTCAAAAATATGCCTCCCATAAATCTATCCAACTCATACCTCAATTTCCATTGTATAATGGCCTCAAGAATTTTCTTTTACCAGATAGCAAGCAGAAAATTGTCTTTGGCTTGGCATGAGACATATGGAATAAACTGTAAAATTGAGTTACTTCATTCATTACAGGTGTTTGAGATGTTTATTGAGCTATGGGAATATATTCTTTAGAGGCTCCAGGTTATATTGTATCCCAAAGTTGGGTTTTCGGAATATTAAATTTTTTTATTTACAAAAAACTCTTTTTTCCGGCGTTTAGGAACTCCGACAAATATTATTTTAAAAAATTTGTTTGGATCTTAGGTGGCGTTCATGAACGCCGAGACAGGTTGTTGACATAAGTTAAGCCGACACCCAGTATGATTATATCGGCGTATTGTGGCGGCGTTTATAAACACCGCGGCGTTTATAAACACCGGGTAAACTTGTCGGTGTTCATAACCGCCGACTAAATGTTTCCCGACGCAAGTACAGCCGGCGAAAATTGAAATGCAGGCAATACGCCGAGATATCCTTAGCCAGCGTTTTTCGTATGTTTTGTCGGCGTTCCGGGAAAAATCGATTTTCTTGTAGTGATCGTCGTGGTGGGATCAGTTACAACTTTCCCGAACGCGACAAAGAAAGGCACCTGTGTGAATGTGGACGGACAAAAAAAAAAAAAAAAAGGTGGCCCAGTGCACGAGGCTCCCGCCATTGCGTGGTCCGTCGAGGGCTAGATGTACGCAGCCTTACCCATTTCAGAGAGGCTGTTTCCGTGACTCGAACACGTGACCACCAGGTCACAATGGAGCAACTTTACCATTGCGCCAATGGAGGAACTCGACAAAATTAATTTTAATTTTGTGTTCTCCCAAAGCTTGTCATAGGACTTCATATGGGTATGAAAACTTGTCTCTGAAGAATGAGAAGGTAACAAGATGCAAAATTTACAACCTTTTCTTCCTATACATTTTTCTTTCCCAAGCATTGTGGGACTAGAAGTTTCAATGCTTTTCATACCAAATCTTTCTTTACTTATTATTGTTATCCTTTGAAAGTAAAATAACACTAATAACTGAGCCATTCGTCTTAGATGTTGAAAGTCAAACCTAAGCAGTTCAAAAATCTGGAATTGAATTCATATAAATAAGTGTTTAGCATTATTTTGGGACAATTTTGCATCGACATTTTAAACCAAGACCATTACACAAATTAGTTATCTAAAAATGACATGAGGGAATTTTTCACAAAATAGATATTTTTATCTTTTTATTTCGACCCAACAGCTTCCATTGGTGGAAACAATGGGAATATTAAGGAGAATCCTATCTTAGAAGGAAATCTCACCAAACATGGCAACTTCCCTTGTAACAGTCATTGTAAATAAGGACACTAAATATTCAATTAATTGTTTCTTCTATAGTTGCTTTTATTTTCCTTGTATATTGTTAGCATCCCTGCGATCAAGGGATTTTCCAACTCATTGTAATGTGTATAGTGTTTTTAAATATATCAACAACACAGACCAACACAAGTTTTGAGTTGGTCAAACTTCATCTTCTTCTTCTGTGCAAAGCATTTCTTCCTCTGCCTTTGCAATTTTTTATGGTATCAAAGCTGTAGACTCACGTCCTTCTTCTTTTTTCCTATTCTCTTCTCATGGCCTTGTCAACCAACAACAACAATTCCTCCTCCTCCTCCTATTCCTCTTCCTCTTCTCCATCCTTCATCATTTCCAATATATCCAACCTTGTTTCTATTAAGCTTGATCACGGTAATTTCCTACTGTGGCGCTCCCAATTTGAACCACTTCTTCTCAGCCATGATCTCATGGGTTTCGTTGATGGCTCTAAACTATGTCTGGAAAAGTTTCTCCGTGACAAAGATGGGACCATTACATCGGTCATTAATCATGCCTACATTGAATGGTATATACAAGACCAAAATCTCTTATTGGCTGCGTGCAACTCTCTCTGAACATGTTTTCTCTCAAGTCGTTGGCCTCCACACCTCTCGCGCTGTGTGGACTGCCATTGAAGAGCGCTTGGCCTCGCTCTCTCGCGCACGCATGATTGAATTAAAAAGACAGCTACAGAACCTTTGCAAAGGTAATCTATCAATCACAGATTATCTCCTTAAACATAAGAGTCTTGTTGATGAGTTATCGGCCGTGGGTCACTTTGTTGATGAATCTGATCAAGTGAATAGCATTTTGGATGGTCTGCCCGAAGAATATGATTCCGTTGTTGTGCATGTTTCTGCCACAAATAAAAAAGAGCTTGTTTCTATTGCTTCTGTTCATGGTCTTCTCTTGAACATGGAGATGCGGCTTGCGTGTCATCATCCACAGCCCCTATTATCAGATCAAACAACAACTGCACTTTTTACACCCCATAATTCATATATGTCATCGCACAACCGGGGTGGTAATCGACCACCTTTCCATCATGGTCGCAGTCGCGGTCGTACATCTCATGGAGGACGTGGTTGTGGTTTACTTCCAACTCCATCCGCTACCACCAATCGTCCTACTTGCCAGTTATGCGGCCGACTTGGTCACACGGCTCTGGACTGTTACAGCCTCCCTTCTGTGCTTCAAGGACGCCAACCACCCCCAAGGCTTGCTACTATGGCTACTTCTCCCACCGCTCTTGATCAAACTTGGTATACCGACACTGGTGCTACCGATCATCTCACTTCGGACCTTGAGAACCTCTCCTTGTATTCTGAATATCAAGGCACTGACAAGGTTTCTGTTGGCAATGGTGCAGGTTTGCATATCTCTCACATTGGTCATAATATCCTTTATACTCCCCATGCAAAATTTAATCTAACCAACATGTTACATGTTCCTAATATTTCTACCAATCTTCTCTCTGTTTATCGTCTCACCAATGATAATAATTGTGTTATTTGTTTTGACTCATCTGGTTTTTGCATTAAGGACAAAGCCACGGGGAGGATGCTTTTCCGCGGATGGAGTGAGAATGGCCTCTACCCCCTTCATTTACAACGCACCCACATCACTAAACCCCGCTCCATTGGTTACATTGGTGAACGAGTCTCCGCACCCATATGGCAGTCTCGGCTGGGCCATCCATCTTCTAATGTCTTGCAGCACATTGTTTCCTTTTTTTAATTACCTGTCCTTGCCGCTGCTCAGCTTTCTTCCATTTGTCCTTCATGCCAAATGGGTAAAAGCACGAAGCTTCCATTTTCCTTGTCTTCTTCTATCTCTTCTCATCCTTTAGACTTGATCCATTGTGACATTTGGGGCCCTTCCCCTATTTTATCAATAAGTGGGTTTCGTTATTATATTTCTTTTATTGATGATTGCACAAAGTATGTTTGGCTTTATCCCTTAAAAGTTCGCTCCCATGCTTATGATGCGTTTGTTCAATTCAAAAAATATGTAGAAAATATGCTATCCGTTAATATAAAACAATTTCAATCTGACAGCGGGGGTGAGTTCATGAGTCATTGTTTTCAAAAACTACTTTTTGGTAATGGCATATCTCACCGTATTTCATGTCCTCACACACTGGAACAGAATGGAGGCGCTGAGAGAAAACACCACCATATTGTTGGCATGGGCCTCACCCTACTCGCCTATGCCCACATGCCCACCCACTTTTGGGTTGCGGCCTTCAACACAGCCATTTTTCTCATCAACCGGCTCCCTTCTCGGATTCTTAAAAATCACACTCCATGGGAATGTCTCTTTGGCAAGCCGCCTAACTATACTTTTCTTCACACTTTTAGGTGTTTGTGCTTTCCGTGTCTACGTCCTTATACTAAGACTAAGTTAGATTTTTGCTCCTCTACATGTGTCTTTCTTGGATATAGCTTACATCACCATGGGTATCGGTGTCTTGACATTGCCACAGGTTATGTCTTTCTTTCTCGTCATGTGGTCTTCGATGAGCACACATTCCCCTTCAAGGACATCTCGGCCATGCCTCCACTCACTCCTGCTTTTTTTGTCTGATTCTTCATGTTTTTTTTTTCTGTAATATTCTGAAGATTTTCTATTTAACTCTGGAAACATTAAAAATGATTTCTCTAATTTTTAAGTAAGTTTCAGAAAAATAAGAACCAGGATTCTAACCAGTACCGTGTTGGATTGTATATGCTCTCTGTTTTAGAACTAATATTTTCCAAAAAAGAGGAATGCTGAAATGAAGAGCGCCCTTACAAAAATAAAGGAAAAGGGCGCTCCCATTGGATCCATTTTACAAAAACGTATTTATTATGGAATCATATATGCTTATAAATGAGGTTTGGCAACATGGATCCAATGGGAGCGCCCTTGTTCTTTATTTTTGCAAGGGAACCCTTCTGTTTAGCATTCCTCATTTTGAGATGGGTGCCCTTATCAAAACTGAGCATGACTTTTGGTTGTCCTAGTCAAAACAAGGCTTAAAGATGTCTATCTATTACTATGAGTGGCCTTACCCAAAAAGGGGGTGGGGGTGACGAAAATATCCTATCTTTAGATTAGAGTTTCAATTAAGATGAGATACTAACTGACGTAACATGTCAAGAAATGGAAGGAAACAAAGTAGCATGAATTGCAAGCTTTGACAGTCAATAGCAAGCTTTGATTTATTTCCTTGTTTTTTTGGCATAAGAGTAGGAGTATTTTTCCTTATTTTCTTAGTTACTATGTCAATAGGATTTGTTTCCCTATTTTAATGGTTTCTTACTTTATTAGTTTCTTAAAGTCAATAGGATGATTTTCCTCAGTTCTTTAGTTGCTTTATGTCAATAGAGCTACTATGTAATGTGAGAACGTGAGAGGCATTCATTCCATTATTGTGATTACAAGATATTTTTCTCTATCTCTCTTGATCTCCCTTGTTCTTCTTCTTCCTGAGTGGATTCTAGTGTTTGCAAATTGTGCGCTTCGTCTACAATTTTCCAATTGCTCTGCTACGCTAGTTGGTATCAGAGCCTTGATTGACCTGCACTGATGGCAACTCGAGACCGAGAGAACAACCACAAACGATGTTAATCGTGGAGAAGTCCTTATGAAGGCTGTTAGAATCAGTTTTCCTTTTTCTTATTCTGTTAGTTTAGATTGTCTTCTATTTAGGTTATTGCCATATTTAGGGTTTCCTTATTTTCATTTGCACATTTTGCTTATTTATGTTTCCTTATTTTGCTTCCCCTAATTTCTATATAATGTAGATGCCGTATGGCTATTGAGCAAGGAATAATCAAATTAAGTGCAGTTTGCATATTGGAGGTCGAGTTTCCTCGAATTAACTCATTGGAGGCCTGAGTTTCCTCGAATTAACTCAATCTTTATCTTTTCCCTATCATCTTCTTCCCTAATTTCTTTTCTGATAGAATGGTGTTCTATTAAAGGCTGAGTTTCTTGAGTTCCTATGTGAAAATCAATGAGTGTTGCAACGTTTAGAGGCAGCAATCGGTAGACTCAAGGTGGAGCCCAATCGGGATCGCAACAATTACACACCTTGTACCGATGAAGGGGCTTGCGAGCAGTCTTTCTAGAGCACTTTCCTGGTCACGTTTCTGCTATGGATAGACCTATGGCCTATGAGGAGGAATCCAGCAAGGATGGTGAATATGACGAACGAGTTTTTGCGAGACCGAACAGCGTTAGAGGTTATCGTGCGGTGGAGATCGGGATTCTTGGGATTTTTGTATGAAGATTGACCTTCCCACTTCCAACAGTCATCTTCATAATGAATATTTCCTAGATTGGTTGGCAGAGGTCGAGCAATTTTTTTTTATTAGATGGGGATTCCCAATGAGAAGAGGGTTAAGCTTGTAGCCTGGTGGAGCATCGGCATGGTGGGATCAGTTACAACTTTCCCGAACACGACAAAGAAAGGCACCCGTGAGAATGTGTACGAATGCAACAAAATAGAGCGGCCTAGTGCACGAGGCTCCCACCATTATGGGGTCTAGGGAGGGCTAGATGTACGTGACCACTAGGTCACATTGGATCAACCTTACCGTTGCGCCAATGAACGAACACGACAAAATTAATTTTAATTTTGTGTTCTCCCAACGCTTGCCATAGGACTTCACATGGGTATGAAAACTTGTGTCTAAATAATGAGAAGGTAACAAGACCCAAAATTTACAGCCTTTTCTTCCTATACATTTCTCTTTCCCAGCATTATACATTTCTCTTTCCCAGCATTGTGGGACTAGAAGTTTCAATACTTTTCATACCAAATCTTTCTTTACTTAATATTGTTATCCTTTGAAAGTAAAATAACACTAATAATTGAGTCATTCGTCTTAGATGTTGAAAATCAAACCTAAACAGTTCAAAAACCTGGACTTGAATTCATATAAATAGGTGTTTAGCTTTATTTTGGGACAATTTTGCATCCACATTTTTAACCAAGAACATTGCACAAATTAAATATCTAAAAATGAAATGAGGGAATTTTTCACAAAATAGATATTTTTATCCTTTTTTTTTTACCCAACAGCTCCCATTGGTAGAAACAATGGGAACCAACTTCTAACTACATAGGCCATTGACCACGGTTGTAAAATATCACTATTTTAATATCGGATTTTAAACTATCTTGATATATCAGAGCTTTAAATATCACAATCTATTGTCCTAGATACTATATATGTATCATGATATTTTAAATATCACCCGTATATGTAGGTAAATCTGACATTCGCCCCCTTTTATTCCTAGACAACCTCTTTTGGGATAAAAAGAGTAGTTATAAACATGGTTTTAAATTTCAGTTTCAGTACCGGTTTCGGCAGCAAAATCAAAATTTCGACTGAAATTTTGAAATTTTGCTCGAAATCCGACGGACTAATAAAAAGAATATTTTATTCGTTATCGAAATCCCTGAAATTTCGGTCGAAATTTCGGGATAATTATAAAATAATTAAAAAATCGAAAAAATGGTCGAAATCCCTAAAATTTAGCACGAAATTTCGAAATCTCGTACGAAATAATGACTCGTTTCGGGTATGTGCCATTTCGGATTTCGGTCGAAATTTAAAACCATGGTTATAAATACTTGAGGGTGGCTTGGAGAGGAAAGGGGGAGAATATGTAGGGCTTCGTATTATTAGAGCCTCCATGAAATGATGTGGGGTTCAATTGTTGGACACGTGCGGGTCCCAATGCTTCCACGAATTATGGTTGCAAATTCTCCCCCTTGGGTTTGGTCAGGCACAACAGGCCCAATTTCTCAATGGGTCAAAAATGTGGCGCTACAAGAATCAGGCCTACACTTAAAACCCACACTCGACCTAGACAGTCGGCCTCTCTTTCAGACCTACCACCAACATCTTTTCATACCCTCTCGATATAAAATGTAAGACACTCATGATTCTCGAGTTTTTATAGAAGCAGAAGAGTTCAAATTTTCATGAAAAGGAAAGGTTCATCAGGCCCAGTCAATTAATTAAAGAGGTCATTATACCTAGATCGTTAATTAATATCATTACTGTTGTCTCCAAATCATTCTCATAAACAGAATTATGCAACAATGTGTTTCCTAAAACAAATAGCTATTAAGGACGAGGATGTTTATGCTACACAAATGGCAAAGATAATCCCATAGCTGGCCACATGTGTGTGTGTATGTGTGTGTGTGTGTGTGTGTGTGTGTGAGAGAGAGAGAGAGAGAGAGAGAGAGAGAGAGAGAGAGAGAGAGAGAGAGAGAGCACCCTTCTCTGTTTTCCCCCCACCTAATCAAGCAGGCCAAATGGGGTTAGAAAGTAGTGAAGATGTTGGCATGCCACCTTTTCTAACCCCCCAATATAATAGAGACCACCACCCTCTATACATTACTTTTACTTTACTCCTACTCAATGGTAAAAATTACCCCACAAAATTTCTTTAATTTCTCATCATTCTGTTGCACCCCCACATGTTTTTTTTTTTTTTCAAAAATACCACCCACATGTTATTAATCACTCAATCTCTTTATATTTCAAAATAGAAGCTCTCCCCTCACACCTTGTCTGAATTTTCTACTCACAGTGATATGCTTTTCACACAAGCTATTAATGAAACCATCGAAAGTGAAACTTCCCCTCTCTATCATGGCTGTCATAGTTTGCGCCTTCGCCTTTGCCGGTCTTCTCTACGCAGAAGATATTTGCGCACTCACTCGCACCTCCATTCTCAAGCTTACACCTTGTTCTAAACAAGATCTGATAAGTGAGGTTACAACAGGTAATTATACTTGGCCACTTTTGCTACTCGACTAATATTTTGCGATTTTGACATGAACTATTTGAATGCTGTGTAGAGGAGAAAGTGGATTCCTCTGAAGAAGAGGACTTTGTTGCAGAAAAGATGGAGTTCGATGCAGATAAGTGCAATGTAGGAAAGGGGAAGTGGGTGTTCAACAGTTCAACAAGCCTTTGTATTCAGAGCAGACTTGTCTGTATTTGGATTGACAAGTATCAAGTGTAAAGAATGGAAGGCTGGACAATGATTATCAGCTTTGGGAATGGCAGCCGAACGAATGCAACTTTCCGAGGTTAACTAACTCTTGTATAAAATTCTTTCATTCTATCAGTAGTAATATCTGTTTAAGTTTAAATGAATAAATAACACCAACTCTAACACCTTATGCTTTTGGAGTGATTGGTTGTTTCACTTGGTAGCAGAGCTATTGCCTCGCGCCAGGTCCTGGATTCAAAACCCAATAACTCCGTGATGTTAAAATCCACCGAACCCAAAAAAAGAGGAGTCACACGTGAGGGGGAGTGTTAAAGTATAAATGATCAAACAACACCTTAACCTACTGGAGTAATTGGTAGCTTCACGGCTCCCAAGTTTGGAATTAGTACAAAACTATAGATTAATGTCAATTTATCTAAGAACCCGACATTTTAAATTGCATGATAGTTCAACATTCATAATTACATCATGTACATATCACTTAGTGCCAGACAAAGCATATACCAACTTGTAAACAAATCTCATTCCCCATTAAAGCGTGGTTTTTATGTTATAATTGAAAACCCGTAAGTATTGACTTCATCTTCCAGGTTTGATGCGAAAGTCGCCCTTGAAAGACTGAGAGGAAAGAGGCTAATGTTTGTAAGTGATTCACTACAAAGAGGGCAATGAGCTCATATACCAATAGACCAAAATCCTTCAAAGAGGGCAATGACAATCATTTGTCTGTATGGTACAAGCTCATATACTAGCAGACCAGAATTCCATAAGACGCGGTCGATCTTTATCTGTATTCAAAGCTAAGGTACAAACACCCCAATCCTCCACAGATTAACGGCCTGTTTGGATAAAATTTATTTGCATATAATCTTATATGCAAATGGTTTTGAAGTTAAATATGATTATTTGCAAATAATGGTTATCATAGTTTTAGAAATGATATGCTTAATGGCTACAAAAGAGGCCTTACTATGCAAATTCTATTAAATTCAAAGTCTTATTCACAAAGAATCAATCTTAGTTGAATCCAAAGAGGCCCAAAATCTTGGATTTCTCTGAATATTAAGCTAATAATGGTTTTATCCAATGCACCCACAGGAGTACAATGCTTCAATTAAATTATACCGGGCACCTTGTCGAATCCAATTATGATCTTTATATAATAGGAACCCAAACATGAGAATACTGAAAGTAGATTCTATCTCCAAGCATGCAAAGAACTGGATAGGGATGGATATCCTTGTGTTTAATACTTATGCATGGTGGATGAGTGGCCTAAAGATAAAGTCGATGTAAGTTCTTCTAACTCCTATAATTGAGTATAGTTTTTTAAGTTTTTTGATGATGCAGCCAAATAGTGTAAGCTATTTAGATGATGCTAATCAATTGCAGCACAACATGACTTTTTTCCATAACTGATTAGTTCTTCAGACTTCTGAGATCTAAATGCTTAAACATTCTGAACTAGGTGATCTGTTTTATGTTATAATTATCATTTTAGGTTTTTCGAATGGAGAAGAAGGGTTTGAGGAGCTTGAAGCACCGACTGCTTATAGGATGGGTTTGAAGACATGGGCCAATTGGGTTGATTCTACAGTGACTCCTAATGAGACTAGAGTGTTCTTCTCTAGGACCAAGGTATTTGGAATTGGATATTAAACTTTGATGGAAGTGGTAGATTAAATCTGGATATTTCTCATCCTTGAACAAGAACTTTCCTAAAGTAAACCCAATTTTTTATTGACTCCAGTGAGCCGAGGGAGTTTATGATTAACGCAGTTGGGCCAAAAACAGAATCAACCTGGGCGAGTCAATGATTGATTCAAAGCTTTTAAATAGTGGTTCCAGTGTTTTGAACCCTCGTGAAGTTCTTTGTTGTTCGTGATGGGGAAACTGTTGCCACTGTAACTTAGTGATTATGTATTTGCACATCTTGGCTTTACTTTCCATTTTGGACCGAGGGGTATATCTGACTCCCAAAATGCTATCAAGTGTTACATGCATGCTTCCCTAATCCTCGATGTCTATCAAATGGCTATATGGGTCTTATCTTTTTTATGTCCATTTAAGTTGAACGGTGAAATCCAAGTAGTGACTTGGTTTGGCAACCTAGAGGGGGGGGTGAATAGGATGTTTATAAAACCTTTACCTTTTTAAAAACTTTTTCTAAGATTTCACCCAAGACTTATCCCTTGTTTAATTAAGTTTGAAATAGTTGAACTTATACAATATTACAAATTAATATACGTTCAAAACCATTGTTGATTAGCAAACTTAATTAGGTAATTTTAATAGCCTAGTTAGCAAGGTTAAGATATTTAGGTTGATTATCAATGCTAACTACTCACTCAATTCTAAGGACAAATAATCAAATAAGAGAGTGAGAGGGAGTGAGAGAAATACCAATCACACAAGTGACACAAAGATTTATAGTGGTTCGGCAAACGGCCTACTCCACTCTTCTCAAGGTCGCACTTGAGGATTTCCACTATTGAGACCTCCACGACGCCCGGCTCCTAGGCTTTTACACTCCAAGGGAATTAAATAAGGATGCCCTTCCACCTTTACAATGACTCTCCTTCTCCGCCGAGTTCTAAGCGGTTCACCCAAGGGAATTAAAAACAACGGATGCCCTTGCCACCGATCGAGTAAAGAAGAAGATAAAAGCTTTGCCTCTATGTAGGCTACAATGCAAGTTGAAGCTCCAAGGATGCTCTCAAGAATAAACAAGTTTAAGCCTAAACCAATCTCAAAAGATTTTCTCAAATCAAGGCACAAAGAGTTTGGTTGGTGAGAGAATTTAACCCAAAAATAGTTCACAAATGAATTTATAGGGTTTATTAGAGTTGGACAATGTTCCTCATGTGTTTTGGACCCTTGAATGGGTATATATAAAGTCCCAACTCCATGTGACCGTTTGGGGGGTAAAACAGTCAAAACTGGGTCAAAAAATCAACTAGCCGTTGGGCCTCCAACGGCTATAATTTTTTTTGAGAAAATACACTTCTCGGAGTTCC
This sequence comes from Tasmannia lanceolata, assembly GCF_043159265.1. Taxonomy (NCBI): domain Eukaryota; kingdom Viridiplantae; phylum Streptophyta; class Magnoliopsida; order Canellales; family Winteraceae; genus Tasmannia; species Tasmannia lanceolata. Next base: position 46,821,671 of record NW_027518683.1, on the reverse strand, counting down.
GAGAATTTTCTCGGAGTTCCGAGCTCGGAGCTCCGAGGGTTTCTCGGAGTTCCGAGAAACCAAACAGAGATTTAAGTTTAAGAACCTGGTGCATTTCTCGGAGCTCCGAGAATAATTCTCGGAGTTCCGAGACTGGTTTCCAGCAAACAGTGTCGAACTTGTAAAATTCATATCTCCCTCATTTCTCGTCGGATTTTGACGTTCCTATACTCTACGGATATGAGAAAAATGAGAGCTATCTGTTAAAAATATTTTCAAAAATATTTGAAAATATTTTAAATAAGTTTTGATAGGATTTAGTTGCTGGTCCAGGTTGTTGCTTCGGAACTCTGTTTTGTTCATTCTTGTGTTGAATGCCATATGGGTCCCAACATGTTGGTACACCACCATGGCTATTCACTTATCCATTTAAGTCCTTAAAGGGTGTGTTAGTCTCTTTGAAAAACATATTTTTAGGGGTTTTAAGATGTGCCTTGATCAAGAGAAAACACAAGAGAGAAAGGTGATACATACTACCCTTTTGAACACTCTCTTGAATGAACTCTTGAGCCAATCTTCATTTGATCTTCAATGTGGTTCTTGGATTGCTTGTGGGATCTTCACTTGAGCTCCTTGCTTTAACATCTTCCAAGGATGATGCCACCAATGTGTTCAAGCTCCTTTGCATGTTGATCCTCAAGCATGTGTTGTGTTGCATTGTGTAATGGCGATATGACATGTCAAGCATGTCAAGTTCCTGTCTAAGACACAACACTCAAGGCAACTGATCAGTCCATAAACGACTAATCAATCTGTGTTTGTTAATCATCAAAACAAGGTGATTGAATGAACCCATGGGGAACCCTTGGGCTTACAATCTCCCCCTTTTTGATGATGACAAACCAAATTGATTAGATAGGTGGGAGGAACCTCTTATGAGGATTATATGGACAATTTAATCATGACTACTCCCCCTCAACATATGCATGAGATATATTCAACAAGGTATAATACAAGAATGCATATGATAATGGATCTAATCAATTATACAAATTCTCCCCCTTTTGGCATAAGCAAAAAGGAAGAATTAAGCACTTAAGCACAATACATAAAGCATCAAGATATACAATGAGAATATGATGCTCCCCCTAGTTTCTTGTCATGATTTACCAATTAAATTAATGTATATATGGCATGATAAGAGATAATCAACATAGGAAAGGAATGACACAAAACAAATCAAGCCTATGTTGGAAAAACAAAGAGACATTCCAAATTTAGCACAACTTTTTAGGGTATATCTTAGTATATATATAATTCCAATATAAATCTACCCTATGACCCATAATATAGTAATAGATTAGCAAGTTAAAGCTTATATTTTACTTATCATGAAAGAAATTAAGCAAGTTTTAGACTTAGCATGATAAGCCCCCTTTTGTTTTTAAAATTCCTATTAGAATCTTATCATGAGGTGATGTGTAAGTATAGACTCATCATGATAAGCAAGAATATGTATATTTCAAGTTAAAAATATATTCTTAAATTTGCATGCATAGAAATGGACATTTGATCCTAATATGGCTAACTATTAGGATATATGGCATGACAGTGAAACTTATCATGAAAATACAAATTTTCAAGTGAAAGTACACATGATAAGCAATCAAATTCATAGAGATTAAGATTACAAAGTATAATTTTCTCCTATGAATGGGAAACAAGAAAGATATTCAAGATTGAGCACAAAATTCAAAAAGATGAACATTTAAGCCTTTTTTTTTTTTTTTGTTAAAGTATGAACATATAAGCACATATAGGTGGGGAATGAAAAAATGAACTATATAAGCAAGTCATTATAGTCATTTTAAACATGAATATAGCAAAGGTAATCTCTCCCCTTTGTATTTGTCATTTGCCTTATATAAAAACAAGGTATGACATTACACAATAGGCCAAAGATATGACAATTGAATGCTTGGCCATCAAAACTTATTCTTGGAATAGATGATACCAATCTAGATCATCCAAGATAAGTCTAAAAGCCTAAAAGATATGACTTTAAGTCCTAGGCTATGGGCTTTTTGTCTTAAAACAGTCACATGCTAGATGATACCAATTTAGGAGCATAAGACAAGCCCGAACTAACCACATATGGAGCAATCATGGCTCCTAATGGGTGTACTTATCATAATCCAAATGATATATACATTGAGTATCATATGATAAGCCACTAAGGACAAATCTTGACCTTTAAGCTCCCCCTTTGAAAGAGAGTCATGCAATGCATGAATCCAAAGGGTAGTCCTAACATAGACTCTAAGGGATCTTCAAATGAATGATTTTAGATCAACCCTTGGGCTACGAAGACACTTTACTCTCCAAGTGTCGGTTTATCATGATAAAATGATAGTCATAGTCTAGCTCATCATGATAAACAAGCATAGCACAAAAGATGTTCAATCTTTGGCTCATGCTCCCCCTAAATGTGATATAATATTTTTCAAATTTAAGTTTTACTTCCCTAAGTATGCAACATATATAACTAGCCAGGGAGATCACATGTAAATGTATACCTATTCATGTTTGAGAGGTTGGCACAATGCCAATTTGTTAGATATTTTAATTACGGTGAGTGTACCATCTCCCTCTTAGAATCTAAGAAGGCTAAGGGCACCAATTGAGTGACTTTTAAGTTAAAGTTTGACATCTCATACATGTAGATATAATCAACCAAGGGGTGATATCTATAGAATATATATATAAGAATTCCAATTTGACTTGATTCTATAGAACTTAGACATAGAAGAATGGACATTAAAGAACCATGTCTAAGAGAGACATCCATGGCTCATGAGTGAGAGTATACCACTATGGGTAATCATGAGGAAGATATGATCTATATCAAAGCTTCCATGGATAGTCTACCATGTTTGGACACAATGATCATGATACATAAGGTACATGGTCCAAACATCTTCTTCCTACATTCACATACCACAAATGTAAAGATAAGGCATTAAGCACATAGTGCATAAGCCCATTGAAAACCAAGATGTGTGGGAGATATATGTTCCCATCATAATCTAGTGTACACAACCACCATAGTGAATTTTAATTTTACTCAAGTGAGTAAATGCCCAAATATGATTCTAGATTCCTATGATATTTTCATTTCAAGTGATACATTGAATCTAGGCATATTTTCAACTTCCTTACAAATTATATCCTTTTATGAATTTTGGGAAGAGACCAAGGATTTTAAAACCATTTAGGTTCAAGTCTTAAACCTATGGGTTTCCTTTGGTTTTGCTAGAAAGATGTGATCATTTAATGTAATTACTAGCAACTACCAATATGGGTTCAAATGCTAAGGAGATACTTGTAGATTTAATTTGAACACATGGGCAAGTGATGTGGTTGTATATTCTATTATGATCAAATTATGGTTTTCACATTAAATTCTATAGTGGCATGAATGTGGGTGAATACTAAGTGCAATAAGATCTAAATCATAGTGTGTGCACTTAGAGTAGAACGTATAGATACATGAGAATCAAACAAGAATAAGTACATGGTATCTACACAAACAAATCTATCAAAAGATATTTCATTTTAAGCTCATTACCCCTAAATCTACTAATCATATGATGTGATTCAAGTAGGGGATTTTGGAACCCAAACCATGTTGGTTCCAAGCAAGTTTGTTCTAGTTAATTTATCTTTTCTAACCCAAATAAACTTACTACTTTTTACAAATCTAAACATGCATTTAGATTTGTAATGTCCAAATCTATCACAATAGTCACAAGATGCATAAGGGTAGGTAGATGGACGGGATGAACATGATGAATTACAAGAGTGATAATGATGGCAATTGAATTTTACATTCTCTTGTAACTTATGATTTTCCAACCTTAATAATTCATTCTTGATGTTTAAGTCATTGATTTCCGTTTTAAAATTTATTAATTCAAGAGATGAAAGCATTTTGATTTTCTCTTCTTCTTCTTTAAGGAGTTGATTTTCCTCTCTTAGTGAAGCAATGGTATCACTTAGTTCAATAAAATCTTTTTTAAAAATTTCATTTTCTTCACTAAGATGTGCATGATCTATTTCTAGTGACCTAAACTCCTTGTGAATACTAGCTAAATTGTTTTTCAAGTTTAAATTCTTAGCTAGTTGATCCTCAAGTTTCTTATGTAATTCTTGGACATTTTCAATAAGTTCTTCAAGTGTGAATTCGGCATTATCCAAGGGGTCTACATTAGATAATCCCATTAAGCACATGTTTTGATTTTGAAGATTTTCAATAGAGTCCAAAACATTTTTAGCATTTTTACAAGAGGATACTTTCTCATAAATGTGTGGTGGTAATGCACAACATGTTGCAATTAGGGCTTTTGTATTTAGTAAAGATAATTTTTTATTATATTCATTTAATCCTTTAGATTTAGCATTTAAAATAAATCCATTTTCAATTATCTTTACCATATCTTTATCTAGACATTTTAAGTATGTCTTCATATGGATCAACCATGATCCATAATCCGAACCATCTAAAATAGGTAGTCTAGATCCCATCTTTTAAGTTGCCAAAAAATTTGATCTTTTTAACTCTTAACCGGTTAGGGTCTTAATCAAGAGCCCAAGCTCTGATACCAATTGAAATCCAAGTAGTGACTTGGTTTGGCAACCTAGAGGGGGGGTGAATAGGATGTTTATAAAACCTTTACCTTTTTAAAAACCTTTTCTAAGATTTCACCCAAGACTTATCCCTTGTTTAATTAAGTTTGAAATAGTTGAACTTATACAATATTACAAATTAATATACGTTCAAAACCATTGTTGATTAGCAAACTTAATTAGGTAATTTTAATAGCCTAGTTAGCAAGGTTAAGATATTTAGGTTGATTATCAATGCTAACTACTCACTCAATTCTAAGGACAAATAATCAAATAAGAGAGTGAGAGGGAGTGAGAGAAATACCAATCACACAAGTGACACAAAGATTTATAGTGGTTCGGCAAACGGCCTACTCCACTCTTCTCAAGGTCGCACTTGAGGATTTCCACTATTGAGACCTCCACGACGCCCGGCTCCTAGGCTTTTACACTCCAAGGGAATTAAATAAGGATGCCCTTCCACCTTTACAATGACTCTCCTTCTCCGCCGAGTTCTAAGCGGTTCACCCAAGGGAATTAAAAACAACGGATGCCCTTGCCACCGATCGAGTAAAGAAGAAGATAAAAACTTTGCCTCTATGTAGGCTACAATGCAAGTTGAAGCTCCAAGGATGCTCTCAAGAATAAACAAGTTTAAGCCTAAACCAATCTCAAAAGATTTTCTCAAATCAAGGCACAAAGAGTTTGGTTGGTGAGAGAATTTAACCCAAAAATAGTTCACAAATGAATTTATAGGGTTTATTAGAGTTGGACAATGTTCCTCATGTGTTTTGGACCCTTGAATGGGTATATATAAAGTCCCAACTCCATGTGACCGTTTGGGGGGTAAAACAGTCAAAACTGGGTCAAAAAATCAACTAGCCGTTGGGCCTCCAACGGCTATAATTTTTTTTGAGAAAATACACTTCTCGGAGTTCCGAGAATTTTCTCGGAGTTCCGAGCTCGGAGCTCCGAGGGTTTCTCGGAGTTCCGAGAAACCAAACAGAGATTTAAGTTTAAGAACCTGGTGCATTTCTCGGAGCTCCGAGAATAATTCTCGGAGTTCCGAGACTGGTTTCCAGCAAACAGTGTCGAACTTGTAAAATTCATATCTCCCTCATTTCTCGTCGGATTTTGACGTTCCTATACTCTACGGATATGAGAAAAATGAGAGCTATCTGTTAAAAATATTTTCAAAAATATTTGAAAATATTTTAAATAAGTTTTGATAGGATTTAGTTGCTGGTCCAGGTTGTTGCTTCGGAACTCTGTTTTGTTCATTCTTGTGTTGAATGCCATATGGGTCCCAACATGTTGGTACACCACCATGGCTATTCACTTATCCATTTAAGTCCTTAAAGGGTGTGTTAGTCTCTTTGAAAAACATATTTTTAGGGGTTTTAAGATGTGCCTTGATCAAGAGAAAACACAAGAGAGAAAGGTGATACATACTACCCTTTTGAACACTCTCTTGAATGAACTCTTGAGCCAATCTTCATTTGATCTTCAATGTGGTTCTTGGATTGCTTGTGGGATCTTCACTTGAGCTCCTTGCTTTAACATCTTCCAAGGATGATGCCACCAATGTGTTCAAGCTCCTTTGCATGTTGATCCTCAAGCATGTGTTGTGTTGCATTGTGTAATGGCGATATGACATGTCAAGCATGTCAAGTTCCTGTCTAAGACACAACACTCAAGGCAACTGATCAGTCCATAAACGACTAATCAATCTGTGTTTGTTAATCATCAAAACAAGGTGATTGAATGAACCCATGGGGAACCCTTGGGCTTACAAACGGTGTTTCTACTTTCTACATTGATCGTATGGTGTTCTCATTGTTGATATTTTTGGCTATCACTATTGAAAAAAATGTAGGAAATCAACTATGTAAAATATCCGCAGTGAACAAGGTCTGATGTTTCTTTTTTATCTAAATCCCCTAGTCTGACTTGTCATATTGCTCATTATACAATTTGAGATTGTTTCATGTATATTTTGACATTGGAATATCATTTGTTCTTACCAGTTACCAGCATCACAGCTTGAAAATGCATTGAACCAACCAAACGGCGATCATCATTACCAAGGTTCTTGCGGACCCTGTTTTTCTTTCTTGTCCAATTTAACTCCCCCCACAATATTGATACATTGGAGTTTGGAAATGTGAATATTATATTAGGTCAACATTGGTGGTGTTGGGGCTTGCCCAAGAGTCTCATACTGGAAGTCATGCACAGACATCTCAAACTCAGACTGTGAAGACAAGTAACTCTGGTGAAATATCATTTTGGGCTGGGTAGTAAGTGCTGGAGTTATTTATTTATTTTTTAGCATTTAACGTCTTAAATTTTTTTTGTCTGTATGTGAATGAAAATTCAAAGGTTATAATTTTATAATGCTACCGTTTTACTTCTTTATAATATTTTATTGCACTTAAAAGCTTTATGCGTTTTCACATTGTAATATTATAATGCGTTTACAACCTTACTCTCATTTAAAATTTTAGTCGTTTGCAATGCCTATTGTGACCGTTGTACAACGGTAGACATATGGATTGTAATGAACAGTGTATTATAAAGGTGTATATTTGAGACACCTTTTCGCACACAAAGACGATCATCTCCATTCCTCACCTTGGTTTCTCTTGTTTCTTGAGTTGTGTTTACAAGCTTTAAGCTTTTCAAGACTTTGCATGTTTACAAGCTTTAAGCTTTTCAAGATTTTGCAAGTTTCTTTTCAAGTGGGCAAATTATTTGGCATCAACCATTGTTCGCAAGGTCCGAGCCGGTGCGTGCACACCGTCAAAGGCAAAAGATAGTGGTGTTGTATCCTAGAGATAGGTTGCAAGAGAACCCGATTGCATACCGTTCGTAGTGGGGCGATAATCTATCTTAAGGGTAGCGTTAATCCGTAACGTGCCTCTACCACTCAACTTTATTTCAAATTCAATTTCATTTCCATTATATTTTGCTTTGAATCTTGCTAACGGTTTTGAGGATCGCAATTAAGATCACCACCGGTAATTTCATTTTCTTATGTGATTCCAATTAGTTACTTGATTTACTTCATTTAAATTGTTGAACTAATCTACTTGACCCCAAGATTATTATCCAACAGTAAGATGGCATCCAACACCATATTCATGTTGATCGTATTAACAAATTACCTTCAAGACAAAATCCTGCCTACATTTGATGGAATTAGATCCCATACCTGGACCCACTTAGCATGGTCAAGGTGGTGAGTTTAACCCAAAAAAAATGCCACTCTTTCAAAGGCAAGACATTGAAGGGAAGAAATTGGCTTCATGAAGCCATTAGTTGTTGATTTGTGCTCTCTACATTGCTGGGGCTATAGAAGTATTCTCACAGGATCCAGTGTATTTTCCAATTTGAACACACTTCCTAAAGGTTGTGAACAATGTAACAAATTTGGTTCCCAAGTCGAATACAAGTTTTGATGAACTTTACATTTGTTTTAGTGAACCAGAAAGCATTACAACATACTCAAGTTTCTATGTAAAAATACAGTAGTATATTATAGAGGGTTAAGAGTATGAAGGTTCAATGAGAGATCTTTATGCCTCCTAATTTATTATGTAATAGTTAACAATTTTGTGAGGTTTAAAAAAGGCAAAGTATAGGCTCATGAAAGTGGATTTGAACTTTATTCTGTTTCTAAGAAGATGAAATTTCTATCCTTTAGCTTCAACATTCTAAACGTAGGCTTTGTGGTGGAGTTTTTTGTTGGACTGTTTACTTCCCTCCAAGTGGTATTCTGTACGCTCTCTTTATCTTTTCTGTAATTTATGATTACCTCATGTTTTGTATTGGGTTATTTTTTATTTACATGTCCTATCCTATTATATAAAATGTGTGATTGTTTGGATTAGCTCCATCACTCAACCTGGATTGATTGATTTACTGTGGGAACCTTTTCCAAGGCTCCAATTTGTATGAGGGCCCAAGTTAGGCTCAGATTCTGTTGAAGTTAATCCCATATGCTGGAAGAAGAGTTCAATGTAGAGGGGGATGTGAAATGAAGAAATTGAAATACTTTCTATAGGTAATTTTAGGCAAGTTTCCTTTGCAGTTGATGAACTAGGCAATTTTTGATGAGTTTCCTTAGCATCCCTTTTCCAGCAATTGATGAATTACGCAGAAACAACCCACCAAGAAAACTATAACTACTACGACAGTTGGTACTAAAATAACACAGCGGATCAAACGTGGAATCGCATCCGAAGCATACGATCCGATAATTGCCCTAGAATCCACTATAGGAAGAGGAAGAAGAACCCTAGAATCCACTAGGAAAGGGAAGAAGAAGAAGAAGAGAGAGAGATAGAGAGAGACAAACATCTTTGATATTATTCCATGATTCATTTAAAACTACAGCTTACAATGTCTTATATAAAAGAAATGCAATTTCCAACTTAGTAAACTTTTCTTAAAAGAAAGCCCTAAAATTAGAACACCTATAATTAGAAGTGTAATCCTACTACACTTAGGAAACAAATCCTAATAAACTAACTCATTACTAGCTTTCCAAAGAGGAAAAAACCAAATAAATAGTAATCTATTGTCCTACGTCCTAAAAAGGCTAACATTCCTCATGGTAGAGTAGAAGAGATACAAGGATGAGCTCCACCTCATTTTTCCATCACCAAGAAGAAGAATAAAAAAACCATAAATGCCATATTTTTCACGAAAATGACTAGGTAGAAGTCATTTTCGCGGTGAATGGTAACAAGCAATTTTTGGGTCTCACACATGGACATGTATGTGAAATCAAATATCATTGTGCATCATGAGGCGACCCACATGGTCGTGGTCCCATCCCAAATGACATCCCATGCCCAAGATAAAGAACTTCAAAAATCAATGGATTATCATTTCGTGGTCGTAACATAAATGAGGCTTATGCATCAAGGGTGTTGGATCATCCAATGAAGGTGTTCTCAATGACATTTGGCGGAACATGGTTTGTAGCATTTTCCATTCAGAAGCAGGTCCAAACTGTTTATCTACTAACTTCAATTTTGTGTTCTGCTAAAGCTTGTCATAGGACTTCACATAATATGAAAACTTGTCTCTGAATAATGAGAAGGAAGCAAGACCCATAATTTGTAGTCTCTTCTTTGTGTACATTTTCCTTTCCCAAGCATTGTGGTACTAGAAGTTTCAATGGTTTTCATACCAAATCTTTCTTTACTTATTATTGTTATCCTTTGAAAGTAAAATAACGCTAATAACTAAGCCATTCGTCTTAGATGTTGAAAATCAAACCTACGAAGTTTAAAAGCGGGGCCTTGAATTCATATAGGCTACGTTTGGATACCTCATGCTTTTGTATTTGGATTTGGATTTCAGTTTTGGATACAATAATTCATCAATCATCCTCATGCTCATGTTGTGTGTGTGTGTGTGTGTGTGTGTGTGTGTGAGAGAGAGAGAGAGAGAGAGAGAGAGAGAGAGAGAGAGAGAGGACTCACTCTGCTGCTGCAGTAAGGTGAAGGAGCAGCGAGGGTGAAGGTAATTGCCACAAATATTGATTTCCAAATAATGTCTTATAGAACAGATTTGAAAATCGGATTTTTTTCACTGATCGAGTTCCAAATCTCAACTGCAAAAGTGAGAAATCCAAATCTAAATCTTGTGGGTATTCAAACGTGGCCACGAGGGACTTGATAGGGACCATCGCATAAGACATTTCACGCAACGGCTGTTGCATGAGAGAGCAGCCACATAGGCTTAGATTTTGTCTTATTCATTTAAATCATCTGAGGTGGCTGCACTCTAATGCAACAACCATTCCACGAAATGCCTTATGCGATGGGCTTCGATCGACAGATGAATGTGGTGATGAGTATAGTTGATAAAATGAAGGTTCTTGTCTCCTCCATCAACATAACACAACTCTCAGAGCACCGGATAGACGGACATGCATCGGTTTACACAGAATCACAAGGGAAGTAATTGACAGAGGAGCCAAAATCAGATCCACAACACTACACCGACTGCAAACATTGGTGTTTGCCTGGAGTGCCCGATACATGGAATCAACTATTTTATTAATATTCGTAAGCAATATGAAAATAGGAAACCATTCATGCATTAGATAATTAATTTCAAATATACATAAAGAGTACATACTCGTCTACAAACAACTATACTTTCTTCATACATGACAAGTTTTATTAACAACTTAAAACATAATTTTATAGAAGATACTAGGTTGTAATTGTGAGGGATGGGGGATTCAGTTCAACCATCCTTGGCTTCTTGTTAACAATCTTAGAAGAGACCTTCCCAAGTGGAATTGACGAAGGTATCGGATCAGATGCGGAGACATGGACTCCCAAGGCAGCTCTACCTGAAGGGTCAGGGTTGTTGGACCACTCTGCATCCCATTCAAGAGCCTTGGCTGTGCTGCAAGCAACACTAGCACCCCCTGGGACTGCTAAGCTCGCCGAGTTCTGTATTGAAAGAAAAGTGAATTCAATTTTTTATATTTCCACCATAACATATTTCTATATAATCAAACCTAGTTTCAGCTAATTACCTGTGGGAAGAACCTTTCAAAGATCATTCTGTAGTAGTATGCTTCCTTGGTGATAGGTGTATTGTGTGGGAAGATGTGTTTTGCATTGAGCATCATTTTATCTGTCACCTGGAAAGATAAAAGAGAGTTAAAAGAAAGAGTGAACAGAGTATTGAGAGAGAGAGAGAGAGAGAGAGAGAGAGAGAGAGAGAGAGAGAGAGAGAGACTTTACATGTTAAGCTGCATGGGCATTGAGTCCATCAATCCAGCTGTAGCCCACACCATCACTAAACTGCTCTTTCTGCCTATAAAGAATATGCTGCAGAACAAAAAAAAAAGGTATCGTTGTTAGCTATGTTCATAAAGTTACACATACATCAATAAATAATGCAGGGATCGCATCTTAAGTGTCAATGCTTGTGGAATAGACCTTTTTTCTTTAGATTATTATACATAATTAGCGTTTACATGCATATGTGCAAAATGATTTTGACCTTTGGCAGATAAGGATTTTCTTCATCATCGAAAGCTTGATGTTATAATTCTTAAACATTCTGAACTAAGTGATCTGTTTTATGTTATAATTATCATTTTAGGTTTTTCGAATGGAGAAGAAGGGTTTGAGGAGCTTGAAGCACCGACTGCTTATAGGATGGGTTTGAAGACATGGGCCAATTGGGTTGATTCTACAGTGACTCCTAATGAGACCAGCGTGTTCTTCTCTAGGACCAAGGTATTTTGAATTGGATATTAAACTTTGATGGAAATGGTAGATTAAATCTGGATATTTCTCATCCTTGCACAAGAACTTTCCTAAAGTAAACCCGATTTTTTATTGACTCCAGTGAGCCCAGGGAGTTTATGATTAACGCAGTTGGGCCAAAAATCGAATCAACCTGGGCGAGTCAATGATTGATTCAAAGTTTTTAAATAGTGGTTCCAGTGTTTTGAACCCTCGTGAAGTTCTTTGTTGTTCGTGATGGGGAAACCGTTGCCACTCTAACTTAGTCATTATGTATTTGCACATCTTGGCTTTACTTTCCATTTTGGACCGAAGGGTATATCTGACTCCCAAAATGCTATCAACTGTTACATGCATGCTTCCCTAATCCTCGATGTCTATCAAATGGCTATATGGGTCTTATCTTTTTTATGTCCATTTAAGTTGAACGGTGTTTCTACTTTCTACATTGATCGTATGGTGTTCTCATTGTTGATATTTTTGGCTATCACTATTGAAAAAAATGTAGGAAATCAACTATGTAAAATATCCGCAGTGAACAAGGTCTGATGTTTCTTTTTTTATCTAAATCCCCTAGTCTGACTTGTCATATTGCTCATTATACAATTTGAGATTGTTTCATGTATATTTTGACATTGGAATATCATTTGTTCTTACCAGTTACCAACATCACAGCTTGAAAATGCATTGAACCAACCAAACGGCGATCATCATTACCAAGGTTCTTGCGGACCCTGTTTTTCTTTCTTGTCCAATTTAACTCCCCCCTCAATACTGATATATTGGAGTTTGGAAATGTGAATATTATATTAGGTCAACATTGGTAGTGTTGGGGCTTGCCCAAGAGTCTCATATTGGAAGTCATGCACAGACATCTCAAACTCAAACTGTGAAGACAAGTAACTCTGGTGAAATATCATTTTGGGCTGGGTAGTAAGTGTTGGAGTTATTTATTTATTTTTTAGCATTTAACGTCTTAAAAGTTTTTTGTCTGTATGTGAATGAAAATTCAAAGGTTATAATTTTATAATGCTACCGTTTTACTTCTTTATAATATTTTATTGCACTTAAAAGCTTTATGCGTTTTCCCATTGTAATATTATAATGTGTTTACAACCTTACTCTCATTTAAAATTTTAGTCGTTTGCAATGCCTATTGTGACCGTTGTACAACGGCAGCCATATGGATTGTAACGAACAGTGTATCATCTCCATTCCTCACCTTGGTTTCTCTTGTTTCTTGAGTTGTGTTTACAAGCTTTATGCTTTTCAAGACTTTGCATGTTTACAAGCTTTAAGCTTTTCAAGATTTTGCAAGTTTCTTTTCAAGTGGGCAAATAATTTGGCATCAACGATTGTTCGCAAGGTCCGAGCCGGTGCGTGCACACCGTCAAAGACAAAAGATAGTGGTGTTGTATCCTGGAGATAGGTCGCAAGAGAACCCGATTGCATACCGTTCATGGTGGGGCGATAATCTATCTTAAGGGTAGCGTTAATCCATAACGTGCCTCTACCACTCAACTTTATTTCAAATTCAATTTCATTTCCATTATATTTTGCTTTGAATCTTGCTAACGGTTTTGAGGATCGCAATTAAGATCACCACCGGTAATTTCATTTTCTTATGTGATTCCAATTAGTTACTTGATTTACTTCATTTAAATTGTTGAACTAATCTACTTGACCCCAAGATTATTATCCAACAGTAAGATGGCATCCAACACCATCTTCATCTTGATCGTATTAACAAATTACCTTCAAGACAAAATCCTGCCTACATTTGATGGAATTAGATCCCATACCTGGACCCACTTAGCATGGTCAAGGCGGTGAGTTTAACCAAAAAAAATGCCACTCTTTCAAAGGCAAGACATTGAAGGGAAGAAATTGGCTTCATGAAGCCAGCAGTTGTTGATTTGTGCTCTCTACATTGCTGGGGCTATAGAAGTATTCTCACAGGATCCAGTGTATTTTCCAATTTGAACACACTTCCTAAAGGTTGTGAACAATGTAACAAATTTGGTTCCCAAGTCAAATATAAGTTTTGATGAACTTTACATTTGTTTTAGTGAACCAGAAAGCATCACAACATACTCAAGTTTCTATGTAAAAATACAGTAGTATATTATAGAGGGTTAAGAGTATGAAGGTTCAATGAGAGATCTTTATGCCTCCTAATTTATTATGTAATAGTTAACAATTTTGTGAGGTTTAAAAAAGGCAAAGTATAGGCTCATGAAAGTGGATTTGAACTTTATTTTGTTTCTAAGAAGATGATATTTCTATCCTTTAGCTTCAACATTCAAAACGTAGGCTTTGTGGTGGAGTTTTTTGTTGGACTGTTTACTTCCCTCCAAGTGGTATTCTGTACGCTCTCTTTATCTTTTCTGTAATTTATGATTACCTCATGTTTTGTATTGGGTTATTTTTTTATTTAAATGTCCTATCCTATTATATAAAATGTGTGATTATTTGGATTAGCTCCATCACTCAACCTAGATTGATTGATTTACTGTGGGAACCTTTTCCAAGGCTCCAATTTGTATGAGGGCCCAAGTTAGGCTCAGATTCTGTTGAAGTTAATCCCATATGCTGGAAGAAGAGTTCAATGTAGAGGGGGATGTGAAATGAAGAAATTGAAATACTTTCTATAGGTAATTTTAGGCAAGTTTCCTTTGCAGTTGATGAACTAGGCAATTTTTGATGAGTTTCCTTAGCATCCCTTTTCCAGCAGTTGATGAATTACGCGGAAACAAGCCACCAAGAAAACTATAACTACTACCACAGTTGGTACTAAAATAACACAGCGGATCAAACGTGGAATCGCAGATCCGATAATTGCCCTAGAATCTACTATAGGAAGAGGAAGAAGAACCCTAGAATCCACTAGGAAAGGGAAGAAGAAGAAGAGAGAGAGAGATAGAGAGAGACAAACATCTTTGATATTATTCCATGATTCATTTAAAACTACAGCTTACAATGTCTTAATAAAAGAAATGCAATTTCCAACTTAGTAAACTTTTCTTAAAAGAAAGCCCTAAAATTAGAACACCTATAATTAGAAGTGTAATCCTACTACACTTAGGAAACAAATTCTAATAAACTAACTCATTACTAGCTTTCCAAAGAGGAAAAAACCAAATAAATAGTAATCTATTGTCCTACGTCATAAAAAGACTAACATTCCTCATGGTAGAGTAGAAGAGATACAAGGATGAGCTCCACCTCATTTTTCCATCACCAAGAAGAAGAATAAAAAAACCATGAATGCCATATTTTTCAGGAAAAATGACTAGGTAGAAGTCATTTTCGCGGTGAATGGTAACAAGCAATTTTTGAGTCTCACACATGGACATGTATGTGAAATCAAAGATCATTGGGCATCATGAGGCGACCCACATGGTCGTGGTCCCATCCCAAATGACATCCCATGCCCATGATAAAGAACTACAAAAATCAATGGATTATCATTTCTTGGTCGTAACATAAATGAGGCTTATGCATCAAGGGTGTTGGATCATCCAATGAAGGTGTGCTCAATGACATTTGGCGGAACATGGTTTGTAGCATTTTCCATTCAGAAGCAGGTCCAAACTGTTTATCTACTAACTTCAATTTTGTGTTCTGCTAAAGCTTGTCATAGGACTTCACATAATATGAAAACTTGTCTCTGAATAATGAGAAGGAAGCAAGACCCATAATTTGTAGTCTCTTCTTCCTGTACATTTTTCTTTCCCAAGCATTGTGGTACTAGAAGTTTCAATGGTTGTCAAACCAAATCTTTCTTTACTTATTATTGTTATCCTTTGAAAGTAAAATAACGCTAATAACTAAGCCATTCGTCTTAGATGTTGAAAATCAAACCTACAAAGTTTAAAAGCAAGCCTTGAATTCATATAGGCTACGTTTGGATACCTCATGCGTGAGAGAGAGAGAGAGAGAGAGAGAGAGAGAGAGAGAGAGAGAGAGAGAGAGAGAGAGAGAGAGAGAGAGAGAGAGAGGTCTCACTCTGCTGCTGCAGCAAGGTGAAGGAGCAGCGAGGGTGAAGGTAATTGCCACAAATATTGATTTCCAAATAATGTCTTACAGAACATATTTGAAAATCAGATTTTTTTCACTGTTGTAGCTGATTTGGAAATCTAAGGATCTGATCGAGTTCCAAATCTCAACTGCAAAAGTGAGAAATCCAAATCTAAATCTTGTGGGTATTCAAACGTGGCCACGAGGGACTTGATAGGGACCATCGCATAAGACATTTCACGCAACGGCTGTTGCATGAGAGAGCAGCCACATAGGCTCAAATTTTGTCTTATTAATTTAAATCATCTGAGGTGGCTGGCTGGCTGCACTTTAGTGCAACAGCCATTCCACGAAATGCCTTATGCGATGGGCTTCGATCGACAGATGAATATGGTGATAGTATAGTTGATAAAATGAAGGTTCTTGTCTCCTCCATCAACATAACACAACTCTCAGAGCACCGGATAGACGGACATGCATCGGTTTACACAGAATCACAAGGGAAGTAATTGAAAGAGGAGCCAAATTCAGATCCGCAACACTACACCGACTGCATACATTGGTGTTTGCCTGGAGTGCCCGATACATGGAATCAACTAATTTATTAATATTCGTAAGCAATATGAAAATAGGAAACCATTCATGCATTAGATAATTAATTTCAAATATACATAAAGAGTACATACTCGTCTACAAACAACTATACTTTCTTCATACATGACAAGTTTTATTAACAACTTAAAACATAATTTTATAGAAGATACTAGGTTGTAATTGTGAGGGATGGGGGATTCAGTTCAACCATCCTTGGCTTCTTGTTAACAATCTTAGAAGAGACCTTCCCAAGTGGAATTGACGAAGGTATCGGATCATATGCGGAGACATGGACTCCCAAGGCAGCTCTACCTGAAGGGTCAGGGTTGTTGGACCACTCTGCATCCCATTCAAGAGCCTTGGCTGTGCTGCAAGCAACACTAGCACCCCCTGGGACTGTTAAGCTCGCCGAGTTCTGTATTGAAAGAAAAGTGAATTCAATTTTTTATAATTCCACCATAACATATTTCTATATAATCAAACCTAGTTTCAGCTAATTACCTGTGGGAAGAACCTTTCAAAGATCATTCTGTAGTAGTATGCTTCCTTGGTGATAGGTGTATTGTGTGGGAAGATGTGTTTTGCATTGAGCATCATTTTATCTGTCACCTGGAAAAGATAAAAGAGAGTTAAAAGAGAGAGAGAGAGAGAGAGAGAGAGAGAGAGAGAGAGACTTTACATGTTGAGCTGCATGGGCTTTGAGTCCATGAATCTAGCTGTAGCCCACACCATCACTAAACTGCTCTTTCTGCCTATAAAGAATATGCTGCAGAACAAAAAAAAAAGGTATCGTTGTTAGCTATGTTCATAAAGTTACACACACATCCAGGGATCGCATCTTAAGTGTCAATGCTTGTGGAATAGACCTTTTTTCTTTAGATTATCATACATAATTAGCGTTTACATGTATATGTGCAAAATGATTTTGACCTTTGGCAGATAAGGATTTTCTTCATCATCGAAAGCTTTCCTCAACACCCACTTCTCAATCCGTCCAAGATCTGGTTTTATCTGACACAAATCACATACACAGAAATGCATTTAAAAGCTTTTAAAAGGTATGATTACATATAGAAAAAATAGTAAATTTGTATTTAAGAAACATTTAGAAATAATGACTATAGATATAAAAAGAAATAGTAAATTTGCTAGTTTTATAGGAAATTTGCTAGTTTTATAGGAAATTTAGTAGTTATATAAACCAACGATCTATACCCAGATAAAAAGTTTTCACTGTCCAACAATTGTTTCTCTTAAGGATGTGATGGTATATAATAATGCAAGTTCCATATGTACCATCTTCCATTCAGGATCAATATCCATTGCAACATTTATGAATTGTTTATCCAAAAATGGTACACGAGCTTCCAAACCCCATGCAGAAGTTGCTTTGTTAGCTCTCAAGCAGTCATACTGATGAAGGGCCTTTATCTGTGAGACAGCAGTATTAACAGTCTATTGACCACAGTTATAAAAATTATATGATTGCAATCTCTGACATAATTGCAAAATCCATGTAACATCAAAGACTGCATCAAAGGACCTTTCTCGTGTAAGGAATTCCACAACAAATTTCTAGAGAATGTAGCAGCAAACAATTGAAAATTGGATTAAAATGTAAAGGTTTCAATAAAAAAATCAAGGAGGCCAAAATAAGAGTAATCTCAATAAAAAATCAACAAGGAGGCCAAAATTAGAGTAATCTTTGCAAAATTTGGGACTTAATTTGACCGTGAGAATGCTAACCAATATTTACACTACCATTAGCTAAGATATAGAATTGTAAACATAAGCCCAAGCTTAGAATTTACTTCAGATGGAAACAGGGATTCTAAGTTGCGCCATTTATAACAAAAATCTATTGCTAATGTAACAGTCACGTGAAAGCACAGAGTTGAACCAGATATGCACCTTGCGACATGTCTCACGATGGAACTCTTCCTTGTTAGGAGCCTTGTGAAAATACAAGTACCCTCCAAATATCTCATCGGAACCTTCACCAGAGAGAACCATCTTTACTCCTAAGGCCTTGATCTTGCGAGACATAAGAAACATGGGTGTGCTTGCCCTGATTGTGGTTACATCATATGTTTCAATATGGTAGATAACATCTTCAATGGCATCAATACCATCCTGCCATTTTACCGAAACCACAAAACCTTATTTCTTAACTTCAAGGAAAAAGAAATGTACATGAAATCCATTTTATACAACTTGAAGACAAATCTAGTTCAGCTACCTGAACAGTAAAGTGAAATTCATGGTGAACGGTCCCAAGATAATCTGCAACCTCCTTCCCAGCCTTCAAATCGGATGAACCCTAAGTAATAAACAGAGGAAATTGGATTTGTAGTAAATCCCTAGTTGAAATTCTACTTAGGGGAAAGGTATAACAAGGCATGTTATGCTAACCTCGAGTCCAACACAAAAGGAATGAAGTTGTGCTCCCCATTGCTTGGCAGCCTTGGTCCCAGCTAAATGACGTGCTGTAACAGCGGCAACTAATGATGAATCAAGCCCCCCAGAGAGCAACACACCAAAGGGTACATCAGTCATCAGCCTCTTAATCACAGCCTGTGAAATGTACAAGAAGAATTCATTTCTTTAGTAACAAGAGTCATGAAAACTAAGGAATGCACTGAGCAAACCCCATCGCACATAGATGGAAGAAAAAAGAAAGGAAGCATATAAGAGATATATGTATAAAGGACACCATGCATTTCTATTATGTAGGCTTCTATTATCATAACAAGATTAATATATGCAATTTTTTTTACTATGGCACTTTAGGAATCTCTAAATATGTGAAGCTAACTACTCTTTTTGTGCAATAATGGAATTTGATTTCGAGGTTTCTCAGTGGAAAATCTTTCAAAAAATATTGGAATTTGAGTTGCTCACATCTTCAAACGCCTTTCTAAAAACCAGTGGATCGTATGGAGCTGAAGGAATGGCCTCTGAATACCAAGGGTGGTTATACCATCTCCAAAAGCCACCTGGTAGATTAAAAAAAAACAAGTAGAAGAAGAGAGATTGCCTGCGAGAAAGCTCGAGAACTCGGACGCGTTTCGACCGAGAATCGTCCGAGCAACCTAGAACTGCTAGTATTCCACACATGACTCCTCTAAATCTCTCTCAAAAAACACAGAATAACAAAAGAACGAGTATAAGGTGATGATGAAGAAAATGGTGGAAAAAAGATCAACGTTTTTGTAGTAAAAAGAGCAAAAACACTTGGGTTGGTGAAACACTAGACACATATCAGAAGCTCTACCACAAGTCCACTATTTATAGAGACAATTGTAGAGAGAGAAAATTGTAGAGAGAGAAGAGAATTGTCGAAAGAGAGAGAGAGAGAGATTTGAAGTGGCCCCGTTGCATCTCGTGCAGAGACGAGTGCGAGGAATCGACACCGAACGAGCTATTTCCAAGAAATGGGACCCACAGAGGCTAACCTTATTGTGACACGTGTCTACACGTTCTTCTCATTTTCTTAATATTTTGGCGATGTTTATCCATTTCTGTACCAGCAGCTGACTCAGCAACGACCATCTTAGCCAATGAAGAAAGAGAAGTGCTCATTTTTCAACCGTACACGTGTCGATGAGAAGGCACCGTCAATTCTTTAGACTGCGAAAAATCTCTGCCATCCAAATTTACGGTGCATGGTGATTTCTTCAATCTGAACCGTCCATGTTTGTTTACTCATCGTGGATGGGTTTCTATTGAAAAATATCACTGTGGTCATATCTGACGACTAAGCCAAAGGAAGACTAGTGCTAATAGTAAAAGTGACATTCTTTATAAATTTTACATATCATTTCTCAACTCACGAGCTATTTCCAAGAAATGGGACCCACAGAGGCTAACCTTATTGTGCCACGTGTCTACACGTTCTTCTCATTTTCCTAATATTTTGGCGACGTTTATCCATTTCTGTACCAGCAGCTGACTCAGCAACGACCATCTTAGCCAATGAAGAAAGAGGAGTGCTCATTTTTCAACCGTACACGTGTCGATGATAAGGCACCGTCAATTCTTTAGACTGCGAAAAATCTCTGCCATCCAAATTTACGGTGCATGGTGATTTCTTCAATCTGAACCGTCCATGTTTGTTTACTCATCGTGGATGGGTTTCTATTGAAAAATATCACTGTGGTCATATCTGACGACTAAGCCAAAGGAAGACTAGATTTTACATATCATTTCTCAACTCAAATGGTTAGAAAATTCTCCATAATTGGGGCCCACAGGCTCCATGGCCAATAATCTATATTATCCATTAATTTGATCCTGATTATTAAGCAAAAAATCCTGTTCACACCACATTATTGTACAGCATTTTTTTCAATTTTATATTAATTATGGGAGAAATGATAGATGAAAGGGCGCCTTTGCCAAAATCAGCTTCAAGGGCGCCCCTATTGGTTAATTTATACAAAGTGAGCGCCCCTATTGGTTAATT
This sequence comes from Tasmannia lanceolata, assembly GCF_043159265.1. NCBI lineage: Eukaryota > Viridiplantae > Streptophyta > Magnoliopsida > Canellales > Winteraceae > Tasmannia > Tasmannia lanceolata. The sequence goes on along the minus strand of NW_027518683.1, from coordinate 46,800,662 downwards.
TATACAAAGTGAGGCGAGAAAAAAGTGAATGGTGCCTAGAAAAGTGGAAACCGTGTTGACTTTGCAAAAATCAACCAATAAGGGTGCCCTTGAAGGTGATTTTTGCAAGTGCGTCCTGTAAATCAATCAAATTTGCAGTGGATAAACAAACTCTCTTTTCAAGGGTATTTTGGACACTTTCCATCAGGAAGGGGTATTTTAGTCAATTTTCTATGAGATAAGGCATTTTGGTCATTTTCTAAGAGATAAGAAACTTTTGACTATTTTTTATGAAATAGGGGTGTTTTGGTTTTTTTAATGTTTTGGTCATTTCTAATGAGGACGTAGTATTTTGGTATAAGATTGTATTTTGGTCATTGTTTATAAAATATGGTACATTTTTTTTGGGAAGTGATATTTACGCCCCTTTTGGCTTTTGATCACCCAGCGTCAGTGTATCAATGACAAAATAGGGCTGGCAATTTCACCCGGGAAAGCGGGGATCCGCCCCGCCCCGCTTGGGGAGGGGATTCCCCGATTTGAGTGGGGAAAGGGATTTAAAAAATTCCCCGGTGCGGGGAAGGGGATGGAGTTGGCCCCGCCCCGCCCCGCATTAATGCCATTTTTTTCTTGTATTTTTTAAGTGTTTTTTTTTTTGGGAAAACTACTAGAAACCCCTTGGATCAAAGCATATCTACAAGATTCCCCAAAAATTTTCATAATTTCCATTAGTACAGTTTTGTCCCTGAAATAGCTTTTTATGTTTTCTTTCACCCATAATCCATTGGGCATTGTCCCTCATTATATTAGTATATTACCCTTAAAAATCCCTAAAATCTCTCCATCGAACCATCACTGTAAGGCAACATTAAATTCTTTGAAAATCTCCCTCCCCCAAATAAAGGCAACATCTCTCTGATGAGTGATGAGATTTTATATGGTGTGCGCTCATATAGTCCATTATTTTTCAAAAAGTAATGTATGGGCTACGCCATAGGATGATCCAAACCGTCCATTTGATAGGCTACAATTTAAAAGTACTTTACAGGCCACACCATAGATCATCCAAACCGTCCATTTGATGGGCCACAACGTAAATAGATTGCGGCCCAAAAATCATTTCCATAGGATGATTGCAACCTCCGATCTATAGAAGGTATCATAATATGCAATTCCTCTATAGATTAGAGGGTTGGGATTATCCTATGGAAATGATTTTTGGGTCACAACCTATTTACGTTGCGGCCCACCAAATGGACAGTTTGGATCATCCTACAATGTGCCCATCAAGTGGAAGGTTTGGATCATCCTATGCCTATGGTAGTATGGTGTGCCCATCAAATGGACGGTTTGGATCTTCCTATGGTGTGGCACGTACAGTACTTTTTGGCAAGTGGGATTGGGAATTAGGGAGCTGGGACTATTGATCAATTAAATGAACCTGAGAGCAACCACCTTTGTCCCCAGGTTAATAAAATGAATAAGACAAAATCTTAGCCTATGTGTGGGTTGTGTGGCTACTCTCACATGCAATAGCCAAGCCGCAACATGCCTGAAGTGATTGTCCCTAGCAAATCTTTAGTTTTAAACCTAACATTTAACAAAGTAAAGTGAGAAAGTAAAGTGATTGTCCTCGAAGGATGCGGGGCGGGGAAGGGGAGGGGATGGGGATTAGATATTCCCCGTGGGGAGGGGAGGGGGATTCCCCACCATCCCCGCAGTGGGGAGGGGAGGGGGAGGGGGAAAATTCCCCGCAGAGGGGAAGGAGTAGGGGACCCCAACATCCGGCCCCGACCCGCCCCGTTGCCAGCCCTATGACAAAAGGAAGCTAATCCTTTGATATTTGATCCAACGGCAAATCCTTAAAAAGTGGTCTGCTGTTGGATCAAATATCAAAGGTGGTTCCGCCCACACTTGACTTTACGGCCAGGCACCATATAAATCATCAAGAAACGTATATAAAAAAAAATAGCCAAGCAGCGAATATATCTCAGCCCACATCATATTTGATTCAACTGAAATCCGAAATTTATGGAATTTCATCAAAAAATCTGGATTTTATTCATTATTTAATATTCTCCCAAAATTTCGACCCAATTTCGGTAATTTCAGCCGAACTTTTGAATGAGATAAAATATTGGTTTTTTATGTTAATTTGATCCAACGATTCAGGGTGCAATCTCAATGTACAAAATAAAAATACCCTCTCTTTTACTTTTTTCTTCTTTTCCTTTCAAGTATAGGGGATTGAACATGATGCCTAATGTTGTCAAACCAACTAAGCTAGAGGCTCATTCCCTTATATACCCCTTCTCTAGAAGAGAGAAAAGGGTGGCCCGAGGCACGAGGCTACCGCCATTGCGGGGTCTAGGGAGGGCTATATATACACCGCCTACCCCCTGCTTTGCAGAGAGGCTGTTTCCGTGACTCGAATCCGTTACCACCAGGTAACAATGGAGCAACCTTACCGTTGAGCCAAGGCTCGCCCTCTTTTCTAGAAGAGAGAAATGACACAAAAATAGGGAAAATATAAGAAATGATAGAAAATAAAAAAGGGAGATGATAAATGCGCCCCCCTCTTGGGATAAATGCGCTCTTTTGAAAGGATTTTGAAAAGAGGGCGCATTTCTCTGGAGAGGGGGCGTATTTATCATCTCCCAAAAAAGTTGTAAAGATTACGAATGGAAGAAAGAATTCTTCCCGGGAAAGGATAAATTCACCCCCTCTAACTTTTCTCTTTGCCTATAGAACTTAAGGAATAACCGTGCGCGGCGCGGGGGTGGGGGATTTTAATCCGTCATTTCCCTTCTTTCGAAGAAATTAAGAGATGTCCATGTCCTGTCATGTTCTTAGGATGGATAATGATTGTGTTGAAGACAAATGACAATAAATTCCACCAGCTAATAATTTTGTAATAATTGAAATAACTATTCCACCTCGTGAATTATGTTCCATTATGAAAATGACTTTTTATTTCTTTTTTTGGTGCTTCCAGAGATGGAAAAACAACAAAATCAATTTATGAACGAACATGTTTTTCCTTATTTATAATTTTAAAAATCAAGAAAAATAGGAGAAACGTTTGTAAAAAAAAATTAGCCAAACACACCCTTAAACGACAGCGACTATAACTCAAGGCACGTCACATCATATGTCAATACAATCAAATAAATTACCAATATTTGATCCAACAATGCATGGTGCAAGCTCAATAATCCACAAAATAACAATGCCCTTCCTTTTTCATTTTCTCTTATTTTCTAGTAAGAACACGAGTAATGAACAAGCAGCCTCAATGTCAAACCATAGTTAGCAAATGTCCTTTTAAACTCTGGAAAAAATGCCTTTTATTTATAATTAAAACTGGTTTTGTAGATGAATAAAATTTTAAACCCAATTTTTTGTGTTTTTGATTCTATACTACGTTTTTTTTTTACCAATACCATACGAACTCGAATTTTTCAAGTTGAAATATGGGAGGTGATATATTGAGATTATTTTGGAATATTCCTAATATGGGATTTTCTAGGCAATTTCGTGGAAAGTCATTTTGAGCCTGACACTTTCACAATTTTGAACAACATGGGCCCACCGGAAATCACAAGTTTATCCCATTGCATCTACCACTAGTGATGAAAAAGTTCTACTTTTGAGATGATTCCAAGCCATTGATTATTTGTACGCATCAAATGACATCTTGTTATGGCCCATCCGATCAACGGTTCCAATCGATCAAAACATATGGCCAGGCAAGAGGTTCGTTTGGAAAGATTCTTTGCTCATCTGATCAACCAGAAAGAGAAAGATAGTAGTCATTATACATGGGCCCCACCGTGATCTATCTGGACCATTTGCTTAGAGGACTCATCTCTGAGACAAGATGTGCTGTTGTGGGCCCCTGGAGTAAACCCCGTAGGAATATTTCTTCACAATTATAAAAGGAAACACAGAGAGAATGACTTATTATTCTATGGCTCCTTTCTCCATTGCCAAAACTTATACGCCATGACCATTGAAAATATGTGAACGCCAGAGACATCTCTTTCTAATGCCCGAATGCTGTCTCAGTCATGGCTTTAATTCTTGAAAGCCTCTATTTTGATGCAACTTTGGTTGGAGTTACTTTATGGTTTATTTTGAAAAAGAAGTCTCCTACTTTGCCTTATTTGCAAAAACAGTCTTCTATTCAAATGGAGTCATCACATTTGAGTGAATTTTGCAGCTCCAACCTTCCCATCAATTTGTCACCAAACTACCCATGCTAATTTTTTTTAATCGAATTTGCTAGGGACCATCGCCGCAGACAGGCTGTTGCATGAGAGAGCAGCCACCTTAGATGAACAAATGAATAAGACATAATCTGAGCCCGTGTGGCTGCTCTCACATGCAACAGCCGGTCCGTGAAATGCTTTCTAAGATGGTACCTATCAAATTCCTTTTTTAATTGTAAAATGTAGAGAATATCCTTGTATTTGAGAAGACAAAAAGCTCCTCGATCAAATAAAAGAGAAATTATATGATGCCTGACCGTCAAAATAAAGGGCGGAGAGAGACAAACCCTCTCTCCCTTGATTTTTAATCCAAGGGAAAGCACAGTTTTTTACTTGTCCTTGGCTAAAAACCAAGGCAGTCAGGTTTTGTCTCCTTCCGCCCTTTACATTTTGACGGTCGGGCATCATATTCTCCAAATAAAAACCTTTCTTTAATTCATACAATTTCTCCAAATAAAAACCTTCATTTAATTTGGGAAATGATAATAGTATCCTTTCTTAAATCTACGCCTTTTCACTAATTTTGGGACCCATCCTATCAAAACATGGGGTAAAATTTGGCCCCACTCCACGCAACCTATGCGTGGAGTTGGTGGGAACCACTCTATCAACACATAGTGTAAAATGGTGAGACCCATCCGGCCATCCTACCCATGAATTTGGGTGAAGATGGTGGGCCTGCTCATGGGCGTAAAATGGTGAGTCCTACTACTTGCAAAAAGACGGCATTTCGCGGAACATCTGTTGCATGAGAGAGCAGCCACCTCGTGAATATTGACAAAATCTGTTGGAAAGTGACCCTATGTGGCTGCTCTCTCAAGCAACAGATGTTCCCGCCAAACACCTTTTGCGAAGGACAATAGCAAATGCCACTAACTTTTTAGTCTACATTTATACACCACGTTTAAATACTGTTTTTTTCAAATTTCAAACATTATTTTCATAAATATTTTTAGAGTCAGGCTAGCGAGGCAATGGTAATACCGGTCGAGGGACCGAATAAATGGGTTCTCCCCATCATGATTGGTCCTCATCATTTTGACTTAAATCCAACGAAATAAAATAAAACGCCTATTTTATCTCCTACAAAATTTTGGCCGACATTTCGGGAAAATATTAAGGCCCGTTTCGATACCCGGAATCCGGGATTTCTTCATTGTTGCTAAGAGACGAGAATAAGCGGACCAGCCTTCGTTTTTTACTCGTTTTTTGACTTCTCACCCTTCTTTCCGTCAGCAAAAGAGTAGCAGATCCTCTTATATTTCCAGGTTTTAGAAATCTTAAGATGCACGAGAGATTTTTAAAACCTGAATTTCTTACTTAAAATCCAAGAAACGCTGTCAGGACAGCATACCAGCAGCTTGATCATGACCCTCTTTTACACTGTTTTCAAACTAAAAACCTGGATTTTAAAATCTACGTATTTGGTACTAGTTCTGTGGTTGGTTCGATCTCCTAAAACGAAACGGTCAGGACAAGATCAAATCTTTCTTCTAGCGAGTTGCTGACTCTCCTTTAATTGAATTCCCGGGATGACTCTTAAGGAACTAAGCGCTTCGCTTTCCGGGCTCTCACCTCGGGCTCAGTTAGCTGACCTTCCTACTCGCTGACAGGACTGACTGACTAATAGGATCAGAAGAACCGGAAGACTGACTGGTTGGCTCACATAAGACCAGTACCCAGCCAGTAGTGAGCAAGATAACCTTTCTTTTCTTTAGAACTAGGATGAACTAAAGTGACGTGAGGGAGAAGGGAAGGAGCAGTTGGAACTGCTTGTTGCACAGTTGATGATCGGATATAAGCGGATAGCTAATCCTTCTTTCAGCGAGAGTTGTGGTCCCTCTCTTACTTACTCTTAGTGCTGTGCGAGCCTTGGTTTCATTTCTTCTTCTTCTAAGGCAGCTACCTAGGCCTGTTGAGAGCTAAGGATTGGACGGAACCCTGATGATTGGACTATCGAACAGCTGTTGGTGGGGAAGAATCTCCTTTCCCTTGATTGCTGCGGGCCTTTATTGCTGAAACTGGACTGGCAGGATCACTAGAGGGGACAGACTACCAGGACTAGTCTGTTTCCCAATAGAAAGAGCAAACAACAACTATTAGTCCAGCTTTCCGGGCTCACACAACAACCTTGGTTTGAGCATCTCCCTAGCCTACCTACTTTCCTCGCTTTCAGAAGGTCAAGTCTAATAGAGTAGAGGCAATCCACTCGAGAGGAAAGGAAAGACCTCCACTGATCTCTTAAGGTCGAGCTCAGCTTGCTTTCCTTTTGAACCGCTTCCCCCTCTTAGTCAAGCAAAAGCTCTTGACTCGGCTCCTTTCGTGGGCCACGAGGGCGGCTAGCCTGCCTAGACCTATGTGATTTTGTCTTCACATTTCCTCTAAGCCAGGATCGGATCCAATATTGGCTCTATAGTGGAAAAGATCTTCATGCACTATATCCCATCCAAGCCTAAACCTTAGCCCAGAGAAAGTCACACTTACACAACCACATGAGCAATCACCCACGACAAGACCTGAACACGCATTCTAAGGGCTTGAGGCCATTCGTTCCTCTCCTTTATAGTCGAGCTTTATAAAAGCCTTTAAGCTAGCTCCTGTTCGATAGTCCAATCAGGAAGTTGAGCTTTCTTGCCATAAGCTGATTTCAGGATTAGCTTCTTCCTGAGCGAGAGTGGGACTTTCACTTCCTTAAGAGCTGCTTTCCTCTCCCACAGCTATCCTAGTTCCATATCTTCCACTCGCACGGTCTAGTTTAGCTTGCTTTCTTTCCTTAACCAACTGACCTTTCTTTTCGTAACCTTCCTTTCGCTTTCCTATCCTTTATATTATAGTAGAGTGAGTTCCACTCAAAGAAAGAACTTCCCAAAAGCGGTTATTAAGAAAGAGTCTTTAGGAAGGATCGAACCACGTAAGTAACTAGGCGCTAACGAACAAAGGTTTTATGGCCTGAGAGTGAATTGCACTAGATCGTCAATCCGAGATTGAATACGTCCTTCTCACCCTATGGTCACAGGTCGGTCTCCGTCTGGTGGAACTACTCTCGGTTACGTATGAATTAGACTGGCTATCTAGGCAAAGCTATTGAGTGCTTGCTCTTGCTTTCAGAAGATTGTGATCCTCATTGTGTATTTATTGAATTCTTTTATTTTCTTTGTCGAGAGAGGCTGCTGAACAGAGTGTCGAAGGAAGAATCTCTTGCATCTTTCCTATCTATGGGACCAAAAGGAACGAATGTAATGTAATGAAAGGACCGGCACCTAAGAAAATAGCGAAGAGAGCTTGACTTTACCAGGAAGTACCATACCCTAGTAGTCTCCGCTGTCTCCATACCATTTCATATATGGAAGGATTATTAGCAAGAAGTTATTTTAAATACTTTTATTAATATGTTCTGTCAGAGATTATAAGAATTTTTAGAGTGATGGATCGAAATCGGTTCTTTAAGTCTTCAGCCAGATGCGAAATTCAATTCAATTCCAATGTGACGAGAACCTCATATTGAGAAGTAGAAGGGAAGGCTTTACTTATTTACTAGTAAAGGGAAAGATAAAGGAAAAGCCCGGTAAGCAGCAAGTTGAAAGAAAGGGACTTTCCAACCTTTCGCTTTCCTCTCCTAATAGGAGCAAGAGCAACCTAAACGATTAATCCTTTGGATAATGTAAGACGAGCTAGGTGTAATCACTTTCCTCTCGAAATCTCAGTCGAGCTAAACGCCTCCTCTAGTAAAGTTCTAGTAAAGTCAACGCCTTACTAATAACGGGGCGCCGATTCCATCTGTGAACGTATATTGCAATCACCGAATCTTCAAGAGTTCTTTTGTTTTTAGTGTTTTGTTTTATAGATAGATATTAGATAAGAGTTTGTCTTTTATGAACTTCTATAGGATTTGTTAGAAGATTCTTTTTACTATTCAAACTTCTCATGTATATATGGAATGCTTTAACGTGAATAAAGTTTAGAGTGTCATTCACGTTCTTTTGCAGAGAGAGCTTTAACATTTTTATTTTTGAGGTTGTTTGCAAGGCTTTATATTTCAAGGCTCAACAATACCAATTACATCTATTGGAAGTCGTGCTTGGAGTCATATCTTCAAGGCCAGGATCTATGGGAGATAGTGAATGGCAACGACACCGAGGTACCAGAAGAGGGAGCGGATACGCTACGGAAGTGGAAGATCCGTGGCGGAAAAGCGTTGTACGTATTGAAAGCGTCAATATAAAAGGAGTTGATCGAGCATATTAGAGATGCGAAAACTCCGAAAGAAGCGTGGGAGGCACTCTCATCTCTCTTTTCACGGACGAAAGATGCACAGTTGCAGTTCTTGGAGAACGAGATTGGCTCATTAACACAAGGTAATTTGTCTGTTTTTTATTATTTTATGAAAGCTAAAAACTTGTGTAATGAAATATCTCAATTATTGGAGTCTAAGATTAGTGAAAGCCGCATACGGAAAATGATTATCCGCGGTTTGAGGCCTGAGTTTAGCGGTTTTATTACTACTATTCATGGTTGGCCAACGCAACCGTCTCTCCTGGAGTTGGAGAATCTCTTGATTAATCAAGAGATGTTGGCAAGGCAGATGACCGGATTGTCTGTGAAAGAAAGTGAGGAAGTGCTTGCGGTGAATAGCAAGCGGACGTGGCAGAAAAATACGAAGCCAAAGGATGGCTATAAGAAAGGTGATCGGGCTAATAACAATGAAAAATCACATGAAAAACGTGATTTTTATTGTTATGGATGTGGCAAGCCTGGTCATATTAGAAGAAATTAACAGGCTAGGATTGAGACCGATGACGGGAATGTTGCCATCGAATCCAAAGACAAGGAGGATGATGATGATGGTGAATGGGACATGCAATCTTCTTTTGCATGTGATGTGGCAGTGGAGGAGACTGGTACGGAATTTGACTTTGAGGGGGAGATTTGTTTTGCACTGAATGTTGCGGAATCTCCTATTGTGAAGAGTCATGATTGTGAAACAAATTTGGTTGGTGATCAAGAGACACTTATGGAAGAGCGTAATGTCTCAGAAGATCATGAGGTGGAGGAGCCACTTACGGTAGATTGTAATGTCTCAAGAAATCGTAAGGTGGGGGAACCGACTTATTTTGAAGAGTGCAACTTTGACGTTTTCTTCTTGAGTTTCTTTAAGTGACCTTATATTTTGTATAGAAGTCTTCTCTCTTGTTAGGTCTAAAATTGGTAACAGGTTATGGTAGGGCCGGAAGGGCTGATTTGGCAGGGCACAGCTGAAGGCCAGATGGAGTTCTGCACTGCACACTTAAGTCATGCGCTGTACAAGGGAATCCTGCGCTGCATAAGGGCACAGACGAGTACACAAAGGGTCAGAAGACCGACCCGGAGTGGTGCTCCGGACGGGCGCTTCGACACTCAAGTCAGTATGAGCAGGAGTGCAGAGCAATGTCAGAGCAAAACACTAAGGGTCTTAGATTTTCAGAACCCTCACCTTAGCACAAGTGAAGGCTATTTATAGTGATTCGGAGCCACCTGTCCTTCCACCTGTCCAAGACAGGTGGTAGCCCCTGTATGGACCAGATCTCATACCTAAGAGGTGCAGGTGGAACCTAGGAGGTGCTGGTGGAAGTCCCTGATTGGTCCAGGCAGCATACCTAGCAGAGGACAGGTGTTGGCTTTGCAGTGGCCCCTGTGAGGGCCACGTGTCAACAGCCGATTGGTTGTATATTTTGGACCCCATCAGTTGCCCCCTGGTTCTTCGAGCCATGAGAGTGGCTGGGAGAAGCAAAGAGAAGGTCAAAACAGCATCGGACCGGCCTTAAGGCCTCTGGGCAGCTCAGGCCGGTCTCAGATTCAGCTGGAAGGAACCGTGGCTGGACAGGAGCCTCCGGGCGCCCTGGTCTGGCCTTGAAGTTTGGCCTGAAGGAGCACGGCCGGGCAGAAGGCTCTCGGTTATCCAGTACGGCCAAATTCGGCCGGGCAGAAGGCTCTCGGTTATCCAGTACGGCCAAATTTTGGACCAGAAGTCTGGCCGGCCAGGCCTCCTGAGCGTCATAGCCGAGCAGAATTGGTTCATGCGATCCTGTCCGGCAATGGCGCTGGACGGCCAGCCGGGCAGGTCTTTTGTCGTTTAGCGCTTTGTCGTCTAGCGATTGCTCCATATCCTGTCCGGCTAAGGCTGTGGACGGCCAGCCGGGCAGGTCTTTTGTCGTCTAGCGCTTGCGCCATATCCTGTCCGGCTAAGGCTGTGGACGGCCAGCCGGGCAGGTCTTTTATCGTCTAGCGATTGCGCCATATCCTGTCCGGCTAAGGCTGTGGACGGCCAGCCGGGCAGGTCTTTTGTCGTCTAGCGCTTTGTCGTCTAGCGATTGCGCCATATCCTGTCCGGCTAAGGCTGTGGACGGCCAGCCAGGCAGGTCTTTTGTCGTCTAGCGCTTGCGCCATAACCTGTCCGGCTAAGGCTGTGGACGGCCAACCGGGCAGGTCTTTTGTCGTCTAGCGCTTTGTCATCTAGCGCTTGCGCCATATCCTGTCCGGCTAAGGCTGTGGACGGCCAGCCGGGCAGGTCTTTTGTCGTCTAGCGCTTTGTCGTCTAGCGATTGCGCCATATCCTGTCCGGCTAAGGCTGTAGACGGCCAGCCGGGCAGGTCTTTTGTCGTCTAGCGCTTTGTCGTCTAGCGATTGCGCCATATCCTGTCCGGCTAAGGCTGTGGACGGCCAGCCGGGCAGGTCTTTTGTCGTCTAGCGCTTTGTCGTCTAGCGATTGCGCCATATCCTGTCGTCTAGCGCTTTGTCGTCTAGCGATTGCGCCATATCCTGTCCGGCTAAGGCTGTGGACGGCCAGCCGGGCAGGTCTTTTGTCGTCTAGCGCTTTGTAGTCTAGCGATTGCGCCATATCCTGTCCGGCTAAGGCTGTGGACGGCCAGCCGGGCAGGTCTTTTGTCGTCTAGCGCTTTGTCGTCTAGCGATTGCGCCATATCCTGTCCGGCTAAGGCTGTGGACGGCCAGCCGGGCAGGTCTTTTGTCGTCTAGCGCTTTGTCGTCTAGCGATTGCGCCATATCCTGTCCGGCTAAGGCTGTGGACGGCCAGCCGGGCAGGTCTTTTGTCGTCTAGCGCTTTGGAACCTGTGCCTCGCATTTAATGCGGACGGGGCATTTAATGCGAACGGCGCATTTAATGCGGTAGGTGACGTGGCGCACTCCGGCTGGCGGGAAAAGGGCGGGATTTTTCCCACTCTTCCCAGCCTCTCTATATATACCGAAGTTTACTCTTCATTTTTTACTTTTCACCTTTTACTCTCCTCCTCTTCTGCTCGGCTATTCAAGTTTCTGCCCGCTTCAGATCAGTGAGCCCGGAGATCTTCGTCCAACACTTCAGTTCGGTAATTTCTTTTAGCTTTTCTTTTCTCTCCTTTTTATGTCTAGCACTAGTACAGAGTCGGACTCTGGCTCGGGGGAGTCCGGTTCGATCAGTAATAGTGAGTCCGGGGGGACGGAGAGGACGAGGACGGCCTCTCCTACGGAGGCCGGTGGTGAGGAAGGAGGGATAATAGTTGTAGACGGGGATAGTGGGGACGAAGTGATCATGGGCTTGGACACAATCCCGGTCCGTGGAGACGGACCGGACCGGGCAGAAACTAGCGGTGATGAAGAAGACGTTGAGGCGGTAGTCCCTCTCTTGCGGCGTGCGCCCGTCGAGGTGATAGTGGAGGCACGGATGGAGGCCAATCCGCAGTACAACGTTGGGGCCCTGTACGAGGTGAACCGTCTGGGGCCGGACAAACTTCAGGCCGTCAGGGACAAATATTGTATCCCTGCTCGGTACGCTTTGAGGGCGGCCGTTGAAGGGGACCGGGCCAGCAACGATAGTGCAGATCTCTGCCTATACGAAGAAGCCTTCCGAGCCGGGCTTAGGCTTCCCCTGCATCCTTTTTTTGTCGCGGTGCTGAGGTACTACGGGCTGGCGATTACACAGGTCGTACCGAACTCATGGAGGACGCTGATCGGCTTCCTCCATCTTTTGGGAGTTCATCTCCGTAGGAATCCCACCCTGCCCGTCTTTAGGATGTGTGCGCACCTAAAGAGGCACAAGGACGGCGGCTGGATTTACATCAGCCAACGACCCGAAGTGAAAATGATCACTGGCATACCTACTTCCATTCACACATGGAAGAACAGGTTTTTCTACGTAAAGGACACCGAGCCGGGTTCCCACTGGCCGTTCTCATTGGATTGGAGAACGCCGGACACTCTTCTCCTTAGTAAGAAACCAGCCCTTGAGGACTACGACCACATGACCTTCGCTCTGATCAGAGAAGAGCTGAAGCGAGGTCAAACACACTGCTCAGAGTTCGAAGAGGAGGCCGAGCTGGTAGCGCTCGGGGTCAGTCGTGCGACGCCGGCACGTACGTAGACTTTTTAGGCCAGCTTTTACTTTTTTGAACTGCTCTTCAATTTTTCATAGTTCTGACTGCGTTCTGTTCTCTCTTTCAGAAATGGTGAAGCAGATGTCCCTGCTGGACAAAATCAAGCAGACCTCCCAAGCGTCCCCAGCGCAGGAGCAGCCCCAAGCCAAGGGCAAGAAAAGGAAGGCGCCGAAGTCGACTCCCCCAATGGTCGCACTGGCTAAGTCTCTGAAAAGCAGTCGGGCGACGCATAAGCTTGCCGTGTCGAGCCGGGCAAATACCGCAGGACAGAGCTCCAGGTCCGAAGGGATGACAGGGCCGGGGCAGTTCTGGGCATCGCTGCCGCCACGACGGTGGAAGGCGACAACGTCTTCCGCCCGAACTGGGCCGTGCAGAAAACGCACGGACACCGGCCTGGGGGATACCCGGGTGGCCGTGGAATTGATGTACAAGGGCGTCCTCCCACGCGACCGGCGTGAAGTCGAGAAAGAGGTGCCGGAGACCTGCAAAGCGGCAATCAACTCCGCCCTCTATCAACTCCAGGTGTACTCGAGGGACATGGCTAAGAAACGATATCTCTTCTCTGAGACGATCACAAAGATAGAGTCCGAGAAGGGCCAGCTCCATAAGGAGAAGGGCGAGCTTACCGAAGCCGTCCAGATCAAAGAGGCCGAACTCAACAGCTTACAGGACGAACTGCAGAGGGTCAAGAACCAGGCCGTGCAGGATCTCCTAAATTCGATGGAGAGGGCCGGAAAGAAGGAGAAGGCGGCCGTGGAGAAGGCCGTGAAGGAGACCGAGGAGAGGAAAGACGCTCAGCACTTCGACTTGGGCCTCCAGGCCTATAGGGCGGGTTTCCTTCTCTGCTCCAAGCAGGTGAAGAAGATTCACCCCGGCGTTTCCCTGGACGGACTGACCGTTCCGTATGCACCTCCTCCGACATCCCGAAGACATCGTTTGTGACTGATCAAGGGACCTATTGCTATCGGGTGATGCCTTTTGGACTGAAGAATGCAGGAGCCACTTACCAGCGGCTCGTCAACAAGCTGTTCAGAGATCAGATCGGCCGGAACATGGAGGTCTACGTTGATGATATGCTAGTGAAGAGCAGAAGTGCTTCCAACCACGTCTCCGACCTCAAAGAGGCCTTCCAAGTCTTGAGGGAACACAACATGAAGCTTAATCCGACTAAGTGTACGTTTGGCGTCGGGGCAGGCAAATTCCTGGGCTTCATGGTAAGCCAGAGAGGGATAGAGGCAAATCCAGTGAAGATCAAGGCAGTAATGGAGCTGACTCCTCCCAATACTATCAGAGAAGTGCAGCGGCTGACCGGGCTAGTGGCAGCCCTGGGGCGGTTTATTTCCAAGTCCGCCGAAAGATGCCTCCCGTTCTTCAACGCGGTCAAAGGTATAAAAACCGCGCCCTGGACTCCGGAATGTCAAGCAGCGTTCGAGGAGCTGAAGCAGTACTTATCCTCTCCCCCTTTGTTGTCCACACCAGAGCCAGGAGAAGAGCTGATTCTGTATCTCTCAGCGGGACCCTTGGCAGTTGCAGCAGTACTGATCAGAGAGGAGTCTAACCAGCAAAAGCCGATCTACTATGTCAGCAAGGTCCTCCATGATGCAGAGACCAGATATCAGCGAGTAGAGAAGCTCGTGTACGCCCTCATTATGGCGGCCAGGAAGCTAAGGCCGTATTTCCAGGCGCACACGATCAAGGTCTTGACAGGACGGCCCCTCAGACAGATCCTCCACCGGCCAGACACTTCAGGCCGACTTGTCAAGTGGGCCGTGGAGCTCAGCGAGTTTGATATCAAGTATCTGCCCAGACCGGCAATCAAAGCTCAGATTCTCGCAGACTTCATAGCTGAGTGTACAGTTCCAGATCCAGACCCCGGGTTGGTAGCAATTCCTTCTCCAGAAGCAGAGCTGGCTGTACCCGAGCAGCGAATCGAGTCCGAAACGGCCCCGCCCCCCGGGACTGAGTCCGTCAGCCCGCATCCGGATTTTGAAGAGCCGCTCTGGGAAGTGTACGTGGACGGGTCATCAAACAAGGCAGGCTGCGGCGCAGGACTAGTTCTCACTGGACCAGAGGACTTCGTCCTGAATTATGCCCTGAGGTTCGGTTTCCGTGCGTCCAACAATGAAGCAGAATATGAAGCGCTCATAGCTGGAATGAATCTCGCTGTTCAGACCTGTGCTCAGAGGTTGAAGGCGTACTGCGATTCACAGCTGGTCGTCTGTCAGATCCAGGGGGTATATGAAGCCCGTGAAGAGCGGATGTGCTATCGAAGCTCGCAGCATCAGGCTACACCGCTCTCAAAGAAATTCGCATGGAGTTTCTGAAGAAGTCCAGTATCGATGGCCAGCCCGTCGTAGTGATGCAGATCGACGATGAGCCGTGCTGGATGGATGAGATCATCAGATATCTGCGCAACGGAGAGCTCCCAGGAGAGAAGAAAGAGGCCCGTAAAGTCGTGCAGCGGGCGGCAAGGTTTTCACTGGACGACGAAACTCTGTATAAGAGGTCATATACCCTCCCGTATCTAAAGTGTCTCCGCCCCAGTGATGCCTTGTTAGCCCTGCAGGAGACTCATGAAGGAATCTGCGGAGAGCACCTCGGGGGCAAGGCCCTCGCCATTATCGGTAACATGTTATGGTAGGGCCGGAAGGGCTGATTTGGCAGGGCACAGCTGAAGGCCAGATGGAGTTCTGCACTGCACACTTGAGTCCTGCGCTGTACAAGGGAATCCTGCGCTGCATAAGGGCACAGACGAGTACACAAAGGGTCAGAAGACCGACCCGGAGTGGTGCTCCGGACGGGCACTTCGACACTCAAGTCAGTATGAGCAGGAGTGCAGAGCAATGTCAGAGCAAAACACTAAGGGTCTTAGATTTTCAGAACCCTCACCTTAGCACAAGTGAAGGCTATTTATAGTGATTCGGAGCCACCTGTCCTTCCACCTGTCCAAGACAGGTGGTAGCCCCTGTATGGACCAGATCTCATACCTAAGAGGTGCAGATGGAACCTAGGAGGTGCTGGTGGAAGTCCCTGATTGGTCCAGGCAGCATACCTAGCAGAGGACAGGTGTTGGCTTTGCAGTGGCCCCTGTGAGGGCCACGTGTCAACAGCCGATTGGTTGTATATTTTGGACCCCATCATCTCTCTTGTTAATTCCAAAGTTTATTCTTCTTCAAGAATAACAAAGAGGTTCACACCATCTTATCTCCCTTCCCTGAAAGTTGATGTTTTACCTGTCTTTTCAACAGCAAGCAATGGAAAAGCAAGCGGTCGAAGGGTCTACTTATTATCAATATACGGGCAAGAAAACGGATGTGCGTTAGCCTGTATTGTATAAGGGATGGGGGCTTTCTGGATACGCAGATTGTAGAAACCAGGTTTTTAGTTTGAAATCAGTGTAAAATAGGGTTCATGATCAGGCTACTGTGTGCTCTCCTGGCAGCATTTCTTGGATTTAAGCAAGAAAATCAGGTTTTAAAAATCTCTCCTGCAACCTGAGATTTCTAAAACCAGGAAAATGGGAGGATCTTCTACTCTCTTGCTGATGGAAAGAAGGGAGAGAAGTAAAAAATGAGTAAAAAACGACGGCTGGTTCACTTCTTCTCTTGTCTCTAACCCTCTTACACTGTTTTCAAACTAAAAACCTGGTTTCTAAAATCCGCGTATCCAAACGACCCCTATACGCGGATTTTAGAATCCAGATTTTTAGTTTGAAAACAGTGTAAAAGAGGGTTCATGATCAGGCTGTTTGTGCTGTCCTGGCAGCGTTTCTTGGATTTTAAGCAAGAAAATTAGGTTTTAAAATTCTCTCCTGCATCCTAAGATTTCTATAACCATGAAATATGGGAGGATCTTCTACTCTCTTGCTGATGGAAATAAGGGAGAGAAGTAAAAAATGAGTCAAAAACGACGGCTGGTCCGCTTCTTCTCTTGTCTCCAACCCTCTTTTACACTGTTTTCAAACTAAAAACCTCGATTCTAAAATCCGCGTATCCAAACGGCCCCTAAATGATTATCTAAAATCGAGTTTTTTGGGTGAAATCCCCTAAATTTTCGATGAAATTTCGGGTAAACGAAATTTCGAACAAAATTTCTAAATTTCGGCCGAAATAAATGACCATTTCGTGTATATGCGATTTCGATTTCGTTCTCGACACCCTAAATTTTGGATTTCGGTTAAAATTTAAAACCATGCTCCCCATAACATCACAAGTGATGTAATTCAGCCCTTCGTTTAGGAAAATCAACAAAAAGTAGATTATTTTTTGCCTACGTAGCACGTGCAATGTCATTGTTGGGCTCTCATCGGTCTTATTCTTGGTCACAATATCATTTTCGATATTTTTATTTCGAAAATCTCTAACAATAACAACTAATAAAAATCGCCGACAATAACAAGAGATATTGAGAAGCAATTGGCTTTTGTAAATTTTGTAGACCAAAAAAATCTCTAGCATTAAACATTTCAATCTTGAAATTTAGGATTTGTACTTAAAAGAAAAAAATGTATTGCTACCATCCAACTGAGAATATTTTTTGGGCACGGCCAATCTATTGTGGGAACCAAACAAATGGCGATTATTGAAAAGTGGTCTCCACCTGTAGTTTTTCTGACATTTATTATAAAAAGAAATTTGCTAGGGACCATCCCACAAGGCATTTCACGGATGGGTTGTCAAATGGAGAGCAGCCACAAAGGCATTGATTATGTCTTATTCATTTTTTTCATCTGAGGCAGCTGCTTTCACATGCAAAAGCCCATCCTTGAAATGCCTTGTGTGATGGTCCCTAGCAAATCCCTTATAAAAATTATGTTGGGAAAATTACATTTACACTCCCATCTAGTTTCTGACACATTCAACTCTAACCCTGACTTTCAAAACCTGACAAGTATACCCCTTGAGGTTTCAATTTGTATAAGTTAGACCCCCTCCGTCAACGGTCCGCCAGTTTAACCAGACGGAAAGACTGAAAGTAACCATGGTTAATATTTTGAGGACAGAAATACCCTCATTTGCAGAGGGATTAGGGTTACGCCATTTACCACCATTGTCGTCGCACCTCCAGCCACCACCGCCGTCGCCACCTTCGACCACCGCTGCCGTCACCATCTCCGGCCACCGCCATCACCTCCACCACAAACAATGAAACCCCACCCCATGGTTGTATCAAACCCATATTTCAAGAAAAAAAATTGTTAAAAACAAAAAAAAGCCCTAAAATATTAGGGTTTCTATGCAAATCATAATAATGATATAAATGAAGACAAATAAAACTCCTAATTGAGGGTTTATGTTGATAAATAAACAAGTGTTTGAATCAAACTCTAATTTTCAGTTTTCAAGTATAAAAACCCTAATTTTCAGTTGGGGAAGACGAGGGCAATTTGGTCATTTCTGCCTTGCCGTCTACTCTGTCACGTTAAAAATACCTCAGGGGGTGTACTTGTCACGTTTTGAAAGTCAGGGTTAGAGACTTAGAGTTGAATGTTTTAAAAACTAGAGGAGGTGTATCTGTATTTTTCCCAATTATGTTTAGAAGTAATGAGAGCTCATTACCCAAGAAATCTCTAAAGATCTGCACCCAACTTTAAAACACTACACAACCTCTCCGTTCTCAATTTAAAAGTGATTTCTTAACAAAATTCTAACATCGCCAGTGTAAAGCCTTTCAAAATAAAATAAAATAAAAAACATCTTCCGTGTAATCTCTATCTAAATTTCTAACATCCTACGTGTAATCGCTATCTATGTTTGCAAGATGTTGAGTTCTACTCTTGGAAATGGCACAATAAAAGAATAGAATATAGTCCGATTGAGATTTGTTTAAATGATGTAGAAAACGTGTTGTGGTTGTTCCACCCCATAGTTAGTAAAAACTATTCGGCAACAAAAAAACAACGAAGATAGGAAAATTCAGGTTTAATATAGTATTGAATAAAAAAGGGAAATGTTATCAGCACTACCGTATTTTGATAAGGGCACTCCTCACTTTATTAAAAGTACGGTATGGCCCGTACCATAGGATGGTCCAAACCGTCCATTAGATGGGCCACAGCCTAAATAGGTTGTGCCGCTAAAATTATTTCCATAGGTTAATCCCAACCCTCCGATCTATAAAGGGTTAGGATCAACCCTCTAACATTCAGATCGGAGGGTTAGGATCAACCTATGGAAATGATTTTTGGGGCACAACCTATTTAGGCTGTGGCCCATCTAATGGACGGTTTGGATCATCCTGTGGTGAGGACCATACCGTACTTTTAATAAAGTGAGGAGTGCCCTCATCAAAATACAGTAGTGCTGATAACATTTCCCATAAAAAATCATAATAGAAATGGTCAAATAAACAAAAATAAGAAAAAATGCATTTAATTTTGGGCAGTGATAAAGCGACTCCCCAAATTGATAAATCGACTCCCCATGTGTCTTTCTCTCTCCTATAAGCTAGCTCCTATTCGATAGTCCAACCGGGAAGCTGAGCTTTCTTGCCATAAGCTGATTTCGGGATTAGCTTCTTCCTAAGCGAGAGTGGGACTTTCACTTCCTTAAGAGCTGCTTTCCTCTCCCACAGCTATCCTAGTTCCATATCTTCCACTCGCACGGTCTAGTTTAGCTTGCTTTCTTTCCTTAACCAGCTGACCTTACTTTTCGTAACCTTCCTTTCGCTTTCCTATCCTTTATATTATAGTAGAGTGAGTTCCACTCAAAGAAAGAACGTCCCGAAAGCGGTTATTAAGAAAGAGTCTTTAGGAAGGATTGAACCACGTAAGCAACTAGGCGCTAACGAACAAAGGTTTTATGGCTTGAGAGTGGATTGCACTAGATCATCAATCCGAGGTTGAATACTTCCTTCTCACCCTATGGTCACAGGCCGGTCTTAATTTACAAAGAAAGTGATGCAACCATGAATAGTAGTACTATGGGACTAACATATCATAAGCGTATTTTAGTAAGGCTTTGTTTCTTTGGACGTAAAATGGACTTAAACCAATTGTTCCAAGTGGAAAAATGGGTGTAAAATTTCTTAGCAAAATGGAATCCCAAATCGATATTGGAATGATGGTTGGTTACATGTCTTCGGATTCAGAGTTTGTATAGGCCAGACGTGCCTCCCTATTTTTTGCATTTTTTTTATATATAACTTGTAAATGAAGACTTGTATTATTGTGTATTTTCCGGAAGAGAGTAAGGTTGAGATCTGAAAGGACAATCATCACATGGGTGAATAGCCCACCTCAAAGCTGAATTTGTCTTATTCATTTAATTCATGAGGTACACTCTCGCAAAATTGCCTTTGCAAAATTGCCTAAACACTCCTAATATTTTAATACGTAGGGAAATGATATTCGAACTCCCTTGTTTTGATATTATTCCGCACTTTATTAATTGAGAAATTAGACAGTTTTGATTAGCTATAAAATGCATAGGAAATGATATTTCCACCGCCTGTTTTGTTTGTATATATTTTCCTGAAAATAACTTAAATTTAATGCAAACCCAGTACAAAAGGGTAGAAATGCAGTCTCTTTAGATAGGGTTGGAAATGCTGTAACATGTAAGTGGAGATATCATTCCTCATAATATATATGGTCCATATGGAAGTGAAGTGGGATTGGTAACACCCTTTAAAATGAAGAGAAAGTGAGTACGGATGGCATTTTGTAGTGGGACCCATTGAAAGATGATGACGATGTTGTGGGAACCATTGGCACTAGATGCTCGTCACCAATAATGTAGTAGGTGCCTCACGAGGTGTACAAATAACAGCTATTATTACATACTAGCAAAAAACCCCGGCCGACAAAGAATTGTACATATCACATCATAGGTTGATCTAAACCGTCCATGTGATGGAACACAACATAAATAGGTTGTGCCCAGAAAATAATTTCCATAGGCTGATCCTAGCCCTCCAATCTATAGAGGTTTCCATAATTGTTGTTCCTCTTAGGTGCTCAGAATTTGTCAATATTTTTACAGGTATCCTGCATTCATAATATCAAACTTTCCGTAATTTGACCCGCCCATAGTGAATAAGGAAAAGTAGTTTTTTCATCATCGTTAGGGGTGCAACTTGGGTCTCAACCCGACCCAACCCAATTTGCAATTTCCTCAACCCGACCCAACCCGATTTCCAATTCGGGTTGGGTCGGGTCGGGTTGACCCGATTTGATATGGTACATACCAATTGTTGACCACCTCAACTCAGCCGGGTTGTTTTGGATTTTGAGAATCAATTATGAGTCACCAATAATCAGTTTTTAACTCACAATCGGTTCTCAAAATCCAAACCAAACAGGGACTAACAATTAACAAAGGGAAATGTTATCCACACTACTATATTTTGATGATCACACTCCTCACTTTATTAAAGTACGGTATGGTTTGCACCATAGGATTATCCAAACCGTTCGTTGTGGACTATGGAAACTTTTTCAATGCTGAAAAAGAAAAACATATATACAGAACTTCTTCAGATGGAACCTAAATTCGGGTTTCGGGTCAGGTCGGGTTGCCCGACAGCCCGACCCGACCTGACCCGATTTCCAATTTAGGTTGATTTTTCCCAACCCAACCCAACCCGATTTGCGAAAAAGCTTAACCCGACCCAACCCAAATTCGGGTCGAACCCGTCGGGTTCGGGTTGAAGCTGACCCGCGTGGGAACATCCAAGTAACAAAGATGTTTTCAAATTATATATAGTGCTAATGTCCTCACTACCATATTTTATAATGGCACTACTCACCGTATTTTGATGATCGCACTCCTCATTTTATTAAAATGTACGGTATGGCCCGTACCATAAGATGATCCAAACCATCCATTAGATGGGCCACTGCCTACATAGGTTGTGCCCCAAAAATAATTTTCATAAGTTGATCCGAACCCTCCGATCTATAGAGGGTTATAGGTTGATCCAAACCATCCATGTGATGGAACACAACATCAATCGGTTGTGCCCGTAAAATTATTTTCATAGGTTGATTCTAGCCCTCCAATCGATATAGGCTGATCCTAGCCCTCCAATCGATAGAGGTTTCCATAATTGTTGTTCCTCTTCAGGTGGCCGGAATCCGTCAATATTTTGCAAGTAATATAAAGTAGTTCTTTCGTCATTGTTATATATCTTTACCTCTTCTTGGTAGTTTTTTTTCGGTAATTGTCATAGACAGGTACCTGTGTGGCTGTGTCGGTACTTTTCGTATGTAGATTACGATTTTACCCTCAAATAATTTCTCATAGAGATAGATGTTAGATATCAGCAAAGGGGTTAATGGTAAAAGAGTAAAGCTGCCATGTAAATCCCAGATAAAAAGCAAAGAAATTCTTTTTTTCTCTAGCTATATACCAGATAAAAAGAAAAGAAATTCCTTTTTTCTCTAGCTATATACCAGATAAAAAGAAAAGAAATTCATTTTTTCTCTAGCTATATAGTAGTAGATCTGTTTTTTGCTCAAGGGTGTGGAACTTTCTCTCCAAAGAGGAATGCTAAACTGAAAGGCGCCCTTTGGAAAAACTAGCAGCAAGAGCGCCTCCACTGGATCACGTCATCAAAGTCTTTGCCACTGATTTTTGCAAGGGGCACGACCTTTGGTGCTCTCTCTCTCTCTCTCTCTCTCTCTCTACAAGTGGCATGGATATTGATCCTGTTTTTTAGCAAAATGGAATCCCAATAATTAAATTTTTCCTAATTTTTTTTCAAGGAAAATAGCAACACTTCTTGGACATTGAAATTTTATCTTCCATAGAATTTTTTGTAATGGAAAAAATATTACTTTTTATAATTTTCTTTTCCATAGATCCAAACATGCACCCGATGAACTCTATCCTTAACTAACAAACATGCCTTCTTAGCTACTCTTGTGACGTGTCAGAGGGTCTATTCTCTCTCTATCCTTATCCTTAAACAGACAACAAACAGCCCTACTTAGAAACCGATGGAAATTCGGTTAGGTTCTGGGTTTGGGATCCCGGAACCGAAAACCGAACCGAGAACCGACCCTCACCTTAAAACCCAATGCCTCATCGCTTGATAAAATCACCCCACTCCCTTTTAATTCACCCCTCTTTAACGTGTTGCTTTGCCTTTAAAATTTTAATTCACCCCCCAAATTTGTGCTTGATTATTCCAATTTGTGCATGTTTGTAGGTCATATATAATTTTTGCATTGCCCAAATTTGTGCAAATTTGTACCTGATTATTCCAAATTCGTGCATGTTAGTCTTTGTAGTTCATATATAAACAGGACTGAACCGATTATAAATACGATTAGGCAAAATATCTACATTTGGTGAAGGTTGGGTAAACCCAGAACCGAACCGAACCGATTATATATGGTTCTGGTTCGGTTCGGTTCCAAACATATATGGTTCGGTTCTGGTTCCAATTTCAGGGAACCGATTATATATGGTTCGGTTCGGTGGTTCGGTTCTGGGTATACCCCAAAACCGAACCGAACCGAACCATGTCCACCCCTAATGCTTATCCTTTTTCATGCTTATTTAATCAGAGATGCACAAATCATAGTCCAAGAAAGATCCATTCCTCAAAAATCATAGACCATCTTAGAAAAAATGCAAGTGATGCTCAATGACATGTTTTGATAGGGTGGGTCCCACCAACTGAATTCAAACCCATGCATCGTGTGGGTCCTACCATTTTGCATCATGTTTGGATGGGGTTGGTCCTACAATCTCCACCTGAGCCCATGCGTATAGTGGGGCCTTCAATTTTAAGGGTCATATTTTGATGGGGTAGGCCCTTTTTTACACCCATGCATAACAAAACTGGTTTATATTCTCACACCCTTGCTTCAAAACTTTATCATTTGGCTGTCACGCGTAATTTGGTCTTTCTTAAGGTAATTTTTTGTCTTTACACATATAAGACGTTTTGGTCCTCTCCAATAGGAGTGGACATGGTTCGGGTCCAACCCGAGGAACCGAACCGAACCGGTCACTTTGGTTCGGTTCCAATTTTAAATGGTTCGGTTCCGGTCCAGATTTTTCGGAACCGATCATATGTGGTTCGGTTCTGGGTTTGGAATCCTGTGTTGGGTATATAATATAACCCATGTATGTTCCAATATAAGCCCAATAAGATAATGGACCGGTGCAGTGGGCCTACATGGGCTAGAGTCCATTAACCATTCAATAACCCTAGTGTATCTCTATATATAGGGGTTGGAGGCAACAAACTAAGTATTCCAAACTAGATACCTAGGGTGTAATGCTTCAAGCAACCTTGCTTGACTCTAACATCCTGGAACCGAGAACCGAGCGTGATGCGACCCCTAACGGATAAAAACACCCTCGTCCCCTAGCGGATAAAATCAGCCCCCCTTTACCATGAACCCTTGATAATTTGCACCCTCCAAATGTCCCAAAACATCATATGGATTCTATCTTCTCCCCCGGCCAACCATGATAAATCCTACTAAAATCATTGATTGTAGAGACTCTTATGCCTATTTGATGTGGACGCAATGATGAATATTTGATAGAAAACTAATATAACTGCTTGTAGTTCATGGAGCAGAAAACAACACAAAAATTTTCTCTATTGAGAAGATTAGACAAAATATCTCTATTTGGTCAAAGGTTGGGTAAACCCAAAACCGAACCGAACCGAACCGAACCGATCAAGTTCGGTTCGGTTCCAAAGATAAATGGTTCGGTTTTGGTTCCAATTTCTCGGAACCGATTATATATGGTTTGGTTCTGGGGTAGCCATGTCCGCCCCTACTCTCCAATGCATTAAAAATAAATCAAGCATTGGTATTTTGGTCATAAATTGATGGCATGACCCGATTTGCAAAATTCACTCAAACATGATGACCCTTTGTAAATTGTCAAACTAGAAGACTCTCTTTGCAAATAAGGCAAAGTGGAAGACATGTTTTGATATCCTAAAGATTTCACGAACCAACACGCTACTAAGACAATGAGATGCTAGTATTTTGTTTTCCTATTCCATGTCAAGAGATATCACATGTCAATAGCCATGACTGTTCGGGACCAGGCATCTTCTTACATCAAGGTATTTTTTGATATTTTAAAGATGTCACGAACCCATACGCTACTGAAACATTGAGATGTGCTAACCAAAGACTTGAGTGTAGACATTGTTATGAATTATTACATATTTCTACATCAAGGTCCCCCCTTCTGTTGGGTTTTAGGGATTTTTCTTCTTTATCATGTTTAGCAACCATGAAAAATTGTTTCATGGAATCTTCGTTGGCCCAATTGTTATAGAGGAGCTCAGAAAAGGAGAGGGGAGAATTGAGAGAGCAGGAGTGGAAAGAGCATGGATAGATCTTGAGAATTCATGAAAAGCAGTGAAAGAATATTCGCTACTTAAAATTGGTGTTTTTCCCCCTATTTTGGGGGCTTTCTATGCTCACCTCACTCCCACACTCTCGAATCTCTCCCTCTCCACACATCTCTTACAACTGGTCTCACTAATATTCCATGAAATATTTTTCATGGCTGCCAAACATGCCCTAATCTGTAAAATTTGTCCTCATTATTCATTGAAAATTATCAAATGGCTAAAGAGTTTGACTTTTCAAATGGTTAAATTGTTAAATGCTATATAGGGAATGTACATGTACAACAGGTTACAAGGAATTGTTCTTTAATGGATTATAAAAAATAGAAAATGCTACCCTATTGATTTTTTTTTGAAATTCCACAAGAAAAAACACATTTCTTACGTATTATTTTGAAATTCTGAAGAAAAAAATAACTTTCCTCTACGGATCATTTTAAATTTTTCTACGGAATCAGGCATGTCCCTACAGATTTGTTAGTAGGGAAATTGTATGTTTCTCTACTTTCTTTTGTATGTAGAAATCTACTCTTCTGTTGAGAATCACACTGTTTACCTATGAATTTATCCATGTCCCTACAAAATAATCAATAGGGAAAGTGTACTTTTTCCCTACGGTATTTATTAACTTCCTTAGGGAAAGTCTAGTCATGTCCCTATGGAATTAATCCTTAGTGATAGGTGGCCTTTCTCTACGAAATTCAATTCCATGGGAAAATGGCTTTCCCTACCCCTACCTAGCTTACGGAAGTTGTACATGTTGAAACCCGTAGGGAAAATCCTTTTAACTATAGATTTTGGAACTTTTACCTACCGATTTGTTCGTAGGTGTAACCCAGATTTGTTGTAGTGATGAATGGAGTTCCATAAGGATACAAAGCAAAACGTGGCAAAAAATCATGATGATAGAATTATTGAAGGGCCATATTTGGCAACCTTGAAAAAATATTGCATGGAATATTTGCGGGGCAACAATAAGTGTGGCAGATTATATAGCCTGGTCGGGAACTCGATGACTAGTGCTCCTAAGATCTCGATAGCTAGTTGGGAACAGAGTAGTAGCGTGCACGGGTAGGGTCACTTTCGCATTTGGTGTTTGTACATGTTTTAGGTTTTAGATGATAATGAGAATGTAATAGTACTTGCGTTGGAGAGGATGGATCGAGATCCCTCTCCAAGGTTGACTAGGTGAGTCAACGGGTTGGGAGCTACACACTAGCATTGGCCTTGTTAATTGAATCGGGAGGAGTCTGAACCAGAAAGATTAGATGGTGTGTAGTTGGGTACTTTAGAAGGCCAATGGTGGTTTGCGACGACAGCAGACCGGTGGCAATATCGAAAAATCTCCATGTGGTTGGGAAACAAGCCAAGGTGGAGATTGTTGGAAATTGCCTTGTTTCCCATATTGCTATTTTGGTGGGAAGCCAAAATAGAAAGAGAAAGCTAGGGTTAATTGTTTTAAGGGAAAGAAAAATGTTAAATTGATTTACTGTCTGTGGGGTAGCTGCTGCATGGAAGAGAGTGGGTAATCTTCGTGTGGTGAGTGGCGGCTAGAGAGAGAGAGAGAGAGAGAGAGAGAGAGAGAGGATTTTTCTTTGGGTTTCTTCTCTAGTTACTCTCAAAATTTTCTCTCGGGTTACTCTCAATATACGGTCTTGCGTGAGAGAAGCAAGAAAGAGGTTGTGGGTTTGTGTGATTTGGACTAATCCATTGTAATCCTTGTATATTGTTTTTCTCATAGTGAAGATCGTTTTCTCTCCCGTGGATGTAGGCATCTTACCGAAACATGTAGATCTTGGTGTTCATCTTGTGGTTTGTGTTTACTTTTATCTTTTCCATTTATTTGTGCATGATCGGATTAGATTTGCATTAGATTTGCCCTGCGGATTTTCTCAAGACTCCACTCATGCCCTCTCAAGTCTCTTCTCCTACATATCCTTCTCAGCTGCTATTTCACAATTGGGCTAACTGAAATCCCATGAAATTAATAAATTTCCATGGTTGCCAAACATGCCCTTAAGTTTCCTTTGTTTCGAGGAACCTAGTTTATCTTTGTCAAAGACAAGCTTGTCATGTTTCATGAGGAAGCCTACCTTATATCATGAAAAATGAAAACCACAAGCTTCCTTTATTTTGAGGAAGCTAGTTTATTTTTATCAAAGACAAGCTTGCTTGTTTAATTTGGAAGCTTACCTTTTTTTCATGACAAAGATGCGATGGTCCAAATCAATACTTAGCTAGCAAGAAATGGATGGGTCTTCCAGTTTGTTTGTTTCAAGCTAAAATTTCAATGTGGATCTGAACAGCTATGGTCATTTGTGATTTGGGTTTAGTTTATTTGGGTAGATGCTTTTAATTTGATAATGACACTCCACTCTGTGTTTACACCCTGTCAATAGATATTAGCTGCTGTTATAGGCCTAAAAATGTTGCTAAAACCAATTAGCAAAGTATAAAATAAAGAAAAGAGTGCCATCATCAAAGCAGGGACTGCAGCCATAATTTACCAATTAGCAAAGTAATGTTGAGAGCTTCTTTAAGCCTCCCTTATTCAATCACTATGCCTCCATTAGATATTCTTTAAGTCTCCGTTAGAGCTTCGTTTAGTTTGTTCTCAATTCTGTTAGTTGCACACATTTTTTACTTCGTATTTTTCAGACATTGTCTATGGCCCCCATTCTCCTTCAAATTCATGGTATATATCTTTGGTCTGTGGCCGCAATTTTCCTTCATCTTTGTAGAAACAGTTTGTTTATGGGCCCCCATTTCATGTATTCAGCACACTTTCTTCTTGCACTGTCCAAGACTTTTTGCTTTAAGGCCCATCTTTACGAAGCCCATTAACGCATTTACAAAACCCATCTTTAATTCAAACCTACTACATCATGTCCTTTCTACTCCATTCATGTGTGCCAAGCCTATTTTGTTGTGATATACTGCAGCCCATTCGTAATCTGGCCCATTTAGTTTAGGCCCATTCATTGCCCAGCCCATTGGCTAGGCCCACTTTTGTTGACCAGGTCTTAACCTGATTTTCCAAATCGGGTCAGATTGGCCTACAGCCAAAACATAATCATAGTTAGGGACGGGATTGGGTCCAAGTTGGGTCTCGGCTTTTCCAAAGCCTCAGTATTAGGGGTTCAACTCAGGTCGGGCGGGTCGGGTTTTCCAAAACCTTGCCCTACCTGAGAATTATCTTGGGTTGGATCCGGTCTAATTTTTTATAGGATAATCGGAGATTCCTAAACCCGACGCTACCCAAGATAGTTTCTCGGGTCAGGTCGGGTTTTCATTTTTTAGCGTAGGATAGTGACTGATTTTAAAGATTGTAGAAAAGAAACAAATCTTCACACCAAAAATTTCTAAATTTATGTCATCAAGTGTATAACTTTAAGAAGGACACTATATTTTCACATAACAGACATGATCACCTAAATCAAAACAATTGTATGAATATGTTGGAAAATAATTTTCAATGTTATTCAAGCGATATTTAAGAAAGTCACAGTGCACTGTGGACTCCGATCCGAGAATGCCGAGGGACGGATCCCCCTCGCATCCTTTGGATCTCCACATGTGAAGGAGAGCTCTACTAAGGAACTCTCGAAATAGTGCCTTCACAGCATGAGTGACGATATATGAGATACTTCTTGATTCGGAGACAAAGCCTAGAACCAAGAAGTACCTAAAATGAAGAAGAGTCGTCATCCAGGGAAGTCGGCCCTGGAACCCATAAGATACTCTGTTGCAATGGATAACCAGAGATAGCAAAGGCCCGTGCCTGGTTACGAGTTGGGAGGGTGTTAGGCATCCAACTCGCCCGAGCGCACTCGGCCTCTTATGCCATTTTTATTATTTTCAAAGAATTTTGAGCTGAAATCATGTGAAATGAGAACAGGCATCCCTGAGAAAACGTCTACCTAGGCATGCATGACCCAGGGATGGGCAAAGAAAGCAAACAAGACCTAACCCATCACATCTAATCTTAACTCAACAGATCTAAGAAAGCAGTAAACAACCACATGCATAGCTACAGTTAAGCAGATAATAATAGATATGATGAGATAAGCAGGAAAAGCAGTAAAGAGATACATCTAAGCAGATAAACAAGAATGAATCAATAAATGCTACAGCTAAGCATGCGAATGAGTATGTGAAACTATGCAAAGACGTAATGCTAAGAAAATAGTAACTAATCACATGCTAGAAAAGTAAGAAAGCTGAAAGTAAACACATGAGAAACTAAAGACAGACACGCGATAAGCTAAAAGATGCAAGGAAAGGAAGAAATCGGGAAATCGACGGTATACAAGGACCAGAAATGCCAGGATAAAGAAAAAAAATGACATACAATAGGCTTATGGAGCGATTCTAAAGGAATCAAGCCTAGCGATCCTGATCCGCTAAAGATCGGACAAGTCTCGCGGTCGTCATAGCCTATCGTTGGATTCAACGAGGATAATCCCTGTGAATGGGTCATGCTATGTTATCACCCATCCCAAAACCCGATAAAACATCGGAAAACTGATCAAAACCGGAAAACAACGATCAAAATCGAAAATGGAATGAAAAGAGGGTTCCGAGTGACCTAGCAATCACTATACTTGCCCATCTTTAGTTTTTAAATTTTTTAGTTTTTTTGCTTTAAAAGGTTTGAAAAGATTTATTTACAAAGTTTAAAAGAATTTATTAAAAAGGTTTGTGTTTAAATGATTTTTTTAAGGGTTTGAAAAGTTTAATTGAAAAAAGTTTGGAA
The DNA here is from genome assembly GCF_043159265.1 of Tasmannia lanceolata. NCBI lineage: Eukaryota > Viridiplantae > Streptophyta > Magnoliopsida > Canellales > Winteraceae > Tasmannia > Tasmannia lanceolata. Next base: position 46,770,915 of record NW_027518683.1, on the reverse strand, counting down.
AAGATTATTGAAAAAAAAGGTTTGCAAAGTTTTATTTGAAAAGTTTGACTGGACTTGGGATAAATCCCAAGCTGCCTACGTACCCTGTGAAAAGGGATCAAACCAACGTCGTTCGAAACAGCTTTTCGAAATACACTCCAAATGTTTTTTAAGTTTTTTGTTGTTTTTGGATTTTTTGTTATTTGATTTTTATGTGTTTTTGTTTATCCCTTTTGATTAAAAGGGGTTTTGGCTCAGAAGGTTGCCGTCCGTCCCCGCCTCAACCCAACAAAGTATTCCCATGATTAATGGAATCCCAAAGCTCAAAGAGGATCCCGAGGAACGTGCAAAGAGTAATCCGGAAGAAATGAAGCAAACCGCGAACGATAGAGATGATCCCGAAAAAAATTGAGGAATCACAGATCTGAGATGACTCCCAAAACCGTACAAAGATCTTAAACACTGAGGTAAATTATGAAGGAGAACCGAAGATGAGAAATGGCGAGGGGTTTGTTGCTTGGACTGACTTATTCCATACGAAACGAAGTCAACTCCGCCCTGATAAGAGAAATCAGCTTGTTCCATAAGGACGAAGTCAATCTAATCGCAAATGAAAGAATAGGGCCAAGTGCCCAGGCTAAAGCTCGAGGAGAAGAGAGGGATAGATCGGTTTACAATGCAATCAAGGCTTGGACAAGGGAGCAACCCAACAGATCCATAAAATTCTTATCGAATAGAGACCATCACAAACGAACAACAATGTGAACACTACTTCCCACGAGGAAAGAACAAAATGACAGGCTAGAAAAACAACCAGGAAGCAGAGGGCCCAAATCAAATTCATCCTCGATCAGATTTTAGTGATGATCACATCTGTGACTTAATATACATGGGCTAATTTTAACAATCACACAAAACCGCTTCAATTCACGTCATCAGAAGACCTCAGGATTAGGAATTAGAGCCCAATAAAGATAAAATTTTGACAATCTTATTATTCAAATTTCACTTAGAGGTACCAAAGCTAAGAAATGGCTTATGTATGACTCAAAATCTAGTAGACAATCAAAGTCATAAAAGCCTGCAAATGTAGCTTCAAAACCCTTACGATCCACTCGGGCTGAGCTTCAACATGAGTATAATCTCAAAGCTAAAGATGGTGTTGTGTATCATTTCAAAATCTTAGCAAATTTCATACCCAACATGATAAAAAAAAAATTCAACAGAAATCGCACCATGTTAGAACTGATGACGATAGGATAACCACTAGCTGAACCCAAGTTGCCTTCTCCCAGATATTTTTCAGAATTAACAAGATGGGCTGCCCCAGGATCAAGGTTTGATCCCCAATCGTCAATTATAAGAAAAATTCACATTCGAAAGAGAATGGGGGTCAAGTCAGCCCTCTTAATCTAGCTAAATGCGAATATTTTACAAAGAAGGCAGCACCATTAAACCATTCCAATAACTAGGCCTCGAAGAAGAAATTGCGATGAAAACTGTAAACAAAATAAATTTCTATCCCTATCTTCTTCACAAGAAAAACCTAAGATAGCAGCTTGGGGTAATCCTAAAAGTTAATCCCTACTCTCAGTGGAAAAAAAAAAAAACAATTCTAACATTGGGATCATTAGGACTCGGCTACAGATTTTCTAAAGCGATTAAAAGAATAGAATTAAAATTAGCTTCAAGCAGTCATGGAGGTGGAGTATTGCAAATGAGTTACCCGAATGAAGAACTATTGATTTCAACAAGCGTGAGGTTGTCGAGATTGATGGTCGAAATCCCGGTAGTTGGATTTGGTGACATGAACGAAATTGCACAAAACCTTCTTCTCCTCTGTTCATTTTTGCTAATTCCCCAAACCCATAATGGCAGCCCTCTCCTTCTCTTGCTCGAGATGAAGCCACAAAGGCCATCAAATGTCCTTTAAAAACCAAACCCTACTACAATCTCCTCTCAAGCCCAACTTCACACACTCAATTCCTTTAACAGAGAAGGGATAAAGGGCATGGGATCAAATAGAGATGGAGGTGGTTGTTAATTGATTAGAGGGAATTGGGGTTAAAATGGGATTAGTTGTTAAGAAAGGGGTTTCTCTGTGAAGGAGATGATGGAGGTTGAGGTGGGTTTGAGAGTGGAAATGAAGGTGGGTTTGTGAAATTACCAAGCAATGGCGGTGGAGATGAATCTATTGGAGGAGGGTTTTAATGGTAGTTGGGAAGAGATATGAAGTGGCAAGAATGGGGGTTGTAGGTCAGATTCGGTGGGGAATATGGTGGTGATGGTGGAATTGATAGAGGTTGAAGGTGGAGGAGGTAATGGCGGCAATGGTGGTGCCGGACGGAGTTGGGGTCAGGGAAGACGAGTTGAGGCCGAGCCTCTTCTCTCTCGCTCTCTCTCTATCTCTTTCTATGCTGTGAAATTTCTCCGGAAAATGGCAGAGGGACGTGGTGATGAAGAAGATGATGAAGGGGGTTGGTTTTCAGGAGAAAGGACGGTGATGAGATTCAGATTTGGGTGATGGAGAGGGTGAAAATAAAAGAAGTTGAAGATGGGTTTGGTGGTGTTTGGGTATGAAAAATGAAGGGAATGGGGTCTGAGTATTGAAGAGGGTTTGAGAAGATTTAATGAGAAAATGGGAATGGGTTTGAGATTGATGTAGAAATGGGGTCGGATTTGCAGAGGTGGTTGATGGCGGAGGTGGAAAAATGGAGATTGAAGAGATGGGTTTAGGGTTTCAAAAATCAGAAATGGAAATGAGTTATGGGAGTTTTTGAAGAGGGTTTGAATGGGAAAATGAGGTCAGAGCAAGGTGGAGGTGGCGATTGGAATGGGTATGCCGGATTCCATGGTGGTGGTGATCGGAGAAGAGGAAATGGTAGAGGAGAAGAGGAAGGTGGTGGTAGACGATGGAGGTAGAAGAAGAGGAACAAACAAACCCTCCCTTTCTCTCTCTACTGTATCCTTCCTGTTTCTAGAGAACTCTTCCTTTTTTTATACAAATAAGAAAATGAAGCCCCCCCTCTTGCCTCGGACAGCCCCTTTGTAATGAATTTGTCACTACTCTTTTGATCTACATGGGGTGGTTTGGGCAAGAAAGGAAGGATAAAAACAGCTTTTGATTTCATTTTTCTAGTGAAATGATACTGATACTACTGTGTTTTGATATTGGCAACATCACTTTGTCTTTTTCTTCATGTTTTGTAAACGAGTGATGATGTCGGCGCGTCCATGTTTCGATCATGACACAAACTCAGCTTGTTTTTGCCGCGTCCATGTTTCGATCATGACACAAACTCAGCTTGTTTTTGCCCCATTTTAATTTGAAAATGTAACGAGCATTTGATCGTGGTTTAAACACTAAAAGATAAGATAAGTTAGTGAAAATATCAAAGTGAGGTCGAGTCGGCATCATCTGCACTTTGAGAAGTTTGTATAGAGGGGTGCCAATTCCAAAACGTAGGTACTTTTCTTGTAACTTTTTTTTTTCAATTTTCTACAAAAGGAAGGGAAAAGACTGGGCAACTAGACGAGGGGTTCCGATAAGAGTTTATAGATTATCTGGGCTTCAGTAAGACTTTGAGAATGATCTAAAAATGAGTATTTTTGAGGTTTCTTTCACACTCGGGGCTCGATTCTTCGGGAGTTTGGGGATTCGGCTCAGGGACTTTATTCGATTTTGGGAATTGGTTTGAGAACTTGAATTTCGGGACTTTATTCGATTTTTGGGAATTTTGGGGCTCAGGTCAAAATGGGGTGTCTACATGCACCCATATGAGTAGGGTCGGGTTTCAAGTTTTTTTTCTTTAAACCCGGCCCTACCCAAGATTGAGTCAAGTTTTCCAATTTAAGACCTGACCCTACGCAAGGCCCATGATTTCTAAACCCGACCCATGTTATTTTCGGGTCGGGTACACTACTCAATATGCTAAACAAACCTGAGATTAGATCGAGTTTGCTTTCTTAAAAACATTTTTTGAAAGGGAAATGTTATCCGCACTACTGTATTTTTATGAGGGCACTCCTCACTTTATTAAAAGTACGGTATGGGTCGCACCATAGGATGATCCAAACCATCCATTAGATGGGCCACAGCCTAAATAGGTTGTGCCCCAAAAATTATTTCCATAGGTTCGTCCTAACCTTCTGATCTATAGAGGGTTTGGATCAACCCTCTAACATTCAGGTCGGAGGGTTAGGATCAACCTACGGAAATGATTTTTGGGGCACAGCCTATTTAGGTTGTGGTCCATCTGATGGACGGTTTGGATCATCGTATGGTGAAGACCATACCATACTTTTAATAAAGTGTGGAGTGCCCTCATCAAAATACAGTAGTGCTGATAACATTTCCCTCTTTAAAAATGGTACAAAGATGCTTGTTTTGACCACCGACGTGAAGTGTCGATCAATCTGGGCATGTTTGGCAACCACGAAATCTTATTTGTTGAAGCATAAGTTTGTTTTTTCACCTGAAAAAGATTGAAAAATTAACCGTCCAACGAATATTTTTTCCTTCTTTCCATAATGGAGTTGGGATCATCTTTTCCCTTCGGAATCAAAAGAATAAATGATGGCCCACCTGATTAACGGTCTGAACCACTCGGTGCCACTTTTATAGTGGGCCAGACCAAAGTCCGTGTTTTATTAGGAAAATGATATATTCAAATCCCTTTCTTCCCCGGTCCACCCCCTCTTTGTTTTAAAAGATTAGTCATAAATTCATAATTTCATAAATAGTTAAATACACAAGAGATGGGGTTGGACGGAGGAAGAAATGGGGGCAAATATATCACTTTCCTTTTTTCTAACTGGCTATTTTTATATGTAGTAAGTAGCCATTCCTTTCCAGAGAAAAGCCTCAGCCTTCTTCGTGAAACCCTAACCCTAGCGATTTTCGTCTTCCTTTCTCCGCTCTCAATTCGATTCGGAGCTTGAAATTTCTGTAAGATCCTATACTCTTTTGGTGTTTTTTTCTCAAGATCGTGCGAAATCCCTCATCGGCGATATAAGGTTTTTACATTCCAGATTCGATTTACGTTTTTTTTTTCCTGTTTTTGATTGTGAAACCCTAACGAGAATTTTCTTTTCTTTTCTTTTTCTCAGAGATATTCGATCTGTTGTTTCGAGATCTGAAGTGTGAGAGTGGATTGTGACGATTTTGACGATTCTTGGCGGTGCAAAGATCCATTCTCTTCCGATTTCTCTTCGTTGAATTGAATCGGCAGGGTTTCTCTATTTTTTGCGTGGATCTGTTCGTTGATTTTCAGAGATTGGTGGAATCTGTTCGGTGAAAAGCTGTGATTTCCTCATCGAAGGCTTTTTCTTTGTCAATTTGCGATCTGAAAAATTCTTCAGTTAGATCGGCCTGATAAAGACTCTGTTACGAAGTTCCTTCAGATCTTGAAGATTTTTTTCATCTAGAAGCTTCGTTGTTATAGAATCTCTGATAAATTTGGTGTATTTGGATTCGTACATTGGTTATTGAAGAGATCGTCTAGGGTTCCTTGTTGAAGAAAGGAAAGACACAGATAAAAAGAAGATAATTACTTGTACTCTTCTATTTTTAAGGGGGGCGTAATATCAAGCCTTGTTTATTTTTTCTTCTTTGATTTTTTCTGCTCAGTTTAGGGTAATTTGAAAAAAAAGGAATATGGCTGTGTATTATAAGTTTAAAAGTGCAAAAGATTACGACTCTGTATCTATCGATGGTCATTTCATATCAGTTGCAAATTTGAAAGAAAAAATATTCGAGTCCAAGCATTTGGGCAGGGGCACTGATTTTGACCTTATGGTCTCCAATGCCCAGACTAATGAAGGTTGGTTGTTGTTATTTTTTTTTTTCAAGACTAGATTTTGTTTATTCACATTATTCGTTCTGGTTAAATGGTTAAACTGATCAGTATTCAGCTCAATAATAAATCCTAATCTAATAGATTTCAGTTTACACACGAGTTTCACACCCGAACTGATCATTTGTCAGAGGATTATGTTTCCTTTTTAAGGTGGATTTGTAGTTCCAACTAGTTTGGGACAAAGGCTTTGTTGAGTTGAGAAGGGGGATTTGTAGTTTTACCTTATCTGGTTAGGATAGGACCTGGCGTTGGTCTTTTTCTGGTGATTGCCACTGTGTTTTTTTTTTTTTTTTTTGGGGTATATGAGGCCTAGGGTTCTTTTGAAGCAATTGCCCTGGTGGAGGAAAAGTTGGGTTGTTCAATCCCCTTGATCTGGGTCAGAATTTTAGGGTTGAATCACTGCCTTGATTAGGGTTACTGGGTTTTGAGATTATTATATTTAAAATTTATTATTGAGGAATACTATCTGCCCCTTGATCTGGATCATAATTTTAGGGTTGAATCACTGCCTTGATTGGGGTTACTGGGTTTTAAGATTATTATGTTTAGGATTTATTATTGAGGAATACTATCTGCAGTTGCCAAAGCACCCTGTGAATTGGGGCATTCATAGAGCAGAAATAGGCTGCCTGTGTTTTTTTAGTGCGTGTGTCCGTTTCGAACACCGATGCCCTAGTGACTGGGCTCTTTGGCTGCTGCAAACAACACAACTCCATGATTTCCCTATGTTTATTATTTGGATGATTCAAATCGCGTTTCAGACATTCTTTATTTGGGTATATGGGTTGGACTAATCCCTCTGCATTATTTATACACTTTCTATGCCATGTTGAATTTCAGAGTATGCTGATGAAGCAACGTTGATACCAAAAAATACATCTGTATTAGTTCGTCGAGTTCCCGGACTGCCTCGCATGCCCATTGTTACCAAACCAAACGAGTACTAACTTACACTTCACATCTTTATCATTTGTAATCGTTTTCTTTTGCTTTATGTTTCAAGTACTTGATGAAGATGAATGTTGTTTCCGCTCTTCTTGTTTAGCGTGACTTGTATTCTTGGAGTTTTTGTGGCATATGGATCTTGGGTTCTATTGTAAATTTTTTCCCAGTACCATTACAATTGAATGTGACTACTTAAAAATATTGTAACCAAGGATCTTGAGGATGGGGGTCTGTGCTATGTTTGCAGGCCAACAGTTGTAGAGAATAATGTAGAAGTTCTTCCGCCAAAGAGCAGCATCTCTGCTGCTGATTCATCTGCTATGAGATTTGTAAGCTCAAGCCCCTTCAAATTGCTTTGTTGAAAATAATTACCTCAGATGTTTAGGCCCTATTTTTTTAAGATCATTACAACCGATTATGAGGGACAAACTGATTATTGGACTCAAATATAAATGTAATTTTGAGCCCAATAATTGGTTTGGTGTTGACAATCAGCTGTCATAATCTTAAACGAACAGGGCTTTATTCTTTCCATCATGAGCTGGTCTTATTCAGTGCTTGCACGGAATTTGGAATGATATCCAGGTGCTGTGATTGTGAGTAAATTGCTAGCAATGGCAAGATGAAATAATGATTGGTTTTTATTTGAATTTGCAGCCTGAAGAGTCAGAGTGGGATGAATTTGGAAATGACTTATATGCTATTCCAGAAATGCTGCCAGTTCAGCCAGTCAATCCAATGCAAGTTGCTCCTCCTGATAGGGCTGATGAGGACAACAAGCTCAAGGCACTAATCAATACTTCTGCTCTGGACTGGCAAGGGTGAGATGTTTTCCACATTATCCCGTCTAATATGATAATGGGTTTTCTGTTTTCCTATATGGATTTTTTTGTTTGCCTTGCCTGTCATGTTCTTATCAGTTTAATTTGGTATTCCAGGCAAACATCAGAAGCTTTTGGCTCTGGAAGAGGCTTTGGGAGGAGTGTGGGTGGTAGAATGATGGCTGGCCATGGTTTTGGTAATTCTTCCTTTCTACTTTTTAGTTTTAAAACATTGGGTTGTGATATAATATTTTCCTGGTATCTTCTTCATGCCACTCGCATGGTATTTTTCCTCTAGCTGCTTTTGTGGGTGGTTTTTACACATGTCGGGTCCTCTTTATGTTGTATAAGTTTGTTCTTTCCTTTCTCTAAACTATCAAATGCTTTATCTTTCGGGGATTTCCATATGCTTTATGTGTTGTGTCCACTTTATGTTGTATAATTTTTGCATTCCTTTGGCTAAAGTCTAAACTAGCAAACATTTTATCTTTCTTGGATTTCCATATGCTCTCAATGTTTTTCAATGTGAATCAATTGTTTTTGCCTCTTTGGGATTGTGATATGTACAATTTTTAATTGCAGGCCGGGGTGGTGGCTGGGAACGAAAAACACCTCCACAAGGCTACATCTGTTATAGATGCAAAGTGCCTGGTACGATGATATTCCTGCCCACCCACGAGTCTTTCTGTGAATTAATACTGTGCTCATGATTTAAACATTTACTCTGCAGGGCATTTTATACAGCATTGCCCTACAAATGGAGATCCTAATTATGACGTTAGAAGGGTGAAGCCTCCCACCGGAATTCCAAAGTCAATGCTAATGGCGACTCCCGATGGTTCTTATGCATTGCCGAGTGGTGCGGTTGCTGTTTTAAAGCCAAACGAGTAAGCGGATGCTTTATTCTCGTGGGTTTGGTTTCTGTGTTTACATTTGAGGACTTTCAGGATATTTCATTTCATTTCAAATGTTTTTGGATTTGAAACAGAGCTGCTTTTGAAAAGGAAATCGAGGGCTTACCTTCTACCCGACTTGTCATTGATCTTCCTCCAGAATTTTGCTGTCCATTGTGTAAAGAAGTAATGAAAGATGCTGTCCTCACTAGCAAGTGCTGTTTCAAAAGCTTTTGCGACAAATGTATGTGTTATGATGTTTAGGCTTTGGATTTTTCATTGAAGTTTTGATATCTGTTTTATTCAGGCAAAGACATGGAATATTTTATCTCCTTTATCTCTCAATGTAGAATCTCCCGTTATCAATCAAAACAGGAGAAATTTGCTTATCTCTGACCTTGGCCTCTGATGCCTGTATTTTTGGATTTAAATTGTATTTTGTGACTTTCGTCTGCACTGCATACATTATTTTCTCCTTGTGTGAGGGAAATTCAGTCATTTGTTTGAGCTAAGATTTCAGAAACCGTGACAGGTAGAGACTACATAATGCAAAAGAAAAGCTGTTTTTTTTGTCACGTTCTGTCATAATAGAAGGATGTTGATTTTGTTAGTTTTGATCAAATTACTCCATTATATTTGTACTTGCAGTGTTTGGGTTTTAAATAATAGTATGATGAATAAATTATGGGCCTATTTGGTATTTGATCTGTGGATCTGTTTGCGATTATTTGAATTACTTTTTTGAATGGTTGCAAATTGCAATTATTTGAATAATATTTGGCGTCATTTTTTGTTTGTCCATTTAATTCTCTGGGCCCTTGTGCCTTTTGGAGATTCGATGTCTACAAATTCTCGGTGTTTTTTTTTTTTTTTTGAATATTGTCTACAATTTCTCAGTCATTTTTGCAATTTCAATCAGGTATCAGGGACCACATAATCTCAAAATCATCTTGTGTATGTGGGGCCACAAATATACTCGCAGATGACCTGCTACCTAATAAGACACTTAGGGAAACCATCAGTCGCCTCTTGGAGTCGACAACCAGTAGTGCAGAAAGAGCTGGAAGCTTTTCACAAGTTCAAGGTGTGCATTTTAAGCGTGTTTATTTTTTATTCACTAAATTTGAATACCTTTCTTATCATTGAGTCTATACTTGCTCATTTTAAATGTGTTTATTTTCATTCATTGGATTTGAATACCTTTTTTTATCATTGAGTCTATACTTGCTTTCTTCCTTCAGATATGGAGTCTGCACTTTGCCCACAGCCCAAAGCTCCGTCACCTACTCTTTCTGCCACTGCCAAGGAGGCTCACTTATCACCCTCTCATAAAGATGATACTCCAAATTTAAAGCAGACTTCGAATGAAGCAAAAGCTGTCAATGCTCCGCAGCAGTCAGGGGAAAATATAACTACTAAAAATGTCAATCTATTTGAAGCTATGCGTGAGTCAATGAGTTTTAAGGAACCAAAATCACAGGGCAGTGCTCCACTGGCTGATGAGGAAGTCCAGCAGAGTGTTCCTATTAGTGAGCCAGGTGAATAATTTGCCCTCATCTGATGTGATATTAATCTATTTTTTTTGTATGCATTGATTTGAAGTGGTCTATGCTGTTCCAACTACCTTGGAACATAGGACAGTTGAGCGGGGTTAATTCGAATTGAAATGTTATTAAGAACACTAAGATCATATCATTTACTTAATTTCATTTGTCTAAAATTAGATTTTTTAATTGTTTTCTTTTCTTTTCTTTTCACAGAGAAGAAGAAGAAAAAGAAGAAAGCACGCCTGCCTGCTAATGGTTAGTCTGTCACTTTTCATTTGTTTTGTTTGTGTTAATTACACCTATCTTCTTGATTTTAGGAGAAATACTGCAAATCTACATAGTTATTTGCCTCCCAATATAAACAAACATTGTAATATATTTGATATGAATAAATGGGTGATTCTTGAAAAAAAAAAAAATTTGCATTTTCAGAGACCTCACTTTATCTTTCTACTAAAATTTTTGCAGGGGTACAACATTTGCAAATCGCAATTCTCTTCTATTTTTCTAGGATTGCACTAGTCAATGCTACTTCACTTCTTTTTCTGTTAATACTATTTGATCTTCTCTATTTTGTAGCCACCGACTTGCAATGGAAAACACCTCAAGATCTTGCTGCTGAAAACTATATGATGCCTTTTGGCCCTTCATCCTACAACCCATATTGGGGCGGCGTGCAATGGGGGCTGGATGGATATATGGCACCTTACAGTGGTGCTATGCCTATGGGTTACCCGGGCCCATTTGATCTTCCCTTTGGAGGCGGTGGCCCATTTGATCTTCCCTTTGGAGGCGGTGTCTTACCTCAAGATCCATTTGGAGGACAGAGCTATATGATGCCATTTGTGCCTCCGCAAAGGTATTCTTGATATTGGCTATTATTTTATTAATGAATTGTGTTGACATCTTGGTGCATACCTTTACGTTCACAGATGACTTCTTAGTAATTTAGGTTCAATATATTAGTTTTATTTTAACTCAACAGTACAGCATCATGCATATCAAATCAGCATAAGCAAATCATAACATGATCAAATGTAACACGGATTTTCAAAGAAATTCTAATTTCAAGCGTTCAACACTTCAACCATCAAAGAAACTAAATGCATCCAAATCATATTCCACAATAATTTCCAAAAGAGAAAACAACTATTTAATGAATAAAAATCAAATCTCAGTCTACTCTGTCCTAGAAAATCAGATCTGCAAAGAAATTACCTAGGCCCAAACAATGCTAAATGGGTAAGGAAATAAGAGCGTGGTGAAAGGATCAGGATAGGGTATATGGGTGACAAGGGTAGGTCCGATTTGGTTAAACTGATGGCAAAAGGGTTGGTTGTGTAGAAAAGAAAAGGGAAGCTTCAAAGGGTGAGATTGTTCGGTAAATAGGTCATAGAAAGTAAAGAGAAAATAGGATCAATACCTGAGAGTGTGTGCCCCGCATCGTACCTTGATCGTCCGCTGTAGGCAATGTTCGAGAGGAGAAATAAAAGGAAAGATGAGTTTTTTACAACCAAGATAACTAGAGAGAAAGGAATAGAGAATCAAGATCAAGAAAGAAATTATGACCAAGTATGGAATCAATAACAACAATGAAATCAAGATCAATAAAGGGAAAAGATAGTAGTAGAAGGGGGCAGCTTATGAACCCAACCGTGGGAAGGGGAGAGGTAGGGATGAGGGTGAGGGGCGGAGTGGAGTAGAAGGGAGGACAACTTATGAACCGAACCGAAGGGAGTGAGAGAGAGAGGAGTGATGGAACAGCTTATGAACCCAACTGTTGGGGATGAGAGAGATGAGTAGGAGTAGTGAAAAAGATGTGAGATGGATATAGACAGATGTGAAGAAAGTGAAGGAGAGAAGAGTGGAGAGGCAAGATTTTAAATTTCGGGTTTGGTTTTGATTTCGGTCGGCATGGAAACATAAACGTTTCAGTTTTGGTTGGAAATTTTGGTACAAATCATGTAAATTATGAAAACTATGAAAACATATGCAAATGGTGGACATATTAATATAATCCCATAAGCAACTTCAGGAAGTGCTACAATAAGCACAAATATATACTTAAAAAATATAATCCCATAAGCAAAAAGAAAACGAAAAAAAAGGAAAAAAACCCCATCATGGTTTAATATAAAAAACCTAGTAACAATTTTTGTTGCAATACAACATTTCATATGTAATTCATATTAATATTTATACATAATAAGTACACCACATTTTCCATGCAATTCACATAAATATAATTATATAACAAATACTATGCTGTTATAGCATACCATTAACATACTTACGGTTTTGGCCTCGTTATACGTTTCGGTTTCGATGTTTACAGTGGGGATGAAAATAGAAACATTCGGTTCATTTCATATCGATTTCGGTAGAAATTTAAAACTATGGACGAGAGAGATAAGGGATGCCATTCAAAAAAATGGAGAGGGGGGTACCTTGATGCAGGAGGAAGCTTCCCATTTTTTATTTTACAAAACTTGGGTTTTTGGGAACGATTTTAGGCTTTTTTATGGAGGGGTTATTTTAGATTAAGCGGTGGGTTCAAAGGCTTAAAAGGAAAGGAATTTAAGAGAGGGTAGATTGGATTAAGTGGTTGGCCATAATATTAGCCAATAGAATATAAGATAATTTTAAACGATTTAGTGATCTGTAATGGGCCGTGGGTAATCATTCAAAGGGCGGGCCATGGGTTATGGGTGGGTCATAATTCATAAATTGTTGTTGATATCTCCCACATCTAAGCTAACCGGAATGAGATAAAAATACTAAAATAAATCTTAAATAAAAAAAATAAGATATGTCCATCGTATTAGTAAAAGCCTAATCATTGGCTTCTGAATCACTTTTGAAATTAAAAAGTATCCAATTTTATCTCGTGTTATATTGAAACGATCTATCTACCCCTTCAATGAAACGAAATAAAATGTGGCTAGATAGGTTGCATGCTTTTCATTACCTCACATATCAGTTCCAAAGCTGACTGCATGTCTTAGGAAATTTATGTCTCTAATCAGTGATAACCCAAGGAGCTTTAGTTTTTGTTTTTCTACCTAATTTGTAATATATGTACCTTCTGTTCTTGTAGAAGTCTGTCCTCTCATGAAACATAATTTGGTCTTTCTAAATTAGAGGTGGTTTTGAAAGTTTTCTTAAAAGCAAATCCATTTCTTTATGCAAATGAAATTTTGTTCTTTGTTTGCGTGTCAGCGGTCTATTGGCATGATGTTTTTTATAGTATGGCCACCAAACCTGATGAAAATTTCAAAATTTCCAGGGACTTGTCCGAGCTTGCTTTTGGTTCAAACCCAGCGCCTCCAATTATGAGCAGAGAAGAGTTTGAGGCTCGAAAAGCCAATCTGAGAAGAAAGCGTGAAATTGAAAGACGTAGTGAAAGGTAACTTTTAAAGCTTAATGCATCTCTTTCTTTATAGTGAAGTGGTCATTTATGTCATTTGGAAATGTTGGAACTTGAACTTGTCATTGTTGCTTTTCATTCAATTAGGTGATTGCAGTAGACATTAAATATTGTGGTAGATTCTGTAAGCCATTTCTGGCTCCAACATATTATAGGTTCTTATTTAGTTTGTTTATTCGATGTATTGTGGTCATTTTGACCATCAAATAGGATGAATTGAATTGAGCTTCAACTCCATTCAAATTTTTTTCTCTCCTCTCTTTTCTATATCTTAACCTCATCACATCCAAGCTAGTCTTTACATGGTAGAGATCAAGGTCCTAAGGCTCCCATTCTTTAAATTCTCCCAAACTTGATACTTCTATTCTCTCTTATCCCAGTCTGTCTCCTGCAGTTTTCTCCATCTCGCTTTCATTTTTCTCAATTTTCATCAAAAAAGAAAACCTCATCTTTTCTTCGTTGCCTTTGTTTTAATATTGTTTTCTCTGTCTTTTCATCCTCACAAACCATCAAATCCACCGGGCTTTCCCTTCCAGCTCCACGAACTTCCTAGGTCTGTCTTCCCTTTTCTCAATCTTCCTTCCATCCTCTTTGTCTAACTGGGGCATCACTTAAATGAGGTACATATTGGCAACTCTTCTTTTTCTTCAATCATAGGTAGGCCCACTCTTCACTTTAGTTGGTGCATTTTATCAAAACTCATAAGAAATTTGGTGCAAGTTAGTGCATCACTTTTGCAAACCCAAATCTCATTTTCCTCCCTCTTCACCCCGAGAATGCAAAACCAAAATATCTTCTTGTGCTCAATTAGGACACTTCTACCGCTGCATGCACTCCTTCCCTTAGCTTCCTCCTCCTCCACTCTTTTAATTTAGCCCTGTTTTATTCTTCTTTGTCAACCTTTTGTGCCACAGTATATTTGGACCCTCTCCTTTTCTATCCTATCTCCAGTCATGGATTTTTTCTTCTTCTCCTACTTGATCCATTTTCCTCTCTTAAGTTCTTGCATATGGGCTAAAAGGAATGTGACCTCTTTCTACTTAAGGGACTATTGTGGAGGTTTTAAATAGCTGTAAGCTATGATAGTTTTTTTAAAAAAAAAAATTCTCTTCTGGATGCCCAACATACACAAATACATTACCATCCAAAAAAAAAAAACATACACAATACATTCCATACTCGCACAAGGTATTTCATGGATGCTTCTGTTGGTCAAAATAACTATCATGCTTCAAAACATCTTTCTCTTCGAGTCAGCTATCATGCTCTTTACTTGCTAGTCTCACATATTTGCAATTATAATATGCAAGTCTTGTAGATTCTATTTGAAATTATTATTATTTTCGCAATTTAAAAAAAGGTTTAAAAAAAATTATTAATATTATTTTCATCAGGATTAAGATTTTATGGTATTTTATTATACATGTCATGTGCCTTATCTCATGGTATAAGATATACATACTAGTATCCATAACCTGTCTTACGTTTTGGTAAGAGTCATATCTTCATTTCCTTGTTTGGGTATCATAGGATGTAACGGAGTTGTGGTGACCCATCAGGCCATCACTTATGTTAAATAGTTGGCGGTTCAAGTTGGGGTTTTAATGGGTGATTTAGGTAGTTGTTGATGTTCTGTTGGTTTGAAACCCACAAATCTTGCAACTTAAGAAGGTATTTGGGTTTCAATTTTCCAAAATGAGAAAGCAGCCTCCCTTTCTCTGGTCTCATCACTTGCTTTGTGAAAAAGAGAGATTCTCTCAAGTTTAGGGTTGTTTTGCCTAAGATCAGGCATAATAATTTTGAGGGGTGGATCAGAGTACTGAGAGAGAATTAGTGAGGTAGAAGCCTTTTGCCTTGTGGCCTCAATTGGGCTCTCTCTATCTCTATAAACTGCTACTTGCAACCAAGAAAGGTGGAGAGCGTGAACATTTAGGGGCCGTGTTGATACACGGATTTTAGAATCTGGGATTTCTTCAAAATTTTAGATGAGAGATAAGAGAAGAAGTGGACCAGCCGTCGTTTTCTGATTTCTCGCCCTTCTTTCTGTCGCAAGAGAGTAGCAGATCATCCCATGTTTCCAGGTTTTAGAAATCTCAGGATGAGGGAGAGATTTCTAAAACCTGGATTTCTTACTTAAAATCCAAGAAACGATGTCAGGATAGCATACAACAGCTTGAACATGAACCCTCTTTTACACTATTTTCAAACTAAAATCTGGTTTCTAAACTCCGCGTATCCAAACGGCCCCTTAGGGTGTCCGTTCTTTCCTCCTATTTAATGACAAATTTAGATATGCACTATGATTTGTGGACACGGACACGAGTGTCTCGTGTCGACACGGGGCACGGAGTGTCGGACACGGCAAACTCAAAAAAGTTAGAAACAGGGACACGGCTAAAATAGAATGTACATATAATCATGATTTGTGGACATGGATTTGTTTGCTGAGTTTCGACCTGGATATGAGGTATCTAACATGGCAATCCCTAAAAATCTAGAAATCGTGTCACGATCATACACATACACACATATAAAGTTACTGACACTTCTAGCCGTACATTTAAAAGTGTCTACGGGTGTTGTGTCGGACACGACACATGTGTCGGCAATAAATTCAAAGTGTCGGCCAAATCATAGGATACATAGAAATACATTAAAGCCCTGTAATTACGGCTTAAATCACTGAGGCTCTGTTCCAATCGCAGTAAAACTCGCGTAAACTAATTTCCTAGGTAAAACATTTACATGGTAAACTATTTCAACGTAAAGTTTTCTTTTTTGTTGGTCCAATGACTACTAGTTTTAAGCCTAAAACTCGAACTTCTCTGAGCCATCCATTTCTAGGTAAATTAAATCGGTGGGCTAAGATCTTCGGAAGCAGATTTTTGTACAGTGACCTATTCACAATAGGTACCATTTGATGAACGGTATAGATTGTAGATATAGGTGGGCTCCATAGGTACCATTTGATGAACGGTATAGATGGTGTATATAGGTGGGCCTTATAGGTACTCTTTGATGAACGATCTAGATCGTGGATATAAGTGGGCCCCACTTCTTACCAGTTCCTTTCTTTGATTTGTCAAAGTGTCAACAAGACCATAATGGCATCATCTGCGTAACCGGTTAACAGTCTGCTTACATCAGAGCTCCAGCTCAAGCTTGTACAGTACACCCCATCCGGTGCTTCCCTGTGGTCACTTCAGCCTTTAAATCCTTTACATTGCTCTTACTCTCCAGATCCCATATCTTGATGCTTTCCTGTGTCGTGGCGGAATGCCATTTTACCTATTGGGGCTGGAACCGAGAGCATCAATTATCCCCCCAGCATCGAGTGAGTACAACCTCTTCCCTTCAGCCAGATCCCACAGCAAAGTCACCCCATCTTTTCCACCGCTAGCTCACAATGATCCGTCAGGCAATATCCAAGGTTTGAAACCCGAAATTTTGATTTCGGCGGAAATTTCTATGGAAATCTTATAATTTCGGCCAAAATTTTTAAATTTCGGTCCCGAAATTTAAAACCATGGCAATACCTCACCAATGTTCACATACCCACCATGCCCAGCCAAAGTACACTTTACCTTGCAATTGGTCAGATTCCATGCCTTCCCTGTCCGATCCCATTGCTCAGACTTATCGTCGGTTGGAACGTATTGGGGCCGAGTTGGACACAACTGACCCAATCAGAATCCCAGGAGCTAGAGAGAGTGAATTGGCCGTTAGAATAGAGGATGGCATCTTGAACGAAGTGGGGGTGGCCGGTGAGGCGGCGAGCGATGCCGTATGTGCTTTCTTTGGTTGAGGATCCATAGGGGAATGGATTTGTGGCGGGAGGTTGAGACAATAATATCGGAGATGTCTATGGGTGTGGTGATGGTGTTGGCCATGTTGGAGTGGCCTTTCATGGTGCCTCAAGAGGGCTAGGCTTTCAGCCGTGCTTGGTGTTTCAGGGTTTTCGGGTGGAGAGGAATTTAGGTCAAGAGGGAAAAAATGAGGGGCTTTGGGAAAGGATGAGAAAGGGTCTCTCTCTCTCTCTCTCTCTCTCTCTCATGCTGTCTGGTTTTCTGATGGGGTTAGGTTTTGATTCTATTTCGACCATTTCTTCTCACAATTTTTGCTGTGAAAGCCACGGAAACAAGATACTAGATGGGGAAGGGGAGAGTCATAGAACAGATGTGGAGAGGGACGAGTCGCGCGACCTAATGCATTAAGGTTTTCAGAATTAAATTTCTCGTGAAATGCTGGAATTTTGTTTACTGTTCTTTCTAGTGAAACATTTGATTTTGTGGAATATGTTTACGTCGACTGGAACGGACCAAAAAACAGATGAAGCTCAAAATATTGTTTTACACCTATTTTACGCCGATCGCAACTGACCCTAAAGGGAAAAAAGTAAACTAAATTAAGTCTTTGCATATTAATAAGCATGTCAATCATTTTGAGTACTTTGAATTCCCACTCCCACTTGATGCAACCATGATATGGAGTCTTAATCTAGTGGTACACAAAAGCTAGTTGTGGGACTTATCATTATCAAACTTTTTGCTCGGTGGGAGTTGCTTTTGTGGTGCTTGTTTTTTGAAATTTCAATGCCAAACTTGGAGGACATTCTTATTTGTTATTCGGAAGGTTCCTCCGAGCGCTTTCGATGTTAATTATTGTTATCCTACTCTTTAGCATGTCCCTCGGTAACACAACTGTTTGGGGGATATTAGTTGTGATTTTGTGTCTGGGTCTGGGTCTGAAGAGACAGAATAATTTTTTGCTCAACTGTTTGCTTCGTTTTTTTTTTTTTTTTTTTGGCCATTTCGATCAATTTCAGAAGTAGGTAATGCTATAGATTAGAAAATGATGTTAGGGGTGGATATTAGTTGTGATTTTGTGTTATTGACAAATAATAAAATTGCAGCAGATTATTTTCTTTTTCTATTTCTTTTTTTGTTTGTTTTGGTATTTGATATTTTGAAATTTCTTGTTTGTTTTTCAGGGGTTCTAAAGATAGGGACTGCAGTAGGGAAGTGAGCAGCAGTGCTGATATTTCTTCAATGAAATCAAAACCCGTATGTCTTTTTTGTTGTCTATTCATTTATTTAGGTACAGTGAGTGTCATAGAAGGTTCTGAGAAGTGGCAAAAAATGCATTTTTCTTTTATCAAAAAGAAAATGCATTTTGTTGCATTAAGGTTTTTCCATCATTCACCTACCAAAATATACCAGCAGGTCTTTATCTAAATCAAGGGAATGGCAATTCCATGCTGCTGCTTATGTGGCCATTTTTGAATGGTTAGTTATGGTGGGCCAACATTCTGAGACTTCCCATCCCTTTCCTTGTCACTCCTTTTCTTTTCCAAACCCTAAAGCCCTCAATCCTTCATCCCACCCTGTTTTTTACCTAATCATCTTGCTGAGAAGCTTGGAAACTGATTTCTCATCAGAAAGCCAACCAGTATAAAAGAGAAAACAACCAAAATCTGGCCATATTCCAGGAGAATAACCACGTATTTTAGTTTTGATGAGCCCTTTAGCTCAGCCATAAACCCTCCTAATGTTTTTACAGATCACCATTCGGTTTTGCATACAATACCCCTTTTATCGGAGCTCGCAAAACATTGATGAAAGTTTTCTCAAAATCTTCCTGTCTGTCATGCTTACTAGCATCAAAACCTGCTATGCCCATCTTTCATGAAATTTTTTAGAGCTTTTGGTGAAAAACCTATTTTTCTTTTGGCAAACCTGACTAACCGATCTCCCTCGTTGTGGGCCAGTTTTACATGTCCACTGAATAAAGGCCACACAAGCAGCCACATGGAGGTGCTACCTGTCAGTTTCGGATAGTGGTCATACCCTTAAACTAAAACTTGAGGTTTTCTTTGTTTTAATCAAGAGTTGTGTGATTGGATAATTTGAGGTGTTCACTGAAATTAGTTGTGTAAACCATCACTCAAATTGGACCAGTTTTTGGGCTACAGGAGACCGATTTAAGTCCATATTTGTGAACAAAAACAGATCACAGTTTGTTAACATGGTTTAGATATCCGGTTTCGGTGTATCCTCTCTGTGCACAGTGTTTTTCTTTGAGCCCCAACCACCCAAAAGAAAAGGAAAGAAAATTCAATTGTGTATTTTGTAGCTTCTCTTCCATGCCCAATTTTGGACAATTAGTAAATAGTAATACCCCTCCCCGTTTGATACTTTCATAGAGATTTGTTCTTTTGAGCTATCCAATGCACGAGCTGCTTAAAAAATGCCTCTAATTAACTTCTGATGGACCCTTTTGTCAAAATTTGACCATCTCTACCAAGTCAGAAAGGACAAATATAAAATCTTGGATGGATAAGAAAGATTTGGCCTGAAAAAAATGCTCTGGTGGAGTGTTGACCATTGTCCTCCAAATCAATGGTCCTGATCTTTTGGCATGTGCACATGTGCACCGATCGTGTGAGGTACGAGATTGATCTGGTGTCAGCTGATTTGGGAACACTCCCATTCTTTCACTGGCTCTGAATGCTCAGAGCACCATCAGAATTCAGAGAAGCGAACATGGTGGGTCATGTACAGTTGTCTAAACCAGTTAATTGGCGGACCAACCCGCCATCGGTTTGTTTCACCCATTCGATCAATTAATTTTTTAGATTTGATTTCTTGGTATGATGGTGCCTAGCAGATGGCCAGGGCTTACCTCTCCCTAGAAAAATCGATATATGAAGGGGAGATATGCATGAGTAGATGCTTTAAGAGGCGATATGCCAAACAAATTTAGTTGCCTCAGGTTGAAAAGGAAAGTTCAAAAACGAAGCATGAGGTATTCTAGACTGAAGGGTGCCTTTGCAAGAAAAAGCATGCAGCCATGTTCAGCCAATGGGGGTGCCTTTTCATCCCTTTTTTTGCAAGGGCGCCCCTGAGTTTAGAATTCCTCAAAAAGGGCCCCTTGCATTGATCAGCCGGAATGTTGCCCCCACCTTTTTGATCCAGGTCATCCATGTGCATTTACAATAGCACTGAAAATTGTAAAAGTAATAATTAATGTACTTTGGTGACGTGGATCCGATGGGGTTCAGTTGTGGCGTGTTTTTGTAGAGTGCCAGTCAGTTTAGCATTCCTTACAAAGCAAACAAGTAAATTGCGGAATTGTATTTGGGAATTGCTAGCGTCCATTGCAAATGGTCGCGGCTGCTCTGTCGCAAGTCAGACCAGCCACCTCGTGAATGGAGACAAAACCTGTTGTCTTCATTCACGAGGTGGCTGGTCTGAACTGTGACAGACCAGCCGCGAAATGCCTTTTGCGATTGACCTTTAGCAAATCCCATTGTATTTTAGGGTGATTGGCAATATTTTATTCCTTCCATTGGGGCTCCATGACTTGCCATGGTGTCATTCCATTCGTGCTGTTAAAGGTCCAACCATTTGGCCCAATAGGAAGTAGGGGTCCATTTCCATGATCGATTTTCAGCTAAAGACCCATTACTGGACTCAAAATCGAAGGCAATTTTAAGTCCAATAATCAGTTTTGAACTGTTTTGTTTAGAGAAGGATAAGTGGCGTGGTCACATAAGCTACTCAACTGTTACGCCTTTGGTGTCTACTAGTTATTTGCCGCAGATAATAATAGGTTACGATACAGCTTGAATCAGTTATCAATAGTTCAATACTACTACTATCACTGCTAGGGTAAAAAGAATGGAAAATGATATTTCTACCCGCTCCTCTCTTTTCCTTTTAACTGTTCAGCAAAAGACAAAGGAGGTGGCAATATCATTTTCCCTAAAAATTATGGAAAGATAGGTTGAGTAAACCATCTCAAACAAATTAAAATATGGCCCTTATTTCCTGTTATGTTGGAAAATTATGTCATGGTTTTCATGAACATTTTGTCTTAATTCGTAGTGGTTTCGGTTGCAGAGACTGATATCCCAAGCTGCCACTGTGGATCGACGTGAGAGGGGGATGAGGTTGGACCATACCGGGGAAGGTGGCTCGGCTTGGTTGCCCCCTTTTGTCGACCAACGGAAGTCCAACTATGATGACTTAGCGCCTGAAATGAAAGGGGACCGGAAGCAAAAAGGGAATGTCTTTTCTCGGATTAGCTTCTCCGAGCCCGGTGATGGTAAAAAGAAGAGGAAGCCATCTGAGGCACCTTACTTGTATGAGGAACATGGTCATCTGGCCCACAAGCCATTGTCGAATGGGCACCGAGACGAATCGAAAACCGTCAAAGCAGGATCGAACGGTGGAGAGTGGAAGAGTGCCTACAAGTATGAATCAAGCGATGAGGATTATCATTTCAAGAGGAGGAGACCGTCTTCGTCTCGGCATGATTCGGTCGAGCGGGAGGAGGATGGACGGCCTTCGAGGGGCTCGAGGGAGCATGCTCGAGACCACGAGCGAGTGGTTAAGCATCGATAAATTGTGATTATGGGTTTTGTTGATCAACCTTCTCAGAGCCTTATTGGCCATGAATGTTGGGTTTATATATGAGGAAAGAAAAGAAGTTCAAGATCTCTGTATAATAAAATGAAATGAATGGTGAGAGGGATGATGATTTGAGCGTCTATTGTATATTTTATAATACCCCTTTGTTAATAATGAAAATGATTTGGTTTCTCTAAGAAGTTGGGGCCTTTAAGTTCATGTTCATGTTCATGTTTTTTTTTAAAGAGCTGCTAAGAAGACTCAATTACGGCTGCTAAGAGCTTTTCGGGAATTTTAAGTCTTTCAAATAATGAAAGACATGGTACGAACATCAGTAGCCTTAAAGTGCTCTATGTTTCTTCTCTAGAGGAGGGTCAATCCTCACGCGGTAAGAATGTTCATCTAGAGACCGAACTCAAGTTCCAATATCTCAAAATAGCTCAATGATCCGCACACAACATCACCCTTCTCTTCTCTCTCAACTATTCTTTTGTTTTGTTTTCAAATTTCTTAGTTTAATTCCCTTCTTTCTTTTCTAGTTCATCTTAATTTTTTAAGTAATTGTTTCACACAAAACACAATGTAACGGGCTAATCAACTCGTCCCCTAGGATTGGATTCCATGTGATGGAGAAGAAGAGGGGAACCAACTTCTTCCTTAGGGTATTATTGGTTTTTTAGAGAAACACAATGACTTAAAGTTACCAAAATAGGAACTTAAATGCGGAGGAATGAATGAATGCAAGCAGCGGCAGTAAAGCAATAGCCATTCAATCAAACAACAATGAAGACGAATGAAATCCCAATAGGCAACCCAAGAGGGGGGATGGGGTGAATTGGGTCTAATTAGAAAGTTAAAATTTGTTAAGTGTGATTACCTCGAAATTAAAATGCAACTAACTTTTGTTAACTTGGAATTAAAAACAAGCAATGTAAAGATTTACCAATTGCAAAAAGAGCCAATATAAACAAGAGATTTTTAAATGGTTCGAACCACAGATGCAACACGAAGACCAACACATCCACTCGCCAAGACTTTGTTGGTGCTTCCACCATGTGATCTTCCTTTCTTAACTTGCCTGATCAAGAAACACTCTTACAACCAACACATCCACTCGCCAAGACTTTGTTGGTGCTTCCACTATGTGATCTTCCTTTCTTAACTTGCCTGATCAAGAAACACTCTTACAATACTTGAGTCACCTTTCTTAGTGGGCTGAATCGAAGACCCTCTTACAATAGCTTGATGAAGAATAAGAAAAAACTTTCTTATGCTCTTGAAGTCTTGATACAACTTGTAAAGCTCACAAATCCTCTAAAATAAAGATACAAGGAACTTCTTCGAGTAGATGTGCAAGTTTAAAGCTCTTTGAAGATTACAAGTAAATCTTTGAAAATTTTAAAGTACAAGCTCAAAGTTGTTGATCTGTCATTAAAATCATGTTAAATGACCAATTTAATATGGTATTTATAGCCACAAGAAAGATAGGACCGTTTGGTGTCATTATGGTAAATATTGGTAAGAAATTCCAACTAGTCCTTGGAGCCAACGACTATATTTTCGCCGTGGCATTACAAACGTCTATCTGTGCAAACGTTTGTCGTGGACCAGGATTGTATTTTTTGTATTTTGTTGAAAAACTGAAGGATTGGCAGACGTCTTCACTTTCTTCTACGTTTGATATAATTTCCAATTTTTGTCTTTTGTGCCTGATTCCTCTTGGTAACTTCTGTGACGGCTCTTGGGGTTTGTTTAAGACCTAAATGACCATTTAAAATGGTTTTTCAAGAAATTCGCTAAGGTCTAGGGTGGTTTTAAAAATTGGTTTAAAAACACTTTGAAATCGCAAAACCACTTGAGTTGATCTCCAATACAATCTAAAAGGTAGAAATACTTTAGCTCCTTGATTGCATTGGCTTCAAAGGTCTTCCTTGGGCTCTTCGCTTGAATGTGAACACTTTTACTTGACTTGTACTTGTGACTCCACCATCTTTGAATATCTTTACTTTGGGTCATGAGTGGATCACAAACTTGAGTTCATCTTGAAGCAATGCCTTGCTTGTGGTATGTTCAATTCGAGCTTTATGCTTGGGAAACTTCTAAGGATGATGCCTCTATTGCGTACAATTTCCATTAGTTCTTTTGTGCATGTTGATTCTCAAGCAATGGTGTAGTGGTAATGTGCTAAGTTCGGATTGATTAATGAAATTCCTGTCTATAGCACAACACTACAAGGCAAATCATTAGACCATAATGACTAATTAATTTGGGTTCGCGAGCATAAAAAAATATAAGGAAAAGGTGATTGGTTGAACTTATGAGAACCCTTGGGCTAACAACGAACAATCACCAATGCAGAGATAGAGAATAAGAAAGTAAAAGGAAACACTCGCCAACAAGGATGATTCCATTTCTTCTTTTGTCTCCATCTTTGGATAAAAATTAGGTTATTTTTTTTTTTTTTTAATCCGTAAAAATTAGGGTTTGCTTATTTGCAAAAATAGTAATGACAACTGCCCCATTTTTGCAAATTGGGTAAACTTAATGGAAAACAAACGTGACACAATTCTAAGTTAAGAGAAAGACAGAAATACCCTTTCCTCCCGAACGACAAAAACGCAAACTCTATTTTATTTCCCTATACTTAAGAGAGAGAGAGAGAGAGGGTGGGAGATTGCAATAATCAATTATATAATAATAGATTATTGCAATAATAGGTGATTGCAACAATCATATCCCATAATAGTAATCACATGCTTTATAATCCCAAACTAAAATGGCCTTAGCATATTTAAAAACCTGGATTTCTATATGGTGTAAGGCTGTGAGCTTGTGTAGTTCAATATTTTCAAAAAGTGGTCCACACCATAAGATGAACCAAACCGTCCATTTTCCATGAGAAATGTTTTTTCCTGCAATACAAACAGGGCTTAGTGAAAAAAATTTCCTAAAATTTTCGGGGAGAAATATTTTTCCTATCTGGAGGCCTTGGTGGACCTTGTAGATCAAGGGGTTAAGATCATTGTAAGGAAGGAGAAGCTAGATTTATGTTTGCAAACAAAATCAACGGACCCGATGAGATCCACAGTAATCATAGATTTTTTATACATGGTTGCGTGGGTGAGGTTTGCATGTTTGTGAAAGGGCGGTGGACGCACGTCGTTGTGCTCACGAGTCACGACAACGTCTCCTACCATTCCAATTTTTCGCATTTTTCTCCGACTCTTCCCTTACACAAATGACTAAAATATTCCTATTTAATGATTCTTATAAGAAAATGTAATTTCACTCCTCTCTTTTCTCTTTGTCCCTTTTTTTAGTATTTTTATACGGTGTAAACCCTTATTTTTCAAAAAGTACTGTACATTGCTCCATGATGGTCACGGCCTCTAGTCATAGAAACAACCTCTTTGCAAAGTAGGCCCTAGCTCTCTCCAGACCCCTGCAATGGCGGGTCAACGTGAATAAGTTGTGCCCAAAAAGTCATTTCCGTAGGATGATCTATAGATCGGAGGGTTGGGATCATCCTAAGGAAATGACTTTTTGAGCATAGCCTATTCACGCTGTGGTCCATCACATGGACGGTTTCGATCATCCTATAGTGTGGTCCGTACGGTACTTTTAAAAAAATACAGGACTACAAGGGCTTACACCGTATAAAAAAAATATTTGTATCCATGGAAGAATCTAGCATCCTGGCCTCCCACAGATGGGCCCCAAGCCCAGAAGGCTTTGATTAGTATGATCAATACACCTTGATTTTTTTTTTTAGATCCCTTCAAGCATGTGGTGGCCCACCGAAAAATAGCGTACAGAGTGTTGTTACCAAACAAAGCTAATAAAGATACTTTCTATCCCATTTTTGGGTGGTGGCTTATGTGAGAGAGAGAGAGGATTGTGGAGGAGGGGAATGCACGTCTTAGTTCGTGCACAAGGCGCCAATACGGAAGTGACCCCAGCCTCAACTTGCCTCTTGAGGTGATGCGGACCTGTAAATTTTGGCCACGTGTCTATCTGTGGGCCACGTGTCATCCTTTTCGACCGGCCGCGCAAAACGAACTGTCTGGCATCCACGTGACAATTTCGAGCCGCACCGTTTCGCTGCCAGCTCGCGCCTCCTTTTTTTTCTACCTTTACTTATTTATTTATTTATTTTTTAAGTTTATCCGAAACTGAAAGAGAAGGGAAATTCATATGAGTTTTTAGAGTTTTTATAGGGAGATGATTTTTTCGCTCCCCCTGTAGGATTATGCGCCCTACTTGTAGCATGCTTGGCGTCAAAAAGCGTCAAAGTCTGCCCACATTTGACGTTTTAAGGGTTCTGTTTCGGTTATCTTTTTTCAGTAACTGAAATAATTCGGCTCGGTTATTTTAAGTGATTTCGGTTTGGTTTAAACCGAATGAACATCCCTACCAGAGAGGGCTGTCCCAAGTAAATAAAGTGATCGAATATATCACTTCCCAATTGAGAGCCACGTTAATAAGACAGCTGGAAGCATCGAGCCGAACGACTCTAGCCCTCCTTAGAAGCCAAACTTTAACGACTCTTGCCCTCTTTAGCAGCCTAACTTCCAGAGTAAATGGCCTTTTGCTTATCTACTCCCCAAAACAACGGTCCAGATCTCCCTAAACTGGATAAGGCCTATACCCTTAGTAGAACCCTTTACGACACCTTCGACCCCACTACGTCACCAAAACCGTTCAATGGATAAATTTTAGAATCTCCCTCTCTCTCTCTCTCTCTCTCTCTCCCTCTTATAAATAGTTCTCACCAAAATGCCTCAATTCACTTCTCAATCTCTCATTCTCCTCTTTCTCAAATGGAAAAGCAAAATAAGGCCCAGTGGGTGAGGGGTCGTTGCATAGGAAGAGGCTCTTTTGGCACAGTCAGCCTAGCCCAAAACAAATCCAACGGCCGAATTTTCGCGGTGAAATCCGTCAATTCAAAATCCACCGTCCATTCTTCCCTCCAAGCTTTAGAGAACGAGATCCAAATCCTCAAATCCCTAACCTCTCCTTACATCGTACAATACCTCGGTGATGATTGGACCCACGAGTCTCCGACCACGTCGAATCGAAACTTACACATGGAGTACATGCCCGATGGGACCGTTGCTGGCGTGGCATCCCGATCAGAGCTGGACGAACACGTCATCCGGTCCTACACAAGATGCTTACTTGGAGCTTTGCACTATGTCCATTCGAAGGGGATTGTACATTGTGATGTCAAGGGCAAAAATGTCCTAGTGGGTCCCAATGGATCTGCTAAGTTGGCTGATTTTGGGTCCGCTAGGCGAATCATCGACGGTGATTTCATGGGTACCCCACTTTGGATGGCGCCGGAAGTTGTACGGCGGGAGGGGCAATCGCCGGAATCCGACGTGTGGTCATTGGGTTGCACCATCATTGAGATGGTTACTGGGAGGCCACCGTGGTGCAACAACACTAAGGATAATAACACGTTGGAGGCTATGTTTCGGATCGGATTCGTCGATGAGGTGCCCGAATTCCCGGCCCGATTATCAGAAATGGGCCGGGATTTTCTCGAAAAATGTCTAAGGCGAGAGGCGATGGAGCGGTGGACGTGCAAACAACTTCTTAGACACCCATTTGTTGATGACACATTGGTGACTGAATCATCCCCGCGAAGTGTACTAGATGGGATCGATTTGGATTTTCAAGACAAAGACGAAGATCAGAAATTAATTTTAGATTTAATTACAATGGTAATGATAATAGAAATGTAGTTTATGCAAAGGAGAGGATTGGAGAATTGGCTAGGGATAAAGAGATTGGTTGGGATTTTGAAGGGTGGGAAGTGGTGAGGGCCCACCATGTGGGAATTTTTAGCTGTGAAGGAGAAGAAAGAGAAGGGACAAGTTTGAAATATTTAAATTCTAGTTGCAGAGAAGGAGGTGGAGATAATAAAGGAGAGTGTGTCAGTTTTGGAGGTGGGTTGTCAAGTGTAATGTGTTTCTGTTTCAATGCTGGCTATGGCTGTCAATGTGGTTGGATAAAAAGAGATTTTCGTCTGTATACAATACTCTCTCATGACACATATTTTACTTTCTTTTTTGTTGCTTTTAATTTCATCTTGTAGCTTTCTATGTTGGTATTAGGGGTGCAACTCGGGCAGGGTTAGCTCAGGTTGAGGATCTTCAACTTTAACCTAACTTGCCTCTAAATCTGTAATCCATAACCCGACCTGTTTAACCTTTTGTTTTTTCAAATCAGGTGAAATTAAAAACTAATAAAAAACATAAGCCCAAGATTTTGAAAATCATGACAAAATTAGATGACAAGGTTGGGTTCAGGTCGGGCCGGGTTGCCCAAGGGCTTTGAATCGGGTTGGCTTTTCCAAGCCGTAACCCAACCCAACCTATAAAATGCCAACCCAACCCGAGCAGATATCGGGTTGAACCTGTCGGGTTTGAGTTGAGCCCGACCCAAGTTACACCCCAACTTGGTATGGAACCCAACTTAAATATCCCTATCTAGAAATGAGATATTGTACAGAGTCGTTCTCTAAGCACTTATTATGTGCTGACTCGAAATAAGACCTGAATCGCCTAATAAAGGACCTGGATCGGAATAACGTTAAGAAAAGTCAGGGTCATCTCCATAGATTGATCCTAACCTTTCAATCTATTGAGGCGATCAGGACCATTGATGTAAATGTCAGAGTTAGGGTTGCAATTGTGGTCAAGATACGTTTGAGATGTATTACTATAAAGTCCCTACAATTTTCGAATGACCATGCTTTAATATAAGGGTAATTTTGGAATTTTATTAATAACCACTTATAAAGTTAAAACCATGGGCTAAAATTCTAATATGTATCGTGTATGAGTAAAGACTAGATTTACCGAGGTTTATGCCTAACACCTTACAAATCCAATAACCGAAAAGTGGACCCATTTGGTAACGGATGCCTGGTTCTCGACCAGGGTAGTCAGTCAGTGGGCCCTAGATCCCATACAAAATTCTGGCAGCGACTCTAATTATTGAACGTTTAAGAGCTTAAGGTTTGACCTTCAAACATCACAAGAGGATGATGTACGAAAAATTGGATCCCATCTCTCAATGTTTGATCATCCTGTTAGGCGTGAAACCCGTTCATCCACTAAGCACCGGACATGTGGCCCCTATCCTAATTAGGCAACCGAACTTGCCTCTTAGATAACAAGGGCAAGATGGCCTCTTGGAGAAAAACTAAACCTAGCATGACAACTCTCCTAAAAGTTGGATGGTTTAAGTAGGGGTGTCAACGGATCCAGACGGTCCAATGAATCGTCCGAATCCGAACGTTAATGAACGGGATCTAAACATATGAATAGGATCCATGGGCATATTTCGGATCATCAAATTTGGGATCTGAAAAATTTTGGATTGTGTATGGGCACGCCACAGATGCCCATTGGATAGTCACCATCCGAAATGGTTTACAAAAATACTCTCCAAATTTTGTTAATGCTAACCGTTCTATGAAGAGTATTTTTGTCAAAACCTCTCTTATGACTTAATGAATTGGATGGGAGCGATTTCACTCATTTCAGCGTTTCATTTCATACTTTCACGAAGGGAAAGAGCGAGGGGTTTTGACCTTTATGCATCATATTCTATGATAATAGTTATACATTATATTTGTGTATGTAATTTTGATTAGTTTTATTGTTTACGAGAATTATTATACACATAGATTAAATATAGATAAATTTTTAATTTACTTGAAGAAAATGCATAGACACACTAACAATGGACTGCCATTCTATCTCTTTTTTAAAAAATTAATTGTTTACTTAGCTTAGTGGGACATAATAGGACACTCCGATGGACGGTCCAAATTAAACTGGATCGTGATCATGATGTGAAAAGTAGGATCCGAAGAACAATCCGACTCCGACCCGACCGATGAGGAATTTGAATGGATCGTGACCGTGAGATAGGTGGATCCGACCCGAAATGGATCCGTTGACATCCCTAGGTTTAAGATAGAAACCAATTCCATGAGGAAAGTTGGTGCTCATTATGATAAACTTGGAAACCAATTCCATAGGAAAGTCAGCCAATAAGGAAGGACTCCCACATCGTATCTCATACTGCCTAGGATTCCTCCTTTATAAATAAGACACCCATGCTCAAAGCTAGGTGAAGGTATGTTCACACACCTACGTGTTGTTACTCAGCTTCGTTCCTGCTTGTTGCTGATTTCTGACTTGAGCGTCTGAGTGGTCTCCCTGAGCCCACACTCCAGGACCCCTAGTGCTTGTTCTTTGAGCGTGGGACGAGCAATGGGCCCTAGAAACCATGCAAATTTTTTGGCAGAGACTAATTATTGAACGTATAAGAGGGCTGAGGTTTGACCTTCAAACATTGCAAGAGGATGATGTACAAAAATTGAATCTCGTCTCTCAGTGTTCGATTATTCTGTTAGGGGTAAAACCAATTCATACACTAAGCGCGGAACTCATGGCCCCTAGCCTAATTAGGCAACCGAACTTGCCTATTAGATAATAAGGGCAAGATGGTCTCTCCATCTTCACGAATAGTAACACCAAATAAACAGAAAAGTGCCCTAAGGGAACTATCCTAAAAGTTCGATGATTAAGGCAGCAACCACGCTCAAATTGTCTAGGACGACTCCTCTATAGATAAGGCTCCACGCTCAAAGATAGGTACGTTCACACACCTATGTGCTATTACTCAGCTTCGTTCCTATTTGTTGCCGATTTCTGACTTGAGCATCCGAGTGGTCTCTTGGAGTACATATCAAGGCTATCCAGAAGCACGTTCGACCGTAGCGGATTTCGGCACCAACACAACATTGCACATCTGGGTTCTTTTCGAAACAAGTTAAGATGGTGAGAATAAGACAAAAATACAAAAAATTAGTGAAAAGAATGCTCCTCCCTGGAAATGAAACAGGAAAGCGAAGGCCATGGTGCCTTCAGATCCGAAGAAAATTCCGAAATGGATCTTAGCGGATCATGACTTGGAACATTGGTGGATCCGAATCAAATCTGGCAGTTGATAGCTAGCCCTATATGATTGATGGTGTATAATGGATGATTGGAAAAAAAAAAATACTATTGATTGGATGGTCAATATCACCCCCAACAAAAGAAATTTTCTAGTTCTTGTCAAATCAAAATCAAGAGACAAAATGGATATTCAATTTGATAGCAATCCATCTATCTGTGCACTTAGTTTTCAGCATGATAATGTGAATCGTGAGAAGAATACTTGAGTAGGGTCCACTTCACTTCACTGCAATGCCACAACTGTTACATAGTTAACCCTCCTACCTTGATTGCATTAGGGTTCCACGTTAAGGCAAAGATCCCACTTCGGTGAAGCAAAAGATGTGGATGGGCTTTATTAGGACTTAGGCACCCTCCCCTTAACGGCGAGCTTTTAAGGGCGAGTTCTACCCAGGTCCCAACAAGTGGCATAAGAGCTAAGGCGTGGCAACCCTGGTTTAGCCTCCGAGGATGGAAATATCCCCCTAGGAAGATCTCAGTAACCCCGGTATGCCTCCGAGGACTAAACAATCCTTCGGGAAAGATCTCCCAGTTCCCATGTTCCACTCACGTGGATGGGTGAGATTGTCCACGTTGCTTCCATGTGGAGGGGGAGATTGTTGGGGGTTCCATGTGAAAGCAAAGATCTCACATCATTAAAGTAAAAGATGTGGATGGGCTTTATTAGGACTTGGGAACCCTCCCCATAACAGCTAGCTTTAAAGGGCGAGCTCTACCCGAGTTCCTAGAAGAGCATTTGAAATGCATTAGGCTTTCGATGGAATACAAAAATATAATGAAAAAAATTAAAATAAGCATACACAATAAAAAGATATTTTATGTGCCTAGGAAAGAGGAATGATATTTTCCCCCTTCGACGGATAAAATGCCCCCATCTAACTTTATCTGTTAAGTTTTAAAGGCAAAGAAAAATGTTAACCATTCTCACAGAAATCGTTAAAGGGGGGAAAAATATCATTTCCCCTGGGAAATTGTGCTATATCTAGGAGAAAAAAGGATCAAAGCTTCCACTGTGGGAAGATTATATAATTAAACCGTGGTTCTATGATCAAGAACTAAGATAATATTCTAATTTTAAACCCAATGTAAAAGTTCCTCTCGTGTGTACGCTTTGAAAATGGTGTTCCGATTGGAAAATAAAGACTAAAGTGAAATTGACCAACTCTTTGGTCATTCACACTCACATAAACAGAGAATCACATAAATACAGAGCACTTCGAAAACTGGAATCCTTTAGACCAAGGATTTGGTCATTTCCACGGCGTTATTTGCATTCCGTGCAATTGGAACTCACTTCCTTGTCATCTAACGCAGGTTTTCCAAATTTTAGTTGTAGAGGGCATAGAAAGAACAGAAAAATCGGTAAAAATCCTAAAAAGGAAAAAGAAAATGAAGAAAAGAATGAAATGAATAAATCCTATATAAAAACAAGAAGCAGAAAAAAAAAAAAGGACAAATGAGAGGTTGATAAGAGAAGCAATCCGAAAATTAATCACTTAACCGGACCAGTGCGTGTGTTCTGGACATTAACGAATGGATGTCAGAACATAAGACATCTGCACAAAAGATAGTTTAAAAAATGGGGGCGCGGTTCGTGACCTAGAGCTCACAAATACACCATCTCCATGTTCTTTGACTCATCCAACCTATATATTCTATAGGACCTCACATAGACAGTGTGTTCCTAAGAAACTATCTCCATATTATAATCCTAACCATTTGATCTATGGAAGCCCATTTTCTAGCCATCCATTTTAAACCTCTACAAATTATAACTCTAACCATAACCTATAAAATGACTGGACTGGATAAGTCAAACAACTATGAGATATATGGTTTCTGAGCTCAGAAGGGATTTGCTAGGCAATTTGCTCAAGCTGAGCTAACAAACCATATATCCTTAAAATAACTACCCACATCGATCCTAAAAAAGTTGGAACTTAGAAGGGATTTGCTAGGCAATTTCGCAGAACTGAAGACAGCCATCTTAAAAGAATTAAATGAATAAGTCAAAATCTGTTAAAAAGGGAGCCTATGTGGCTATTGTCTTCTGCAAAAATAAGCCGCGAATTGGCTTTCCACAAAATTGCCTAGCAAATCTGTTATTGTCTCGAGGGATTTGCTAGGGACAATTGTAGAAGGCATTTCACACAGGTTCTGTCTTAATCATTTATTCATCTGAGAATTAATGCCTTCTGCGTTGGTCTTTAGCAAATCCTCTAAAAGTGCAAATTTTTTGTAGGATTTGCTAGCGTCCATCGCAAAAGGCATTTCGCGGATAGCTGTTGCATGTCAGAGCAGCCACTTAAGACAAAATCTGCTAAAAACAAAATCTGCTAAAAAGTGAGCCTGTGTGGCTGGTCTGACAAGGAGAATAAACCCATAAAAATGAATAAGAGGGAAAAATCATACTTAGGCTACCCATGGAGACCCCAAAAGGAGAATAGACCCATTTCTTCATCAAAACATATAAATCAATGCAGAGGGGCGTACTTACGAAAAAGACAGGTTTCAACTTTAAATGCAAAGTCTACTTTTGCAGCTAATGGGAAGAGTGAGCTGGAATCAACGGCTCTTTAGAACTCTAGAGAGTCGTCCCTTCCCCGCCTGACGGCTTCTCATTGTGGTCCTAATGAAAAAGACTTGGGAGAAGTAAATGGCAGTACTATTGTGCTGGAAAAGGTCCAGCCTTGGAATACTGTTTTCAACAAGCCCCAAGCTGTTATCCCCACCAAATTGGATTGCTTGAACCCTCCATTGAAGATCTCTGGTAAGAAAGCTATTGAATTCGAAGATGATGATATCTCTCTAGCTGAAGATCGATGGGACCATTGTCTTGTGGGCTATTTTGTTGGAAGGAGACCATACTATGTGGCATTGAAAGAGCATCTCGATCGGAAGTGGCAGCTAAAAGGAGAGTTTAAACTCATTGCTTTCAATCATGGTTTCTTCTTTTTCAAGTTCAATAACCTGGAAGACTGCTCTATAATTCTTGAAATGGGAAATCATAGTTTTGGTGGTAGGTCTCTACTCCTCCAGAGATGGCATCCTGATATGGCCCTTAGTAAACCTACCCTGTCCAGTATACCCATTTGGGTTAGACTCCCTGATCTGCACTTAAAGTTCTGGACCCAGAGAGGGATTAGTAAGATATCTAGTGGCAATGGAAAACCGCTTTAGATGGACTTGCCTACAGCTAAGGGATCTCGTCTTAGTTATGCCCGGTTCGTTGAAATCGAAGTTGATGCTCTTCCTTTGCCTGACTCCATTGAATTGAAGACTCCTTCTGGAAGCCTTACCCAACCGATAGAGTATGATTGGCGCCCATCCGCTTGCTGCCTTTGCAGAGATTTCAGTCATACAAATGCATCGTGCCCAAAATATACAAATCAACAGGTGAGAAGAGCCAAACAAGAATGGAAACCAAAACCGGTAGAGCACAAGGTGATAGATGCTAGCAAAGAATCTTCCAGTTCCAATCTAGAACCAGAAGAAAAAGAAAAGATTGAAGAAAGACAGAAGAAGGACAAAGGGAAAGAGTTGATTAAGACTCACAATAGCTTTGAAATTATAGAAGACATTGAAGAGAGTGATGGAGAACAGTTGGAGGACAGTATTGAATGGCCAAACACCACTGTGGCAAAAATTAAGTCTCCAAGCCAGTGCCCCGGAATCAAAGAAAAGGTTGCAGGTGTTGATAAAGGACCTACTAAGGAGCTTGAAAGTGTTGCTAAGGAGCTTGATGTTGATGGTAATGTCCTTCAGTCAAGAATATAAGAAATAATAAAAGAAGCTTCAAGGTGCGTAATCGCTTTCCTTAAGACAATACGGCCCCACCAATTGTGTGCAATTGGGATCGAAAATTCCCTTGAAGATACATTGAAGCCTTGTAGAACAATTCTACAAATTGTTTGATGATGCTTTGCACAAACTGCATCAAACCCAAAACACCTTTCAAGAACTTCAAGCCTTAAAGAAAATTACTAAAACTGTTTCTGTAGAAAACAAATTTTAGCACACTGTTTTATGAACAAAACTAACTTGAAAATACAAGTGAGAGAGAGATTGCTAGAGAGAAAGAAAAACTACAGCAATAACTGTGTTTTCTTATTATTAAAAGACAGGTTTTTATTCTTTTTATAGAATCCTTGATGTCTATTCACTAAGAGAAACATCTCTTAAAAAATATCCTTTTGATTTGTTTGAATAATGACCATTCGATCACAACTCTTTGTGATTTAAGTGTCTTGGATCACCCACAAAGTGTCCTTTGTGTATGAAAAACATCAATGACTCTTGGGAAAGAAAAGACATGAAAAAAAGGATGAAAACCGGAAGTGAAAAGCCATGTCTGTTTTCTCCCAACGGATAGTTTTTCGAATCGTCGTGGTCGACTTGGCTACCGTGGTCGCCCGCCGGCATGTGCTGTCCATTTTATTTTTTACGATCCAAAGAACGGCAGTCGACCGGACTTCCGCGGTCGACCTCCGACACCTCCCTGTAACTCAATTAAATTTCAAGTAACCAATCCGCGGTGGCCCGGGATACCCCGATCGACTGGCCCTGTCTTAAAATTCATTTTATATTTAAAATTAAAAACTTGTAAACCATTTTAATTTTTAAATATTACTTTGCATTTTAAAAAATCTCTAACACTTGATACCCAAAATCCTAGAACTGTTTGTAATGATGAAGTTAGGGAAGAATGGCAAGCGGTAAATCGACGAAAGAGCCAGAGAGCTAAGAAGCTAAGTCAGAAGATGATAGACGCCCGCGGATATTAGGAGTTCTTGAGATTCTTCGTGCCTCCGTTTCTGCTTCTAAGAATATTGCTTGTCGTTGTTCTCTTGGGTTGCTTCCCTATTATTGTGATAGGGTTTGTTTTTGTGAGCTGATTGTATCATCTTTATCTTTCAAATAAACTGGTAGGAGTCCATGCCAAACTCCAGCTTACCTACCAAAAAAAAAAAACATATAAATCAAACACCAAATCAGAACAAGCCACAGGTAAATCAATACGCAGTACCATGACAGCTCTTTACATTTTTTTCCTCCATGCACTATTTTTCTCATAGACGCTTTTTTAAAGATATTTTTCTCATAGGGGATTAGCTAGGGACCATCGTAGAAGGCATTTCACGGACGGGCTGTTGCGTGAGAGTAGCCATCTTAGATGAATTAAATGAATAAGACAAAATCTGTTGAAAAGTCACTTTGCGTGCAACAGACAATGC
This sequence comes from Tasmannia lanceolata, assembly GCF_043159265.1. Classification (NCBI taxonomy): domain Eukaryota; kingdom Viridiplantae; phylum Streptophyta; class Magnoliopsida; order Canellales; family Winteraceae; genus Tasmannia; species Tasmannia lanceolata. The sequence goes on along the minus strand of NW_027518683.1, from coordinate 46,734,759 downwards.
AAATTAAAATCATAATACAAAATGCCTCCATGGGTTTCCAAGAACCTAACGTGCGATGCACTCTAGAAGCAAAAGAACCCAATGGAATAAATAAAAGAACAAAAGGAAACAGTGGAATTCAAAGAATGAATTATTCTGTCTCTTAAATCAATCTGTCGGCATGTAAAGAAACCCGATACCTTTTGAAGTCTTCCTGTTCCGCTGAAATTCGCAACCTGTCGTCGGGTGAAAACCATTTCTTAGAGAAGCTATTAGGAATAGATTTTCTTATTTAGACACTTTCCTTATTTATGTTATTGCTATCTGATATAGGTTTCCTTATTTCCTTTCTCTTATTCTGTTAATTTCTAATTCCATATTTTGCTTTCCCTAATTTCTATATAATGTAGATGCCGTATGGCTTTTGAGCAATGAATAATCAAATTAAGTGCAATTTGCATATTGGAGGTCGAGTTTCTTCGAGTTAACTCATTGGAGGCCTGAGTTTCCTCGAATTAACTTAATCTTTCCATTTTTCTATCATCTTCTTCACCATTTTCTTTTCTGATAGAATGGTCAGAAGCTTTCCCTATGAAAATATTGATCTTAAAATCGTTGCATAGGCTATTCAAAACAATTACAGGGGTCTTTCGATCAATTGGGTCACAACTCCATCATTGTCCAATCTTGATCAGCCAGTGAGGTCTTTCATTCATAAAAAAAAATTCATTACGTGCATTTAGAAACAGTAATCTATGTTTTCAGGATTTTGAGGCAAGGAGATACACGGATTAGATGGTTGAATAAGTGTGGCCGTCACGTTTTCTACATCAACATAAAGAATCTAGCTTAATAAGTTATACTTTGTTGGTTGTTTATTCATATGACTTATTACAAATAGATTTATCGATCCATCATGCTTTTGTTTTATTATAAACGTTGGTACTGTGTTTTTTCCTTTTAAAGTCGTGAAGAAATCAGATTTTTATTCAATTTTTTATTAATTTTTTTTAATGTCCAATTGTCTATTGTCTTGCTTTATTGATTTTCTTCGTTGCCCTGTGCATCTATTTGTAAAAACATCCTTGTAACAACTATCACTTATATAAAGGGAATCCTTTCAATAATTCAACCTCCATGTGTTAGTGGTACATGTGTTATAAAGGGAATCCTTTCAATGGCCTTTGTGGCCATTGCCAAACCGCTTAAACACTCTTTGACAAAATATGGCTGACATCTTTAGCAATCGATTGTTTTATTAATTAAACCAAAAAGACCATCTAATATCCAAGACTGATTACATTGATCTTAATCTCCAATTAGCTCTGCTAATCATGATACAAAAAAGAGGAAAATAATTCAGGCAATCCTAGCTAGAACACCGACGAAAGGTGCATTGGTGGTGGTGGCTGTCTCTGCCTGATTGAAATTCGACCGCGAGTCTGTATAGGCATCATTGGAATCAGGACCCCCAACGATAGCACCAACCAACACATTAGGGTTGGGTGCATTCCTGTTGAACCAAATGTCGAACCCACCTTTGCATGTTACCGGCGTTGGATCCTTCTTTATGGAGACAATCGATGCGGCCCTGTGGTGCACCTGCAATGGGTAATTTGCTCCAAACCCAACCATGTAGCTCATTCTCTTCGGATTCGTACCCAAAATGTACTCCACCTTAAGCATATAGATTAGTGAAAAAGTTAGCCTTAACCATGTCCGCTATAATTTATGCGTGCGTCACTAAAAAAATAACCAATTTAACTACCTGGGTTTCAATTAGACCGTACAAACCATAGTTTTAAAATTCCCATGTCATGGTCGACTTGCCTAAGTCGACTCCCTTTTAACCTGAACCAATTTAACTACCTGGGTTTCAATTAGACCGTACAAACCATAGTTTTAAAATTCCCATGTCATGGTCGACTTGCCTAAGTCGACTCCCTTTTAACCTGGGTGAGTTATTATCTGAATCCAATCTTTTGCCCTACAAGGTCAATTTAAATTCCTCTAACTCTCCTGAGTTATCACCACATCAACCGAATATTCAGCCACCTTGCGCCAAGTTGAATAGCATTCGTTTCGGCTCCCATCCTCATTTTGACACATTGGCACAAGCTATTTGCGGCCAATTCATTTATATATTAAACTTCGCCTCTTAATTACTTTATATATCATTTATATATTAAACTTCGCCTCTCAGTTGAACCGTTCTAAACCAGTCCAAGAACTCTTCTGGTTTCATCTTCGGTTTTAAAACATTGTTTCAAACAACAGAAAATTAAAACCCGGAAAAAGAGTGTAATATTATTTTAACTGTCTTTTTTTTCAAGCCACCGATTGAATGGTCAGGATTCTATCGCTAGCGGGATCATCGACAATCCCCAACCACACCTCAAACAAGTTTCACCATTAAAATCAATTTCTCATTTTTCTTATATGGCTCCGCTTCTTTATCCATTAAATGGCCGTAAAACAAATATTACGCCCATTTTTCCACTTAAAAATGGATGTATAGTTTATTTTATGCCCATTTTGGGTCGAAAGAAACACCAACTATCTTGAAAATGTGATCACTTACTTGCGATTGAGCGAAGGAGATGAGTTCCGAGGGCTGGACGGTCCCACCGGGGCACTGGAGAGTGGCATGGGCGGCGGAGAGGTAGTCGGAATATAAGGAAGCCACGAGCAATGAAGCACCGACATACTGGAGGTTGGCAAAATCACGCCACCAGAGCAAACCCCCTGGTGATTTCCTTACATTACTGTTCCCTTTCTGAATGCATGAACATATAAACTGCTCTGCATTGCTCTTGTACTGACCCCACACCCCATCATTCTTTACTTTCCCTTCCAAAACCATCTGCAATTGAGTCATCCAAACACCATAGATTATTCAAAGACACTTATAAACACTAATCAGTTGTTGATCCCTCCATGTGGGAGTTAGGTACCTAAATGGGTTCCCCTTGGGGTACCATAAATCGGTTTAGATAAATGCACTTTGGCATAAAAGTGCATTTATTGTTCCTTTTGGTGAATGCTATTTCTAAAATTTTCAGTGCCCTTATAAGTGCACTTTGTTGCCAAGGAACAATGGGGGCAGCCCTGTAACTGATTTTTGCAAGGGCGCCCTTCAGTCTGTCATTCTTCTTGTAGTTTTTAGATTTAGCTCTAGTTGTTTGGTATAGGTAGGAGCCGTAGAGATAAGAGTTATCTAGATTGGCTTGGGTAGAAATTTTAGAGAAAGAGGTCAATTGTGTTTTCTATTTATAAATTACACACAACAGCCTTTAGATATCGATGAAGAAAGTATCCCAGAAATTGTGCCTTTGAGCACAAAGAAGAAAGGACCCTTCCCTCGAAGTAGGACCAAGAGACCGATCTTCCCTCCAAGAAGATCAACTCAGTTCGTAACAGTAGGGCTATATAGTTGTATAAGATATTAAATAGTTATAAAGAAATTTATATTATATGGTATTTGATAGTTAAAGGAAGTGTTTCAAGCGTACAATTTTCATTAACAATTTTTTTTTGCACCTTTTGGATATATAATTCGCAAAAAGTTAAATTTTTTGGATATTTAATAATTTTCAATGAATAATACGTATAATACTTTATAAATTAGGGATTTATATGCAAAAATCCTTTTTTCTTAATTAGTATGATATAATGAAGATAATGGAGATAAATATAGACCCAGCGGGAAGTGTTGATTATCGATCCTCACCTTGGCAACGAGCGTCTGGACGCCTACAAATTTGTCGTCCCACGAAAATTCCAATCTTGTGCCGCCGATATTCCCTGCCTTGGCAAGGTAATCCAAGTACATCTGATCGCCTGTGGTTCGGTAGAGCCATGCAGCTGCCCAAAGCAATTCATCCTGTTTAAAACATAGTTAGAATTTTGGTTATTTTATCGAAAAAAAATGAGTAATTAAGCATTCATTAACTTTAGATCTCCATGGAACAAAGGAAGCTTACATCATAACCACTACTAGAATAGAAATTCTTGGCAGCGGTGATGCTATCTGTGTACTTTCCGACGTGATTGCGGGCAAAATCAAAAAGCTGCAGTTGAAAGAGAGAAGATGTTAATATCTAATTGCAGCATTACAATAGCAAATCCAACAGGGATAGGCCCAATTCTAAAATTGTTTTTGATCAAATTGTCCTATAGATACGTTATCTAGGGGGATAACAACTCTGGGTTTATTTTATCCTTGGATAGACTTGTTATTCTCTGTTCACATTTAGAGCAGGAACAATGGGTAAGGGGTGTCAATCCAGGGACTTATTCATGATTAAATTATCCAGGGTAACTATGTGGTGGAATAGCTAATCAAAGGATTTCTATCCTTTGGATGCTAGCTTAGGTCGTTGAATGCAATAGGATGTAAATGAAAAGGAACATAGATTCCCATTTCTTTATTTCCTTTTCCTCCTGATTTGAGTGGAAGATTAAAAACTGCAAAAAGGCTTGAATTTGGAAAATTTATAGTAACAAGGCCAGTCATATGAATAATAAATGACAACTAAATAATTGAAAAATGAAAATGTGTCCTTTTACTTTGATTTTCCTCATTTTTGGTGCAACCAAATAGACCCAAGGCTCTATTTGTTTTGAATTTTGAGAACTGATTGTGAGTTCAAAACTGATTATTGGCTCAAAATTACGTTAATTTTGAGTCCAATAATCAGTTTTGAACTCACAATCCATTCGCAAAATCCAAAACAAACAGGGCCTAAGTGGTCTTTTTAAGAGAATCATATGAAGAGAAATGATAAATGCAAGGGCCTTGTTTATGCAAGGGCCGGAGAAGGGCCCTTGAATAGATCCACGTCATTAAGTGCAATTGAATTCAGTTTCTCAACCGACTTTTAAAATGACGTGGATCTATTCAAGGGCCCTTCTCCGGCCTTTGCATAAAGAGGGCCCTTGCATCTATCATTCCTCACATATTAATCTTAACCATTGCGAAATGTATCTTAACTACCTCTCCTCTCATCTAATGGTTTTTGATCCAACGGTCAGATCATATCCTCTAATAGTCTTCAAATGGAAATTAATTAAATCCAAAATATATCATTTTTCCCGTCCATTCAATGGAAGGTTAGGATCACCCAATAAGATCCTATGTTTGTTGGAGATCAGGCTGTTCACAAATTGGGTTTGCCAACCTTAATGAATTCCTCTAAACCATAGTTACAAATGTTCGAAAAATTCAGAAAATATTTAGGAAGACTTCAGCAAAAATTAGGAAAAAGACCCATGCGTTTTTCTACATACAACTTGTATGTATACCATAGAAGTCAGAAAAAAATTATTACAAGTACATCTACCATTCAGAAATTTGTACAAAATAATTTAAATACTTGGACAATTTTGTGACTATGCTCTAGATTATAAGGGATTTGCCAAGGTCCATCGCAGAAGGCATTTCGCGGCTGGTCTGTCCCATGTCAGACCAGCCACCTCGTAAATTCACGAGGTGGCTGGTCTGAACGGCGATATGCCTTCTGCGATGGACACTAGCAAATACACAGCTGAACATAAAACTCAAAATAAATAAATAAAGGTTACTGATATTGGCACTGCCATGTTTTATTAATTGCAAAAACTCAGCTTGTCTTTTCTGTTTTAGAAAGGAGTCAAAGGTTATTACCTCTGACAAGCCAATTAAAAAAAAAAGACAAGCCGAGTTTCTGCAAATATTAAAACATGGTAGCGCCAATATCAGTGTGCAAAAAAATTCTAATGCAAACCTGTTTTGCATGAGTGATAAGCGTAGCTGCATAGTTGTTATCTGAACCGTTGAAGACTAAAAATGCCGCGGCCATGGCAGCAGCTGTTTCTCCTGCGAGATCCGATCCCGGTTTAGTGTCATCTATCCTAAAAGACGTTCTTGGCGTGGACATGTCTTCCGGCCTTTGCCAACATGCATGATCGGAGTTTCCATCCCCAACTTCTCCATACAAAACATCTGGCTCTGGATGGGCATTCATCAAGTAATCTGTTCCCCATTTGATAGCATCCTTTAAATTAGATAATTCGTTCTTCGCAAGTAATTGGCGCCCAAAATCCTCAGCGCCCCATGACAAAAGTGTCAGCGAGAAAGCCATCGGAAACCCGAATTTGACATCATCTCCGGCATCATAGTAACCTCCTACTAGGTTCACCTATGTTTGTACAATATATTATGTGAGTGTCTAGAAATTTAATTATTGTAAGTAGTTTTGAACACAATACCAATAGGGAAATGTAAAAACTAACAGCATTTAACACCTAATTTGAAGTGTGAACATTAATAAAAAGAGTGCCATTGTAAAATATTGGATTGTACTATCATTTCCTTAACAATAATCCTTCCATTGGATCAACCCTAATTGTTAATTTTTGGGTCCCACAAGGAGACTTGTTGATCTTGTAGACCACCATGAGGCAACCCACATTGTCATGGCCCCATGCAAAAGGACTTGTCATCCATAAGTTGAAGAACTCCAAAAATAAACGGCTTAGCTTCTCTTGGCAGATCCCTACAACAAGGATTGATTGATCTAGGGGCTACAACCATCCGATCAAGATAGAGCAAATGGAAATGGGCCCGATGCTTCATCACTGGTACAATATACGGATCAGATCATGTCCACATAACACGTGGGGTCCAAAAATGTGTATGTTTCGAAATAACCTAACAAACACATTCTTTTTTACATTTTTCTAATCACGACGCACATCTATATGCACAATATTTGGTAGCTCACGAACTATGTGTGATTTCAAAAAATAAATTATTACTGAAATAATAATAGCTGCAATAATAATTGACAAATGAGTAATGCTTGAGAAACCGAGGGTAGGACCTAAAAGGGGACCGAACAAATTGATTGATGCTGCATCATCACAAATGAAGTGAGATTTCCCTTAAGTTTAGGGAAAGGGAAATGATAAATGTGCCCCTTTTCATCACTTGGGACACCCAAGTGCAGTGCATCAATGACTACACAGGGGCTTATGTACATCACATTAGAAGATTTCAATGGATATGATTGCCATGTACACTGCAGTTAGGTGTCCCATGTGATGAAGAAGGGCCCATGTGATGAAAAGGGGCGCATTTATCATTTCCCTAAGGGAAATCATAAAAAGTGAATTTTTTTTTTGAACACATGGCATTTTCTCATTGCAGGTCCCCTGCTAAGTGGTACTCTCGGTCTCCATATCATTTTCCTTAGGCTCTGTTAACTTGTTTTCCCGGGAAAGGAAAAGAAAAGGTTTCTTGGGAATCTGGCGTGGCATTAGGAAAAGAAATCCAGGGAAACTCTGTAGGAAAAGGTTTCCCGCGCCTGTTCACGTTTGCAGGAACTGTGCAGGAAAAGATTTCCCGAGAAACTGCTTGCCCACCTTTTTTCACTAGTTTTCCCGGGAAAGCAAATCCGACCAAAATAGTGGGATTTGGTTTCCCACACTTGTGAGAAAAGAGACATTTCCACATCATTTTTGGCAATTTCCATTTCATTATTTGACATTTTCCACCTATGTTTGTTACTTTCTCAGGAAACCAAGTGAACACCAAAATTCTGTCTTATCAAGGAAAAAAGAGGCTGTTTTCCAAGGATTTGCTTTCCCGGGAACGCAAGTGAATAGAGCCTTAAAGTTTATAACAATCCCAATAATTAGTAAATTAACATCCAACCATCAAATTGTTTATTATAGAGAGTAGTGCTATTACCAAAATATTATATTTCAGTTATCATTTACCTAATAATATTAATAATAATATTAGTAATCCCTTTATTTTATGCACATTTCTTAAAAAATCCTGAAAATAGCCAGATTATCATCTCCCTCATATGTTAAATGTCTACGACAATTTTTTTTTTTTTTTTTTGAAGAGGAAGACAATCATATTATTAAAGAAAGAAAACAAGAAAATTAAAATGAACAGTCTATATCTTACGCCGGAATCTTTTCCATCACCGAGAGCCGAGTCGCCTCGCCATTGCACTCTCTGATTAGATGGTAATTTTCCTGACCTTTGAGCTTCAAAATACATGATAGACTTTGTAAGTGCATCGCTGTAGTTAATTTCAGCACTTCCCTGTTGCAAGAGGAGAAGAAAAAAACCAAGACAAAATAGAGTTGAAGCCATGGCACAAAAGAAAGAGAAAATGTTTTGGATGACTGAAAAGTGTTTGTGAGACTAAATTTATAGGTGAGCTCTTGAGAGTAATGCCTGAACACCCAAAAAAATTTCACCATTTATTTCCATTTTTTCTTGTGATTTAGAAGATTTTCTGTTAATAAATATGTGCTCTTCAACATGCTGATTATAAGGCAAAATTTTAAACCAAATGGTTGAATATTTTTGGATATTTTTGGATTCATATCTCATTGAAGAAAATCAAAATTTTGATTTGTTTGAATTAATATTGGGCAGTGATAAATCGACTCCCCAAATGGATAAATCGACTCCCCATGTGTCTATCTCTCTCCTCTTTCTCTCTCTAACCTAGAGGAGAGAGAAAGACACATGGGGAGTTGATTTATCAATTTGGGGAGTCGATTTATCACTCCCCTTAATATTTCATTGAGGAAGATCAAATTTGTGATTTTTTTCCCATTCTGTAGTAACATCCATGTATCACCTCATCTAAACCTAAAGCAGAAAAGGTAAGCATACGAGAAAGGCAAAAATCCATTTATATTCGAACTTGTAGATAATCTTCATTGCTTTTTGGGAAATTATATTAATTAACGTAAACATTGAACGGTCCAGATTCAAACTTACAAAAATGGTAAAATGGTTCATTTTTGGGATATAGCCAATCCAACAAGGTGAATTATACAAGCCCCAATTAATATAGACCCATGGGCAGGACATTATCTGATTGTCATACAATACATGCGAGATGAGTGTGATCAAACCGTTCATTTGTAGAGCCCACATGGGTGTAAGTATTTTTAAAAAATACAGTAGGGCCCACGTGTTTCGTTGATCCGAACCGTTCATTTGTTGGCCCCGACTTTTTTTTCCTTGATTATTAGCCATTTGGATACAAGGATTTTATCATCCACGGTTGTAAAATTCTGTGTTTTACAAGAGAAAATACTGGGTTATATAATCGATGCCGAGCAACTAGGAGAGTCAGCCCGTCCCACACCTAAGTTGAATAAATGAATGCAACCTAAACCAGAGTGATCAACCTGCACTTTTTTCGTCTGTCGGGCCACTGGGGGCTCAAAACGAACTAATCTACAACTGGACGACTAGTTTTCCGAACCCGGTCTGAATTGTGACTTCAATAAATAGCTTGCTGAAAATCAAAGAAAGAAGTTCCATTTTTTACACCTAGATCACCAGTACGGGTGGCAATGGTTCGGTTTCGGTTCGGTTTGACCCCCAAACCGAACCGAACCGAAATTTGAATCGGTTTCGGTTCGGTTCCGCCAATTTTGCCACCCCTTACTCATAATGATTGCAAATATTCGGTTTCGGTTCGGTTTGATCCCCAAACTGAATCAAACCGAAATTTGAATCGGTTTGGTTTAACCAAACCGAAACCGAATTTTCGGTTCGGTTTCGGCTCGGTTCCGGCTCGGTTCGGCCAATTTTGCCACCCCTAATCACCAGTCAAACCAACTATGCTCTTCTCAGAGTAATAGAGTGTCTTCCTTTTTTCTAGTCACACTTCTATCAAATGCAACACAAGTACTTGTTTACACCCTCAAATTCAAAATTTGAAAGATAGATTAATGGTGCAAACATAAGGCGACGTGTACTTTAAAGCTCGCCATTATATTACATACCGATCAAAATGCAAGGATGAATGATTAGTTGCCTAGAATCAAATCTTCATAAGACACTTACTTTAGGTGGATTAAAACATTGCGTTATTTAATCATCTGGTCAATGGTTGACAAGCAGTTAGGCTAACTAATCCGCATGTTGATAAGGTTATTGTGAGTAGATGAGTGGTTACAAGACGGTTGATCAACAACAACTAATACCGAAGCTTATAAATAAAGGAGAGGAAAAATTGAGAAAGTATCTCAACATCACCATATAATTTGTACTTTTATTTCCTAGGAGTGGTTTGTAACTTATTCTTAGTTTCTTTATCTCTTGTTTCTGCAATTCGGAGAAGGTATTTGCTGATGTTGTTCTTTGGTGAATTTCTTTTCTCTTTACGCTAGATGAATTGTTAAGTCCTTGTTCACAAGGCAATCGAACTTACAGTCATTTGATTCTAAGTTCGCCCTTTATTCAGAATAGAGTTACATTTTCTAATTGGAAACGGCATTGGAACCATCGATTGAAGGATCTCTCTATTGTATAAATAGTGTGTAGGATTTTTACACCAACAAAACCGTCCTTTCCTATTTGATTGTCCGGCCAGTTAGAAAGAAAATGAGACCCCAAAGAGCCCTTCTTTACCACGCATGCTAAAACCTGAATTTTATAAGCTAAAACTTGGATTTTATATACAAGCTAAATCTGATTGTACATTTTCAGGATTTTAAAATCCAAGTTTTAGCTTATAAAATTGAGGATTTTAGAATCATGAATTATGAAATGCATGTATCAAAATAGTGTTGAAAACAAAAATCAAAGAACAAAGCTCAGATATTACATGCAGAAAACAAAGTTCAAAGCAAGAAGCACAAGAAAGCAAAAACCCACAGACACAAAAGCCACAAAAGGAGAGAGAAAACTTCTCTTGAATATTATAATAGACATATTATTACAACACTCTCTGTTTTCTCTACTGTGCATTAACGTTTTGTACTACACCTCCTTTTATAGACTAAACTAGCTAAAGTCCTATTATAAGTCAAATTGAAATCCCCTCTTATAGCCAACCGCATACGGTTTTGGGTTTTTCTTTTCTAACCACAACTGAGAATAAACTTAACCACAAACCACTTTTCTATTCTACCTCTACCTCTACCTATAGGAACCCACCAAAATATGGAATCCTATTTCAACTATGATTCTAGAAACCAAATACCCAAACAAACACTAAATACAACGTTTAACCAAACTAGGATTCTAACTCTGCTAACCCCATCCGGTTTTTACTAGCCCATGTGGGCCCGCACCGGCCCGCATCGCGTAGCATCGGCCCGTCCCCTCTGGCGCCGTGGAGAGTCGATAATGACTCTCAATACTCCCCCTCAGCGCTGACTCTCTACAAGTCACGTCAAGCTCCTTTTGAAACTTCACAAACTTCTTGTAGCTCTGCCCTTCGAAACAGTAAGGGCTACGAATACACGAACCTTCGTAACTTTGGCTACTAGATTGAACGTCTCATCATAATCATGCATGTACTTTTGAGAGAATCCTTGACTAACAAGTCTCACCTTGAACCTTTCTACCGCACCATCTGTTTTGGTCTCTACCTTGTACACCAACTTACACGAAATAGGTGATACTCCAGCAGGTAGTGGAACTAGATCTCACGTTTCATTCTTCTTCAAGGCTAGGAACTCCTCTTCCATTGCTTCTTATCATTCAGGAATACCTTGGGCTTCTTCAAAGATGTCGGCTTGGTAATACCAACTTTCTGAACTATCATCTTTGGGCATCACCTCCTCCCAAGGTTCTGTTGATTCGACATCACCTCCACTGGAACCACTGTCGAACGGAATATCTGTTACGTGATTTGAACATCCTGAATCAACTGTTCGGTCACCATCATTTGTGTCCACCAAATTAGTAACATCCACAACCTCTGTAATCTTTAGAGCAGTTTCGCAGGGATCATCATATTCTTCTTAGATGGAGAGAAAAGAACTCTATTCTTCATCCCTATCGTACTTTCGAGGATCTTCCGGTGCTGTAGTGTTACATTCCTCTTTCTTCTTTGGTGCATGACAATCTCTGGAAAAGTAGCCGTCTTACCACAATTGTAGCACGTCCATCCTTACTCCCCTGTTCCAAGTTTGTTTCTCAGAACCACAACCGCTTGACGTCCCCCTTGATCAGAACTTTCTTTCCTTTGATCTGATCTAGCCTACAGCTTACCTTTTCGATTCTTTCTTGAAATGTAATTATGAACTTCCTTGCTCGACCTGCGAAGAGAACCTCCTCGTTCTCCTTTATCGTAGATCCAGGGATCTGTTTGGCTAGACTTTCTTGATTTGCCAAGAGACTCTCCAATTCAAGTAAATTTGGTTGAGTCGGTCATCCTTGGATTGCTGTGATGAAGCCATTGTACTTGGTTTTCAATCCTCTGATTATAATCATTTACATCCGTGTCTTCGAAATCCTAGACTCTTCATCGAGTTGGGATATTTCATGACAGATATTCTTCATCTTTATGAAATACTCGGGAATCATCATATTCCTATGAGATATGGAGCCTATCTCATTTTCGATCATCTATAACCTTGTGCCTTTTGTTTATAAAAACAAAATGGCAAAAACATCTCATGCTTCCTTCAGAGTCTTGTCCTCTCGATTATAATCGAGAATACCCCTCTGAATGGTAGCATTGACTACGAACATGGCTTTACCATCTTCGTTCTTCCACTTCCTCATAACCTCTGAGGTTTTGGCCTTTCTGTTGGGAAAAGTGGTTTTTGCACCATTCCCTATCACCCATAAATCTTGTCCTTGGAGATACGACTCTATGTAAGACTACCAACATGAATAATTTGTATTATTCAACTTCTCAATCCCATTGACCGAATTGGTTAAAACCATCCCTTTGATTGAGCTTCTAACGAGTGGCGAACTTGAAGTCAGATCCTGGATCTACAACTTCGACGTCTGATCCCTGATTGCAGATGTAACGGATCTCATCCCTGGAGGCTTGATCTTCCTTCAGCTATGTACACCAGTCTCAGACCAACTTCTTCATTGGACACTTACACCACTCTCTGACCAGATGTCTGATCTTCTTCCTTTGGCTTTCGTTCACTAGTTCCACGCTAGTGGCTTCATACGACGATCGTTCACCAGTCTCTGACCGATGGCTTTGACGACCATTTACTAGTCTAGGGGATCTGATACCGCTTGTTGAAAATCAAGGATCAAAGCAATAAGCAAAACCCACAAACTAAACACAAAACACCAAAGAAGATAGAAAAAAGAAAAACGAGTGTGTACTGTATGGTTTGATTACTTTGAATAAAATATTGAAAGGGAAAATTTTCTCTCTCCATCTCCTTTGGTGTTTTGTGTTTAGTCTGTGGGTTTTGCTTATTGCTTCGATCCTTGATTTTCAAGAAACGGCCTTGTGATTTTTTGTCTCCAAATTCGATGACTAAAAACATTCTATAATAGGCTTCTATGAAGAGCATTTGAAACGCATTAGGCTTCCATGTAAATACGTACACACAAGAACACATAAGATGTAATATGATTAGAAAATTGTGCCTACATATATAAGCAAAAAGATCAAAAAAATTACATCGTAGTTTTAGGACCAAGGCCTTATAAATTATAATGCTCTAATTTTAAACCCAATGTAAAAGTTTCACCTTGGCAAAAAAATAAAAATACCCATATCTAGTCCTTCGATATGAGTGCATTACTTGCACAATGGCCAATTATGTCCAACTTGAAAAGGAAAAGGAGAAAAAACTGAGATCCTTCATCAGAAACCTCAACAAGGGCATGTATCAGTGCACCCCCAACGAGCAAATCTCTCAGCTCGAGTAGCATAATTCCTGCATATTAGTCTACTTGGATGATGAGTCACCGTTAAAAATAAGAAATATATGCAAAATAGAAAACACAAAACTAAGGAAGATGCAAAAGAATAAAAGTATAGAAATATATATATATATGAGGAAAATGATTGTGAGCTTGAAGCTCATATAGCTTATATGAGCTTGAGGGCCCAAACACATGTGGGCCCACAATGTTACGATGATCCAAACCATTCATTTGAAAGGCCCTTACATAGATAGGGTGTGTATAAAAAATCGGCTCCATAGGATCATCCTAACCCATCCAAAAGTGGAGGGCAAAATGGACAGACACCGTTTGCCACAAATCTGCCCATTTTTGCCCTCCACTTTTGGAGGGGTTAGGATGATCCAATGGAGCCGATTTTTGGTACACACCCTATCTATGATGGGGCCTTGCAAATGAATGGTTTGGATCACCACAAACAATGTGTGACCCATGTGTTTGGGCCCTCAAGCTCATACAAGCTATATGAGCTTCAAGCTCACAATCATTTTCCTCTCTCTCTCTCTCTCTCTCTCTCTCTCTCTCTCTCTCTTTATATATATATATATATATATATATATATTCGAAATTACCCGCGACCTGATTTTTCAAATAATTCCATAATTCATACCTCTTTTTACTCTCACATAGATAGTATGTACATATATGTGAAGATATGTGGGGAGGGCAAAAAAGGGTAAAAATCATCCACATTGACGTGTTAAATGGACATAATTCTCTCATTTTCTCTTCTGCTATATAGTAGTAGATATATATATATATATATATGAGGAAAGTGAAGCTACACCGCCCGTGTAGCTAACTTAGCTACACCGCCGGCTTAAAATACAATGGGCCCACATTGTTTTGGTGATCCAAACCATTCATTTGATAGGCCCTCACATAGATAGGGTGTCCACCAAAAATCAGCTCCATAGGATCATCCCAACCCTTCAAACTGTGGAGGCAAAAATGGACAAATTTGTGAAGGTTTTTACACATTCATTTTTGCCTCCACAAATCGTAGGGTTGGGATAATCCTATGGAGCTGATTTTTGGTGGACACCCTCTCTATGTGAGGGCCAATCAAATGAATGGTTTGGATCACCAAAACAATGTGGGCCCATTGTATTTTAAGCCGGCAGTGTAGCTAAGTTAGCTACACGGGCGGTGTAGCTTCACTTTCCTCTATATATATATATATATATATATATATATATATAATAAAATAGGAAGGAGAAGAAAATTGAAAAAGGGTAAACATCGATGTCCAAAAGAGGATGGACACGTGGCACAACTTGTCTCAGTCGTGTCAAAGGAAGAGGGTTAATTTCACACCTCATATGCAAAAGCCCTAGAAACCCTAAATTTAAATGACTGTGACCCCTTGAAAGCCATCCATTAGAGATATCTTTAGAAACTCAATATTGCAAGAAATTTACCTAATCCAGGAAGGAATCTCTCGGGAATCTCTCCCAATCAAAGAAGAGCCCTCAAAAGGTAACTTTCCACTCTTTAGGACTCTCATCTCCTATAAAAGGGACTCTAAGGCTCAAAGGTACAGGTTCTGCAATCATCATCATTTTCTCCTTATGTATTTGTTACTCTAACTGACTTAAGCAATGGAGAGCCTTCCCAGAGTCCAAAACTCGAGCCGGTTTTCTAACCGTCTGTCTTTGTGTAGGCTGCATCTCTTTTGCCTTCGTAGCTGTCTCAGGTTCCATCTAGATTTTGGCCGCAGCAATTATTATTAGTTTTTGCAGTGGGATGAACAAGACAGAGACACACAAAGAGAGGGACAAAAGAATGAAGTTAAATAACAAATAAGGAAAAGGGTGAAAAAGGAAACAGGTCCATAAAGGGTTCATTTGAAAAATAACAAACCTGTTTGATAGTTTACGAATATTTCTGCATCGAAGTAGTTGCAAAATTTTCATTTTGAATAACCTATCAAGAGTCAATAAAAAAAAAAGTATGGGTGCATTTGGATTGCCGGAATTAGGAATCGGAATAGTTATTAAATTCCTTTCCTATTCTGATAACATGGACTATATCAAAATCCCCTTTACACCACCAATGCCATTCCAAACACAGGACGATTCTTTTTCCCATGGTCACGTCCCCGGATTGACGTGTTCGCCTTCTTATATCTCTTCCTTGATTCTTAATTGTAGCAAGTCCCAACATACCCAACTATTTGGGTATTAAATTTACGGTTTTGGTAACGAGTGAGGCACTCCTTAAGGTTCATTGGAAACATAATTTTACTTATGTTTTGATAAAAAAAAATCTCAAAAAGTCTCAAAACATTCTCAAAATGCTTTCCAAATTATGTTTCCAATGCACTTTAAATTACATTAGCCAAACCCTTATAATAAAGTTGTTGCTAGTAGCTATTTTGCCGAGCAAAACAGGAATCCGTTTTGCGAAAAAAAAAAACTCGATATCCTTTTTGTTTAAGATAAGGAAGGAAAGACTTTGAATTCCAAGAATTGCCAATAAATAATGTAAAAACGACTAAATTGATGGTCACTCTCACCATTTTCTTTATTTTCTGAACGGAATCCCATTTTAGAAGTGTTTTCCTCTGCATATTAAGGCAAAATCGCCTCGACAATGACAAAATATGTTTGATATCTTAAAGTGAGATCACAAAATGACTACATTGATCTTTTATCTCTAACCACCCCTTCATTTCCGAAGATACACAAAAAAGAAAAATAAACAAGTTATTCAAGCAAGCCTAGCTAGAACGCAAACGAAAGGTGCCATGTCGGCGATGACGGGCTTTGCTTAATTGAAATTTGGCCTCGAGTCTGTGTAGGCATCATTAAAATCAGGACCCCGACAATAATGCCAACCAACACGTTTGGGTTGGGCGCATTCTTATTGAACCAAGCGTCAAAGCCGCCTTTGATTCTCACCGGCATTGCATTCTTCTTTATGGAGACAATCGAAGCACCCTGTGGAGCCCTTGCAATGGGTAATTCGCTCCGAACCCAACCATGTAGCTCATGCCTTTCGGATTAACACCAAGAATGTAGTCCGCCTTAACCATAAGGATCAATAACTAAAAAAACTAGCCTCAACCATTTGAATAAATTCACTATAATTCATGTGTTCGCCACTAATACATGAAAAGAGAATGAATTGTACAACTGATTTTCCCTATATTATGTTCAAATCATACATGTTTGCAAATGAGCTTGTTTTATTGGAAGATGTGAATTAAATCCATAACATGATGATCTTTATAGAGATGTGTTTTTGTCTTTTGATTAAATCTACAGCTGATAGATTTGAATAGGATGATTAATGTTTTGTAGTTAGTATACATGAAAATATGAGGGAAGGATAGAGGAGAAAATCATCAGTTGGTCTGTGATGGAAATAGAATTAATTGATGGATTTAGTCTACTGTAAAATTACGCCTTGGATGCTGAGTGAGATTTTAAACATGGGATCAAACTTTTTGTTTTAAGAGGAACTTTATCTATCACATCTATTCCTGTACCTTTTTTGAACCAAAAGTGTTAAGACATGTTTTATTCCAGCTATCACTTTTTATGTCATTGAAACTTGTTCAACCTTGATGTTAACATTTTTTGCACCCATTTGGATTTTGGAAAAGTCTATTCTTCTGTGCTTTATATGCTCTACAAATTACAAGGTTTGAAGTACTGTATTTTTTCCCTTCCTTTTCTCCAGAGGATTCCAATACAGATGATCATGGGAGTTCCCAGGAAGATTTTATGAAGCAGTTGCCAATTTTTCTGGCACCTTTATTATTTATTGGGTCGGCGGTTTCATCCTTCTTCGGTTATGGGATTCGAAACAAACAACAGGTCAACATCTCTTCTAAAGCAGCTTAAGTCACTTTATTTATCTTGGTTTATATTTGGAACTTAATTCTTCGATGAAATTTATAATACTGATGATTCTAAATGATTTCCATTAGATGTTAGTATATCTTATACAACTGCCTATGTCTTTCTATGTAACATATCACTATTTTATTTTCCAGTTTGAAATTATGAATAACAAATCCTTTTATGATAAAAAGATGCATTTCACAAGTTCTTTATTATGGGTGGTTTGTATTAGCACTTCCCTTTCCCCCATTTCCGCTTCAAACCTCCTCCGCTTCCACTAGTGGCTACCGCTACTTGTATTATAAGCCCATCAGGTCTTCCGTTTTCTTCTTAATATTGACAGTTTCTATAATCTTGTTATTGATGTGCTAAGCTTTTCTTGCTTCTAATCATCATGGCACATACTCCTTATTTGAGCTTAAGTGGTTCAACTCAAGGTTTTAAATTTCAGTTCCGTTCCGGTTTCGGTCATCAGTGAAATGAAAACATTTTGGTTTCAGTAAGAAATTTTGGCCAAAATCTTGTGAAATCTTGAAAATATTTCGGTACAAAATCATGACTAAAATCCATGTAAGATTCTTCACCATTGGTTTTTCTTCTTTTTTTTTATCATTTTTTAGAATTGATTTAAAGGAATCTCATTGTTCTTCTCTTTTCTGTGAGTGGAATTGATTTTTGTCGTGGTTTCTATAGACTGTCGTCAATTTGACATAAACTTTTGTTTTTTTATCTAAAAAGTTGTATGTTTCAGAAAAAATCCTGAAACTTCAAGCAAAATCTTGTATTTTTCCAAAATCAAGTGGATTTCGTTTTGGTAGGAGCCAAAATCGAAATATTTCAGCAGAAACGAACAGTTTGGACTAAAATTTATAACCATTGTTCAACTATTTACATGTTTCTTCATTAGTTCTATATCATAATGCTTAAATGGGGTCTTTTCAACTAGTGGACATAATTTTGAACGTGGATTTGATCCGTTTTACGATCATTGCATTAGGTCGTATCACAGTTTCTTATTAACGTGTATTTTATGATCATTACATTTGCACACTCATTGTATATGCACTATTTATTTATGGACTTAAATCTTTTTATTATTCTGTTCTGATATCAACTGTCTTTCATGTCTTTTTTCTCAGATTAGTTTTCAAGAGTTTAAAAACAAGCTTTTAGAACGTGTTGTAGTAGACCACATCATTGTTTCCAATAAATCTGTTGCAAAAGTGTACGTCAGGAACTCTCGAACTATGACTGGTGCCCTTGATAGAAGAAATGCGAGCCATTATATGTTTTATTTTAACATTGGGAGTGTTGAATCATTTGAAAAGAAGTTGGAAGCAGCCCAGACAGCACTAGGGGTAGACCCTCATGATTATGTTCCTATAATGTATGTCTCTGAAATAATTTGGTACCAAGAGTTGCTGAGATTCGCTCCAGCAGCATTGGTTGTGGGGTCACTCTTATACATGAGAAGAAGAATGTAAGGTGGATATGTTGTATGTGGGAGTGGAGGAAGCGGTAGTCATGGAATATTTATTCTTTGGAAAGCTAATGTGTCAAAATTTGATAAGAATTCCAAAAACAAGGTGAGCTATGCTTCTTTCACTTTGTTAATGGTATTACTTTTCCTTAAGGGCCCGTTTGGATACCTCCCATATTGTATTTGGATTTAGAATTGAGTTTTGAATACAAATTGAATAGACCCGGCAGCTCATGTAGAGGGAGACAGAGAGAAGAGGGTTCTTCCTAGTGGAGGGGAGAGGTTGAGGAGCTAAGAGGGTGAAGGAAACTCCCAGATCTGTGGATTTCCAATTTCTTATTTCCACAGCAAACTTAGAAAACTGATTTTTTTCACTGTCAGCTGCTGAATTAGAAATCCAAGAATTTGATCCAATCCAAATTACAGTGCAAAAAGGCCTGCAAATGTGAGAAATCCAAATAAAAATCTTCTCGGCATCCAAAAGGGCCCTAACCTTATTTTTCAAAGATTTGGCTGGCTGTGATGAAGTTGGAATGCTTTTTTCGCCTAGGTATTTTTTAAACATTTAGTTGGAAATTGAAATGCTTTTGTTGTTCAGGTTTTTTCAAAGATATGGCTGGATGTGATGAAGAGAAGCAAGAAATCATGGAATGTGTACACTTCCTCAAGAATCCTAGGAAGTATGTGGAACTAGGAGCAAAAATTCCCAAAGGTGGTCTTCTTGCTGGACCTCCAGGAACAGGAAAGACACTTCTTGCAAAACCAACTGCAGGCGTATCTGGTGTGCCCTTTTTATCTATTTCTGGTTCAGATTTTTTGGAAATGTTTGTTGGGGTTGGACCATCCAGGGTGAAGAGCTTGTTTTCAGAAGCCAGACAATGTGCAGTGAGTATATTTTTTATTGATGAAATTGATGGAATTGGTCAAGCAAGGGACTATGGGAACCTCACAAGTTCAAACGATAAGCATGAGAGTACTCTTAATCAGTTGCTTGTGGAAATGGACGGATTTGAAACTTCGTTGGCACCAATAGGCCCAACGTTTTATACAAGGCCTTGTTGAGACCGGGTCGATTTGATCGTCAAATTTCCATTGATAAACCCGACATCAAAGGCCGTGACAAGATTTGCATGTCTTATTCTTCAAATGATGTTACATTATTTCATAAGTGCTATTATTCAGAATCTAATACCTTTATTAAACTTGCAAAATAAATATTTTGTTGTACAGTTAAGCAGTCAATATCAATAGGTAATTTTGTATGTGATGGATGGTATCAGATACAGTCAATTATTTTTTCGGGGGTCACTTGCAATAAAGACACAGTGGGACATCTCCGTCTCTGTCTCCTGTAGATTGAAACAAAACCATGAGAAATTGAAAGTTGTTTAAAGAACAAAACAGATGGGAGGAACTATAAGGTGGTTTGTGTTT
Source organism: Tasmannia lanceolata (assembly GCF_043159265.1). Classification (NCBI taxonomy): domain Eukaryota; kingdom Viridiplantae; phylum Streptophyta; class Magnoliopsida; order Canellales; family Winteraceae; genus Tasmannia; species Tasmannia lanceolata. Next base: position 46,714,310 of record NW_027518683.1, on the reverse strand, counting down.
AACCTTGAAAACTGAAATTTTTTTTTATTAAGACATGAACTTTTGCATCATTTACTATGGCCTTAATTGATAAATCATATTGTTGGATTGACGAAGTGGTTTGTGTTTAACTTAAAATCCTGAATCATGAATTTAACTACACCGATTGGAAGGAGTAGAAAGAAAATAAATATTATATCAATCCTTAATAATCAGCTATGAAGCCATGAAAAAAATCTAACTACAAAAATAGTGGTTTATATAGTGAGATGCGAAACTCAAGATTAACTGAAATCCATGAATCCATTAATGGATATGCAACTAATAGTTAAAAATAGTAGCCTAAAATAAAAACAATTCACATAGAAAACCAACTAATAGTTAAAATTTAAAATTCAAATTTAACTACGAAATAAATCATTGATAGCTAGGAAACAAAATAATAGCTGAAATTTAAAAAAAAACACCTTGCCAAGTGGGTACATTTCACAAATCTTTGATGTGTTGACCTCAGCAAGTTTTCCAAGTGAGTACATTTCAAAACATATCTAATAATTCCAAAGAATACTCAAAAACACCATAAAATAAAGTATGAGAAGCCCAAAAGACAGCAAGTTTTGGTAGTGAGTACATTTCAAAACATATCTAATAATTCCAAAGAGTACTAAAAAAACATCATAAAATCCAGCATGCAAAAAATGGCAAAATAAATATGAGAAGCCCAAAACGTTGGGTCACTGACGCACCGGGTAAAATAAAGGCTACATAATACCTATACTCACTAATATGTATGGCAACAAAACCAAACCCCAACCCTTAGAGTACTCCAAGTTTCCCAAGACTTTCTTTGTGCCCCTCTAGAAAAATACAGAAACATGAAAAGACCAAGCTGATATTCATTAGGAAATTACCTAAATTTTGTGGTATCGGAAGTACATCTTGCTGTTAATTGAACCAATAATATATGAAATTAGGGATTTGCTAGTGTCCATCGCATAAGACATTTCGCAGATGGTCTGTTGCAAAAGAGAGCAGACACCTCATGAATGAAGACAAAATCTGCTTAAAAATGAGCCTTGTTGGCTGCTCTCACATGCAACGGACCATCCGCGAAATGCCTTTTGCGATGGATGCTAGCAAATCCCATGAAACTATATTTCAATAAATCAAATCCTTTGAGAGTTTAATAGAAACGCCATAAAGCAACGTATGATAAGATGATTGTTCTAGAAGCAACTAAACCATATAAAGTATTCCTGTTGTTAAATGGCATGACTATGAAACACCAAAATATATACAAAATCACTGCCGAGTGAGTTTTTTACCTGATGAGTTGCTCAATTGAAACAGTAGAAGCTAAATAAAGATCCTTTTGCCCTGTCATGAACACTTAACCGATTTCCATCTTTTAAGGATCAGGTCTTCTTTCATTTGCAGTTTTTATCAGTGGAGAAGTTGTTGGGACCCGGGTAGAACTCGCCCTCAAAAGCTAGCTGTTAAGGGGAGGGAATCCATTCCCTTAGAAGCTCATCCACATCGTTACACTTTTCCCAAGTGGGACTATTTTGCTTTCACGTGGAACCCCCCAACAGAAGTCACTTCATTCAAAAGGGTTGAGTCTTTAGAAACCATGAGTTTACCCTTTCTTGATCTACATCTGTCAAGGAGAAAGAAGTATTTTCAGTTGGCCTAAACTACGTACCTGTTGAGTTCATGTGCAGTTCGCTCGCTCTGGCGGTTTACTACTGGGAGGGAAGAAAAACAGAGAGAGAGAGAGAGAGAGAGAGAGAGAGAGAGAGAGAGAGAGAGAGAGAGAGAGAGAGAGAGAGAGAGAGAGAGACCTGGGCAGTTATTCTCTTCTCTAGCAGTTTGCTGCTGGGAGTGTGAAAACTGCGAAACGCATTAACCTCCTACTTCTCACTGGCAGTTGCTGTGGTCTGCTGTGTCGCCGGGACGGGGCTTTTGTGGTTACAGTTGGAATTGGTTGAGGGTCGAGGGAGGGAAGGGGGATGTCGAGCTAGAAGAGACCGGGTGGGAGTGTGTGGAGAGGGTTGAGTGCAGGGTTAGGGTTTTTATCGAGGTACTCAGGGACATGTGTTTTAAGTTAGGAAAGGCGAGGGACAGATTCGTCGGGAAAAGGGGATTCAGTTGAAAGGGGGGAGGGGTGTTATTGCATGTCGGATTCGTCGGAAAAAGAAGGGATGAATTTTTGCTTGTCATTTTACTTTTGGCACATCTACAAAATCAGGTATAAGAAAATGGTATCTGAACATGAGTATGAATGTTTGCTTTTCATATTGCTGCTGGCACATCTACAATGTTAGGTATAAGAAAATGTCATCTGAACATAAGCATCAATGTTTGCTCATCATTTTGCTGTTGGCACTAAACAAGTGTCATATTTGCAAGTGATTTTATTCTTACTTCCGTTTCTTTCATTATTCTTGTAATTTGTCAAGAAAATCACTGATTTCTTCTTTCAACATTATAACTGCTAAAAATAGAAGAAATCTATTTATGTTAGCCTTCATGTTTGCTTGCATTTGGCTATTTGCACATTTACAATGTCAAGTATAAGAAAATAGATTTTGGGTCCCCTGTTGCACTCAACATTTCTAGGTTATGTTTGCAAGTTATTTTGTCCGTCATGTTTCTATAAATATTGTTTTAATTTGTATTGAAAAATCAATAATTCCTTTCTTCCAACTTGAGAACTAGCTATGAAGTATATGTCCATGTTTGGTTCGCAGGTTATCAGCAAGCTGGAATGCAGAATGGTCGCTTTTCATGAATCTGGTCATGAGGTTGCTAGGTGGTTTCTCGAGCATGCAGAGCCCCTACTGAAAGTCACAATTGTTCCTCGTGGATCTACTGCATTAGGATTTGCACAGTATGTTCCAAATGAAAACCTCCTAATGACCAAGGAGCACTTGTTTGACATTACATGCATGACATTAGGTGGCAGAGCAGCTGAGCAGGTAACAATGACGTTTCCATTTCACCCTTGCATCTTTCTAGAAAATTTGAGGGATATATTTGTACTGAAGATAGGTAAATTCCAGTAGAAACCGCCCATGAACATTAAAAAGGGGGCTGTTAGATGGATACAGATCCTAAAATTTATCACAACAAATTGAAGAGACTAGACTATTTATTTGTGATATCTGTTGATTTTTTTTACGCAGACAGATTTTTTAATTAAGGATACATCTCGACTACACAAACTATTGAAACCAATAGACTCACTAAAAGTAAATAGGAAAACTTAGGACTTTGAAGTTCCCATCAATCTTGAACATTATTTTGTGTTGTGTGACAGCATGCATTTTAATTTCGTAGACCAAAAATTGTGCATTTTTTCTGTGTGAACAGATTTCCTTACTGTTCTTCGGACCCATTTGCTGCTCATCTTGATGAGGGCAACTGGTTGCCTTAATTGGTCTCAGCCATTGTTCAAGAACAACCCTTTTGATTGCCCACCCTCTTTTAAACTACTTTGACATGGTTCCCTTCTAGACAATTTCAAGAGCGTTTTTCTACTTAGACAAATTCAAAATCGTTTTTTGACTTTGACACTATACCAGCGTCTAAAAAAATTCAAGAAAACTTCTGCTAAATGCTTTTACATCACCTTCTAATTAGTAATGTGGGCCTTGATCTTCACCAAGATGAAGTTCCACTCTGCTGAGTTCACTTCATTTCCACATCAAATCCATGTAAGCACTTCCTGAGCTGTTAGACTCAAACCATTTGTAATGTCAGCAGTTGATCTTATAATGATTTGAATTCACTTTATTGAACCATTCTAACTATGGAAAGGGACTTGGTTTCCTATTGGGGGCAGGTTTTGATTGGGAAAGTCTCAACTGGAGCCCAAAACGACTTGGAGAAAGTGACGAAGATGACCTACGCCCAAGTAGTTGTTTATGGCTTCAGTGACAAAGTTAGGCTTCTGTCGTTCCCTCAGAGGGAGGATACCTTGGAAATGTCCAAGCCATATAGCAGCAAAACGGCGGCGTTAATCGACAATGAGGCGAGGGACTGGGTGGCCAAGGCCTATGACCGTACTTTAGCCTTAATCGAAGAACATAAAGAGAAAGTGGCTCAAATTGCAGAGCTATTGCTTGAGAAGGAAGTCCTACACCAAGAGGACTTGGAATGAGTTCTTGGGGAGCGCCCTTTCAAATCAATCGAGCCAACAAATTATGATAAATTCAGGAAAGGGTTCAAGGTTACAGATGAGAAACAATCCCCAGAGGGTGGGATTGTAGGGGAAGACATACCATCATCATCGCTCGATGGGGAGGTGGTGCTGCCGACGTAGTGGAAGAGGTTGTTTGTATTTGTATATGAAGCTGAAATGAGTTTTTAAGTCATATTGGTAAACTAATTGTTCAAACTCAACATCTTTATAGTGATGTAGTATTTATTTGTCTGAAACATTCCATAATTCAGGTTTAAGAATGCCTTTTAAGTTTACTGCTTGAGCTTCTAATTATGTAAATATACCTGCATCATCATAGCCAGGTGTAAGCCATGTTTGTCCACCATGAAAAATATTCCATGGAAAAACAAAAACCAGTTGTGAGATATGGAGAAAGGAGAGACCTGAGAGGTTGGGAGTGAAGGAAGCATGAAAAGCTCATAAAAAAACAGGAAAACGAAAAACGAATTCTAAATACGTATTTTCTTTTCAGTAGTTTTTAGGAATTTTTTATGCTATCTCTACTCCATCCACTCAATTCTCTCCCTCTCATTCCTTCTCAGCGCCTGTCACATAGTTGGCCCATGAATATTTCATGGAATAATTTTGGAACTGATATGCTCAGCCCCTTTTCTCCCTGAGCCAGCCCCCTCTAGTGTATTTATGACTGCCTTTTTACTCTACAAGTGGGTTGCCAAGAAAGAAAGGGGGTTCCCATAAGTTTTCATGGTTTCCAAACATGGCCGTAATGTATTTTCTTTTCTTTTTATGAATGGCCAGACCGGCTGAGAAGGTCAGCACCATAAGGATAAAAAGCAGGATAAAAACAAGAATGAACATAGCAAAATCCTTGGGGGAAGATAATAAAAAAGCTTCAGTTCCATTCTTGTGACTCTTTCCTTAGCCAATTTATCCGTCTTCGTGTTTGCCAATCTTTTTACATCACGGAAAGATAATTCTGAGCCCCCTACACAATCCAAAATCTCATTGATCCAGCTGGAAAACCTCCATGGATGAGATCTACTACCATTCAACCACCCTATTATGTTGAGGGAGTCCCCCTCTACCATCACCTCTGCTATGTCGGAAGGCTCCATCAATCTTAAGCCCTGAAGAGCTGTCCTAATTTGCACTTCATTTGAGTCTGTAATCCCCAATGGACTTGAGAAGTCCCATATCGTAACACCCTCATTATCTTGTAAAAGACCATCCACACCGGCTGGGCCAAGGTTTCCCAAGCTAGATCCATCAAAATTTAACTTTAAGAAACCTTGATTGTGAGGGTTCCACGTTTGAGCAGCCTGCTGTGAACTTTGGCTGGTTGCAAAGATATTGTGAAAGGTGTAAGCTTTTGGTAGAATGATTTGACACTGAATTCCCTAGAAGTGCACCGGATCCAAACCCTTGTCTGCAGCCGATCTCTTTATTCACTGTGATTCCTCGAGTCATTCAGTCTATCTCCTTGTCCAAGATATTTCTTCTTAAGTTCAGCAGCTTTCAGGAAATGTCATTTTCCCCGCCCTCAATATGCTCCTTAACCCATACGTCCTTCTTCGGAGCTACTGCCAATATATCAGAGAATGTTTCTTTTAACGAGGCTTCCCCACACCACTTTTTGTCCAGAATTTGATTCTCTCCCCTAAGTACACTCCGAACTAGATTACTTTATTAAACTTTAACTTTTGGTTTAGGATGTCTCTCCACACTGTTACCCCCCTCCACTACGTTGGCACCACCACCTCCCCATCAAGCGAAGCTGATGATGTGCCTTTCCCTGAAATCCCACCCTCCAGGGATTGTTTCCCATTTGCAACTTAGAACACTTTCCTGAACTTATCATAATTTGTCGTCTCGCTTGACTTGAACGGGCAGTCCCCCAGGACCCGAAGCAAGTCATCTTGGTGTAGAACCTAGTTCTCAAGCAACAGCTCTGCAATCTAAGCCACTTGCTCTTTATGTTCTTCTATCAACACTAAAGTGTGGTCATAGGCCTTGGCCACCCACTCCCTCACCTCGTTGTCAATTATCACCCCCGTTATGCTGGCGTAATGTATTTATTTTTTAAGTAAGATTTTACTTGAGAGATATTCTTTATGTATCTTATTTTCGTGTTTTTCATTTTCTTTATTTTCTCCACATTAGAAGCCTTAAATCTGTATCCTATGACCCAATGAGTGAGCCCTTTTTGTCGGTCTTGATGCATGACCCATCCATAATATTCATGTAAAAAAATGGACATTATAATGAAGTTGAGTCCAATAATCGGTTTGGCACTCGCAATCGGCTCTCAAAATTCAAAACAAACAGGGCCTAAGGTGTTGTTGTTGGGTCAAAGTTGAAAAATGTTCTTGAATTTTTCTGGTAGGAAACCATGTTAAGTAGTTTAAAAGAGGGTGGGCAATAGAAGGGTGTTCTTGAACAATGGTTGGAGACCAATTAAGGCAACCAGTTACCCAGATCAAATAGGTAAGAAGAACAGTATACCATATGTTTCCGTAGAAAAAATAGTAGGATTTTTTTGTCTTCTAAATTAAAATGCACTGTCAAAACACAACAAACAATGTTTAAGATTGACTCGAACTTCAAAGTCCTAAGTTTTCATGTTTGCTTTTGAGTAAATCTATTGGTTTCAGTAGTTTGTGTAGTGGGGATGTATCCATAATTAAAAAAAATCAGTATGCATATATATATATATATATATATATATATATATATCAACATATATCACAAATAAATTGCCAATAGTCTGGTCTATGCACTTTGTTGTGTTGAATTTTAGGAGGTGTATCCATCTCACAGCGCATCTCCCATTTTTAATGTTCATGGGTGGTCTCTACTGGAATTTCTCTAAGGGTGCATTTGGATTTCAGGAATTAGAAATTGGTATTAAAATCAAATTCCAATCCTATTCCAATTCCCTTTGTAAAGGGAATACCAATTCCGATTCTATTGTTTGGGTAAGCATTCGTAAGCATTAGAATCAGGAATCAGTAAATAGAGAGAGCTCTCTTCACTCTATTAACTAGTCCTCCCTAATTTTAGGGAGAGATATTTTCTCCCTGAAAGATATTTTCTCACTAAAATTAGTCATCTAGAGAGAGAAGAAAGAGCTTTTAGGGAGGGAGTGTAGCAACTGAGGAGAGATTTTTGCTACAGAGAAGAACAAGCCGACCGGAATTGAAAATACCACCTCCTCGAGCGGTATAATAATCTACCCAATATTCCATCAAATATTCCGCACCACACTTTCTTTTATGCCAGCAATGCCAATCCAAATGCTATAATTCACTAATAGAGAATCAAATGTTGATTCTTATTCCCTATTTCGGTAATCCAAAATGCACCCTAAATTCATTATAAATTATATACCCTTGAATGTTCCAGAACGATGTAGAGGTTGAAGTAGAAACATCATTGTTATCTGCTCAAGTGCTTGCTCACCTAATGTTATGCATGTTATGTCAAAGAGCTGCTCTTTGATCTTAAGGAGGTTTTCGTTAGGAACGTATTGTTCATAGCCTAATGCTTCAGTTCCACGAGGAACAATTGGGACTTTAGGTAGGGGTTCTACGAGCTCGAGAAACTATCCAGCAATATCATGGATTGATTCATGATAAGCGACAGTTCTGCGTTCCATCTTGCTGATAACCTTCTATCCAAACAAGTATACCATATCTAGTTTTAAGTTGGAAGAAAGAAATTATCAGTTTTTCTATACCCATTAAAATAACATCGATGGAAATGTGAGTAACAAAATCATTTGGGAACTTTATGTAGAAATGGCGAGCACAACAAGGGACATGAAATACTATTTTCTTATACTTGACAGTGTAAATGTGCAAACAGCTAAATAACAAGCAAAGATGAAGGAACTTTAACATTTCATCACAATCCACCTTCGTTTGTTTGTTCTAAAGATTATGGATGAATATCCTTAGATACTGTCCACGTTTTTGAAGGATGATTTCATCTCATTTAAGAGGCTTAGAAAATACATAATTACTCCTAAAATTTGTTTGAAATAAAGTTGTTACTCCTTTTGTTTTTCCTATGAAAACATGGAGATATTGAGTTCATTACTTTAATACTATAAGCACAATTTAAGAACTTTAACATCTAATTAATTCGAAGCTTCGAGAGACTTCAAGCTCTTTTTATATGAGGAACACATTCCTCACATTAAAAGTATCATAGTAGTACTGACCATCCAATGTATTACTAGCTTTGTGAAACTTTTGTAAGAGTCATTTTGAGTTTGAGTGTGAGAGTGAGTACTTAGTATCTTGGAATTGTACAATATTTGTTATTCATGACGGAGGGCTTGATCATCATTTTGTAATTTTTTACTAATCTTGTACTGCAAGTTTTTTACATGAATATTATTTTAAGAAATTTATGCATAAATTGTATTATATATAGTTTGTGAATAATATTTTACTTTGACCCCGACTAGTTTGGGACAAAGGCTTAGTTGAGTTGAGTTGAGTTTATTTTATTTTACTTTGTTTTACGTGAATAGAGAATTAAATAATAAAACTGAATAGAAAACAATAAAAAAAAGGGAGATGATATTTTCACCTCCCTGCAGTACGCATGCGCCCCCCTTATAACATGATTTGACGTGAACAGTGGGTAACTTTAATGCTTTTTGACGTCAAATCACATTAAAAGAGGGGCGCATGCGTACTGCAGGGGGTGAAAATATCATTGCCCAAAAAAATTAATTATTCTCTAGATTCAGACTTTTCCAAGTTTAAAAGGTTGGAAAAGTCTGGGTTCATCCGTCTTCTGATCTATATCTTTAAATTAGTTTTACAACCCTTATCTATATATGTTAAATTTAGAGAATAGAAAATTTCCATTATTCTTGGATGCTATTACAAGAGGATCAATGTGTGCTTATATAGAGCACTTACATGATAAAGATAGAATCAAATCAAGATAGTTATGGAGCGAAAGAATCCTAATCAAATCTACCTAATCAGATCCACTTTCTAGACTCTCTTGCTTGCCTCTTCTATCCATTGCCTAATTGATCTATCTAATCTCTCTTGCTTGTCTCTTCTATCAATTGCCTAATTTAGCCAACTTACTCAATCTACCTCCAAGATGATCCAACGGTGAGAT